>NC_142169.1:43369290-43692207 GCF_029865625.1 Vigna umbellata
AAAAGATATAGAAGAAAATAAAGATTGAAAAGATATAAGAAGATAAAAGATTTAGAAGATAGAATCAAATAAAATAAACTAAAACCTAATCTAAAAAATAAAATCTAATCTAAAAGATAAAATAAAATAAAATCTAACCTAACCTAAAAGATAGAATAAGAATAAAATAAAATCTAACCTAAAAAGATAAAAAAAATAAAATAAAATAAAATAAAATCTAATCTAAAAAAATAAAATAAAATCAAATAAAAACCGAAAATAAAAAAACAGAAAATAAAAACAGAAAACAGAAAAACAGAAAACAAAAAAAAAAATAAAATACAAACTGAAAAATATAAACAGAAAAATAAAATAAAATAAAATAAAAATTCGAAATTTAAAATAAAATAAAAAAAATAAGTCAAAGATAATCAATAATCACACAAATTAACCAGTTAAACCACGAGTCCCGGCAACGGCGCCCAAAACTTGATGGACAAATTTGTAAGCACCAAAATATGATGTCACAAACTTGTTTCACAATCGGCAAGTATGACCGAATCGTTTCAAGTAATAAACTTGGTAAGACCAAGTATCGTTCTCCAAAGGACTCACGGCCTAGTTTAGTTATGTGATTTGTTGATTAGCTAAGACTTAAGAACACAATAATTGAAGTTTAATATGCAAAGACGAAAATTAAATATGTATGCATGAATTGATCAATGACAAAGACAAAAGTAAACACTTTCAAGGAAATATATGAATGAATATGTTGTTGGGGGTCAATTTCATCTCATCCACTCTCATATATTTTAGGAATTCAACATTCAAATCATCATTGTTAATGCCACTCTCTAATGTACCATTCTAGATGGCTTCTCCCTAATCAAATAGTTCATACAATTCCTAGCATTCCTAATGATTAGTTCATGAGTGCAGGAGCTTAAAGGCAACCAATATAATATTGTCAGTATAATATTGGGAGAAATTCCCCGGATCTAGATTTCCCCGTACGTGTCCGTATCAACAAAACCAATAATCATGCATTAGAATGAGTTAAACAATGCAAGCATTGAGCAAAGAGGAAAAACCCTAACTAATGATGAAAGAAAGCATTCTGTCTTAATTCAAAGATGTACTCAACAAATCCATATATGAGAGCTTCAAGAGATTACTTTGATTCCCCAACAAACATACAAGGTTTAGTTCACCATATTCATGGTGAACCTAGATGAATTACAATGAAAGTATGAAAGAATAAACCCAATAAAGGTGAAGAGGTAGCCTGAGCATCCAAGATCCTCCTTCAAAGGGGTGAAAGAGAGAGTGTTTGCCTCGTTTCTGCCAAAGATGCCTAACTATAGGACGTGCAAGCCCTTATATACAATATAGAGTTACAAAAGATTACAAAAGTCCAAGCCCAAAAAGTGCGCTCAGCGGTATTTACCGCTCAGCGGTGATTGCGCGTCTTCTTTCTTCCCCTCAGCGGCCATTTTGCCCCTCAGCGGTTCCAACGTCACCTCTTGAGTGCCGCTCAGCGGTAGTTTGCCGCTGAGCGGTGCCTCGACTTCTCCTTTTTGCACTCTTTCTGTTTTTCTAATGTCCTCTCTCTTATTCTTCACTTCTTTCACCAAATTCACCTCAAAACCTGCACAAAAACACTTAAATCAAGCATAAACCTGTCCAGCTCTCTTATTTCTGAAAATATAAACAAAAGGCATGATTTCAAGCTAGTTTCTAAGTCTAAAGGTTGCTTTTAGTATCAACTTTAAGCATGAAAATAACAGTTTTTCAACTGTTATCACAAGACAACACTGAAATTGAAAATTAAAGCTGGAAATGACTCAAACAAAGAAAATTCACCGTTTAAAATGAAAGGACAACATCAACACACAAAGGAAACTCAAATTGAACTACTGGAAAAGTAATACACAGCAAAACAGAAATGAAAAACAGCACCTCTGGAAACAAAAGAGAACACACTGATTTGGAAAACTGAAACAAAAATTAGATCACCATTGGAAGCAGAAAATGGAAGAGAAACTTAGCTCTAGTTTGCGTGGACAACCAAGGCTCTGATACCACTTGATGGAAGCTTAGCCATGCTTAGAATGACCTGGACCTTGCAGACAAAGCTTCAAAAAATCCCAGAACAGTATTGGTGTAGCAGATTGAAATCAGCAGTGTGAATGCAGCGGAAATTGAGTGAGATTGGTTGATGGTTGGTGTGTTTGAGTGGAATGAGTATGTGGGGGAACCTCACAGCTCAGAAGACCTTCCTACAATGGAAGGAAGCTAGAGGAAAGGGAAGAGAAAGTAGAGAGAACAAATGACTCAAGAGCAATAGGGCTGGAAATTAAATTCAGCAGCAATTTACTAAGCTCAAAAGTCCTTTACATGGTGAAAGAGGTGTCTTATTTATAGGGAAATAAGAGCCTCAGATCCGAAATGAAATTCAAAATGAAATGACAATTAAATTGAAATAAATGGCTCCAATTTTGGTTTGGGCAGCAGCTCACACAGCTCATGTGAATTCTTGGGCAGCAAGTTTGAAAAAGGAAAGTGCCAAATTCTATTTTGGTGGTTTTGGCCAGCAGCACACATGTAAAACACCTTTGTTTGATAGCTTGGGCAGCAAGCTTTTCCCCCAAGTCTTTATATTGGCAGGTGCTTTTTATGCATCCTACAAAGCAAGGAAAAATGTGCTTTTAATTATGGGAAAAAGAATCAATGTAAATTACCTTCCATAAAAGCGAAATGGTAGGTGATCCTTCGTCCTCTTGAATCCTCTTTGCCATGGCTCTAGTAAGAGGTCCAATATGCGTCTTAGATGGTCTTCCATCATGAGGACTTATACCGTTGGGACTTGGCATGGAGAAGTACTAGAGCATCCTACCACGTCACGAGGAACAGATTATGTGGAAGAATGGATGAGTGACCATTTAGAGGACATGATACGTGATGTCGGTGAAGATAATTTTGGAAGGGCTAATTTGTATGATTCTCTTATTAATGATTCAGAGCAACCGTTGTTCCCAGGCTACTCGAACTTTACATGTCTGTCTTCAATTTTAAAGTTGTTTAGTTTAAAAGCAAGGAATGGATGGACCGATAAAAGTTTCACCGAGTTGTTGGAGTTGTTGAAGGAAATGCTTCCAGAAAATAATACTCTACCTATTCGTAATTACGAGGCCAAAAAAATTTTATGTCCAATGGGTCTTGAATATCAAAAGATACATGCTTGTCCTAATGATTGTGTTTTGTACACAAAGGAGTTTGCTTCGTTAAAGTATTGTCCAACATGTGGTTTATCCCGTTTTAAAAAGAAATCTGACAGAGTCACTGGTAATGAAGGTAATGATGGTGCACCTGCTAAGGTGATGTGGTAATGATGTATACCTTCAATACATTACAAATCTAATTCATCTTCAACATATATGAAACCATAATGAATCTTTCTTGAATTTTGCAAAGCTTCAAGAGTACATCGCCTATTCCAAAGGACACAATTAAACAGATAAGGCAGGAGTGGACTGCTTATCTTCTGCAAAGATGGAGTTAGGAATAGTTTTATTTCTTGTTGAACATTGTTTAGTTTTAGTTTAAGTTTTATGTTGATAGTTTTGGTAGTGGATTGAACTCCACATTAAGTAGAACTTTGTTTATATGAAACACATAATTATATTATTGCAAAATTGTTTTGGGACATTTTTCTGCTTTTCAGGTGTGGTTTTATTGAAAAAATAAATTAATTTTTAAAAAAAAGACGCCCAGTAGACGTCCGTTAGTGTACAGTCGAACGTCTATAGACATTTGGCAGTGCACAAATGGACGTCGACCCCCCAGCCCCTACCACAAACAATCCAGCCAGGTAGACGTCTGGGGAGGGAGGAGGCGGACGTCTATACAAACGTCCGTCCTAACACAGCGGACGTCTATATAGACGTCCGGCCTTGCACAATGGACGTCTATATAGACGTCCGTCCAGACACAACGGACGTCTAAGTAACGTCACCCACATAGACGTCGGGCGAACGTCGGACGACAAAAGGCCAAAAGAACGAACGTCTAAAGCCCTTTCCGCACTAGTGGGGGGGTGAATATTGCTTTCGAAATTCTTTCGTAAAGTAGTGTCTAATGTATTGTAAAAGATATATAAGATGTTTAGACGCTGGTTTCTCTGAAGTGTGTAAATGGAAAATGTTTAAAAGAGCACAAGAGTAAAGCATAGATTTTATACTTGTTCACTCAACCTAAGCTACGTCCAATTCTCCTACAATATATATTAAGAGGTTTCATTAATATTGAAGAAGATTACAAGAGTTTTACCTCTCTAGGTTTACAACGAGTATGGTTACCGTTCTTGGTTTACAACAAGTTTTTTTACTATTTTTTATGGTTAACAAATACACATGTTAAACGAATTAATTTTGAAAAGAATTTAAGAACAAATGTATCAAAACATAAATATATTTTGTAAAAGTATTAGAGCGTTTGAAAATTTTTCAACAATATAAATTTTTCCTTTTCTATTTTCAAAGCATTTGTACATCAAGATTTGTATCAAAGCGCGATGTATATTAAAGTGGAAACGTATCAGATCAAATGTATAATTATCAGGACAATCATATCAAAGAAGATATTTATTAGAGCAAACAAATATTACATTAGTTTTCGTTTTTCAAGTATCATAGTATATCATTTAACATTATCATAGCATAAATTATTTGTAGTGTCAAAGCATCAAATGATTATGATATTATTCAAGATCACTAATATATATGATTTCCATAAGTCATAAATCATTTGTGCATAATATATGTGTTGAGGTTGTTGATAAGGGGAACACTAGTTTAGCCAAACCATACAATCTCAAAGAACTTTTGGTTTTTTATGATGACAACATATCTAATAACAACATGTGTTGTTATGTGTTGTTTATGTGTTACATGTTCATAGCTTTCATGTTTATGATTATTTGAGAACATGTTTGTGTTGATTTTGTCATTACTAGAATTCACTGTGTTTTACATGAGATCTTATCTGTGAATGCATGACATATGTTTTAGAAAAGGAAAACCACATGCACTTTTGTTGAACTTATAATATGTGACAAAACAACAATTTTAAGTCGACTTCATTATGAAGTAAGTCGATTAAAACTCGTGGCTTTGCACAAACTTTTTCAAAGTGTGTTGTGAGTATTTTTGGAAAGAAAGTTTTCCAAAATTGCATTGAAGTGTTGCAAAGTCGACTGTATGCGCAAGCTACTCGACTTTGTTAGTTATGTTTTGAAATTCTGTTAATGCTTGTGATGTCTAACGACTATATTTTATATCTTTGATTTAGCATTGATTGTAAGTCAACTATATTAAATGCGAAATCAATTAAGTTGGTTTGACTACCACTAACTGTTATAACTGTCTGAGTATAATCAACTATATTAGTAGCATAGTCGACTTAGGAGCGTCAGTTTTATGGAAAACTATATATATACGTAAATTTGATTTCTGTAGAGACTTTTGTGAATCTAACATTTTGATTGAATTGTTTCAGATTATTGATCTCTGGTAGAACGTGCTAAAGCTCCAAGAATCCATCAAGAAAGACCGAGGTGTTCATTCTTTGGTGATTCTTGACGCAAGAATCTGTTCACATTGACTAATTAATCAATCTACACTTGAGGTGTCTGATACGTGATCAACTTCTTCTCTCAATCTTGTGTTATTAATTATGTTGTCATCATCAAAAACCAAAATCTTTGAGATTGTAGGTTTATCTAAACCAGTGCTCCCCTATCAACAATCTCAACAGATCGTTTAGTGGTGCATCCTAAACACCTTTATCCACGGATTCAAGAAAGATTTGCATCTGAATTTTCCAAAAAGCTTAGTTTTCACCATCAAATAGTGGTGGTATATTTGTTGATGCATCTTCACCAAAGGTTTGAAAACTAAAAGCCATTTTAAAGGATCAGTCGATTTAAAGAAAAAGATAACCAGCTTGTTTTTCAAATATCTTATGAAAACAAGCTCTAGTGGCAATTCTTGAAAATAGAATGGCTTAGTTTCAATACCAAGAGCGGGGTGAGTTGGTGAAACAAAAAATCAGAGTCTTTTAAAAATCTTTTTGTAAAAGGATGAACTTTCAAAACTTTCTTGAAACGCAAGGAATAAGATTTTTCAAATGCAGCGGAACGTAGTTGACTACATAAAAGGTAAAGTCGACTTTGAAAATAAAAGTGCAGGGATAGAGAATTCAAACGCAAGTTTTTATACTGGTTCGGCCAAACTGCCTACATCCAGTGTCCTTCCAAACCCAGGAAGCAAATGCACTATAATGATCAAGGGTTTTACAACAAGGCTTTTATAGCAACCTCCTCGTCAAAATATAAAACACCTCTCTAACCCTCTAATCAAAATATAGGCATATACAAACAAAGAACAACAACAAGATGTCCCCTCTCCTACAGTCTTTAATCACTTTGAACAATGCTCAAAGTCTAGAATGCCCCACGTTCTCTTCCTGATGCTATATGTTTTAATCATTGTATAAATCTCTTTAAAGCATTAAGAACATGATTTTTTTGATACATTGCATTTCACTATGCTATATAATTGATTTTATTGGTGAATGCATGTCTGATGTTTTATAAAAGTAAAACCACAAGCACTTATGTTGAACTTTTAATTGTGTGTCAAAACAACAGTTTTAAGTCAACTTCATTATGAAGTAAGTTGATTAAAACTCGATGCTTTGCACAAACCATTTTCAAAGTGTGCTGTGAGATTTTCAAAGTGAAAGTTTTTCAAAACTTTGTTTAACTGTGTTATATAATCGATTACATGCAACGTGCATTCGACTAAGTCTATTACAGTTTTGAAATTCTATTAATGCTTGTATTAAATGGTACAACGACTATATTTTTAAATATGTTGACCAAACACTAAATGAGATTTGACTGCATTAATTGTACATTCAATTAACTGCAGTGATTGCTGTTAACTGCAATAACAGAATTGTTGTATTCGACTGCATTAATAGCTTAGTCGATTAAAATGCGTCAGATTTGTGTTTATCTATAAATTGAGGCGAATTTGATTTCTGTAAGAACTTTTGTGAATTCAACAGTTTGTAATATCTTTTACAGAAAGTGCATTCTTACAGAAAGAGAGAAAGAGCTCCAAGAAACAAGAAGTGATCGTGGTGATTGATAATGGTTTAAAATACCATTATTTGTGATGTAACTTTGATACTAAAAGAAACCTTTTTCACTTAGAAACTTGCTTGGACTCATGCTTTTTCATTAACTTACATGAATAAGAAAGGTGAGGTTGAATTTGATGATTTTATGACTAATTCCCTTTGTTTTGATAGAAAGTAAGTTAATACAGGAAGCAGAGACGAAGTGATAAGGATATAGAGCTCAGAAAGGCCTAGAAAAGCACTAGAAGAGGGAACCGCAAGGAGCTTGGGCGAGCTGCAGGAGGCTTGGGCGTGGTAAAATCGACGTCTGTCGCTTGGGACACTCCTAGGCTGCCCAGGCGACGAACCCTGAAGATTAGGCGAAACTGAAGGCTCAAGCCCTATGGAAGTCGACGTCTACCACTCGGGCGGCCTAAATGGGGCACCAGAGCGTCACGCGTTGCTGATCCGGCCCAATTTTTGCTCTGTTTTGACTCTTTTGGACCGGGCCCTGTTTCTACTCTTTTCCAACTTTATTTAAAGGACCCAAGTGCTCTAGGTTTTGTATCTCTGGCTGGAGCAACACAACAACACACTCTTCTACTCTCTAAAGGCGGATCTGGAGGCGGGAGCTTCCTCTTCTACTCTTACGGTTTTACTATCTGATGCTTTTCCATTGTTCAGATAGTTTTTCCATGTCTATGGGGAACTAACCTCTATTTGTTGTTGGGGAATGATGTAACCTTGTGAACTCTCATGTATTTGAATTGATTCTTAATTTATATGATTTATTTATTATTTGTTAGGGAATTCATCTATTTCTAATGTTTGCTCTATTTAACTCATTTAGTGCATGATTTATGAATTGCATGAGTGCCGGGAGGTTCCTTACAATTCAGGTTCTTGTTGAATTCTCCCAAGGGTAATATTTCTCAAGGATGAGGGTATGAGTACTTGGTCGTCTTAAGCTCTTGATCTTCAGACTTAATTCTCTAGGAACGCTAGGAATTGAACGAACTAGGAATTAAGGCAGGCTTATTGTGCCAAGGGATTGGGTTCTAAGTACTTTAGTGAGTGGCGTTAACATTAAAGCATAAAGTGGAATTCTTAGATACATGAGAGGGAACTTGGTGAAATCTAACCCCAACAACATATTCATCTCATATTAAAGAACATTTGTTCATCTTTGTGTTACTCTACTATTGATCAATTCTTATATACATGATCTCGTTTATTTTAAGTCTTAATTAATTGAGTTATCACACAATTGTTTAGTGCCGAGAGTCTTCTAGGATACGATAATTGGTCTTACCATTTTATATTACTTGTGCGATTTGGTACACTTGCCAATCCATCAACAAGTTTTTGGCGCCGCTGCCGGGGACTCACGGTTTAAACTATTCTTTTTGTGTGATTCTTAATTAATTTTGGCGTTATTTGATTTGATTTGATTTGATTTTATCTTTTATTTTATTTTTTATTGTGACTAACAATATTTTCTAGGGTTTTTGTTTTGTGTTTATGAAGGATGGACTCGAAGCAACAAAAGTTCTAAACCTCTTCTTGATGGACTTGAGACTAGTAGAAGACCACCGAGAAAGAGACTATCTAGAGTTCCTTCTCTAGAAAGAATTTCACAGGTCCTACAATCTGATCAGGAAAGCATGTAGAACAATGAGGACAGACGTACTCTGGCAGATTATGCAACTATTGTTGGCCCTTACCATTTTAACACATTGCAAAGCCAATGGTCAACGCCACAAGCATGGAGATGAAGCCTGCATTGATTCATCTAGTGAAAAGCAACCAATTCAATGGACTATCCAATGAAAGTCCACATGAGCATCTGACTACTTTTAATGAAATCTGCAATACTGTGAAGCTGAATGGAGTGGCAGATGATGCTATAAGACTGAGTTTGTTTCCTTTTTCGTTAGGAGGAAACGCTAAACTATGGTTAAAATCTTTTCCTGAAAACAAATTTACTAGGTGGGAAGATGTGGTTGCTAAATTTTTTAACAAATACTTCCCACAATCAAAGATCAGCAAAGGGAAGCAGGAAATCTCTTCTTTCAACCAAGGCATGGAGGAATCATTTGGGCAAGCATGGGATAGATATAAAAGCTTACTGAGAAAGACACCTACTCATGGTTTTTATGAAGCAACAATAGTCATTCTTTTCCTTGGAGGTCTTTGTTCACAAACAAAATTGATGCTGGATGTCTCAGTTGGAGGCAATATCAAGTGCAAGACTTCAGAGGAAGCTTATGAATTAATTGACAACATGGCTGCTAATGATAATGAGATGCACAATGAAAGAAAAACTCCTTCACAACCTAAGGGAGTTTTATAGCTAGTGTCCTATGATGCCTTGCTTGCTCAAAATAAAGTTATCACTCAACAATTAGAGATCTTGACAAAGAAGCTTTCTCAACCATCAAAGGAATGCCAAAATGTTTCACAGGTTTCAACAACAACTTTGTGAGCTATGTGGTGGTGATCATATTAATAGTCAATGTGCAGTGCCTAAGAATCTCAATGAGAATGTGAACTACATGGGCAACCAGTTCCGTCCTAACAACTACAATCAAGGGTGGAAATCTCATCCAAGTACAGGACAAAGCCAATTTGGGAAAACTGGTGGACAATTCAATAGACCACCACCACAACAACAACAACAGCAACAACAACCCTATCTATCTGACAAAACTGCAAAGCTTGAGGAGACCTTCCAACAATTCATGCAAGCAACTCTTTCCACTCAGAAAAACACTGAAGCTGCTATAAGAAACTTAGAGATGCAGATTGGTCAATTGGCCAAAAAGATGGAGGAGAGGCCTAATGGAAATTTTGGGGCTAATACTGAAGTTAACCCCAAAGAAGATTGTAAGGCTATTGTGAGTATGAAAGATGAGAGAGAAAAAGAGAAAGAAAAAGTGAGTGAGAAAGAAATAGAAGAGAGTGAGATAAAAAAGAAAGATGAGAAAAAAAATTGAGAAAACAGAAAAAAATCGAGTGAAAAAGAAAAAAAAAGAGGAGAGTGAGAGAGAAAAAAGGAAGAGGTTAAGATAAAAAAAGAAAAATTAGAGAAAGATCTTAATCACCCTGAAGAGTTCTCCACAAAAGAAAAAGAAAAACAATTAGGGTGGACTGATGAAATTTCCAAAAAAATAGGAATAAAAATTCCTGTGACTGAAGCACTACAACAGATTCCTGAATATGCTGAACTTTTGAAGAAACTCCTCAAAAGAAAGAAATATGTAAATGAGGAAACAATAAAAGTATAGGAAGAATGCAGTGTGATCTTACAAAAGGCATTCCCTCCTAAGGTTGAAGATCCAGGATGTTTCACCATTCCCTGTACTATTGGGAATCATAAAATAGGGAAAGCCCTAATTGATTTAGGGTCCAGTATTAATTTGATGCCCTTATCTGTTCTTGAAAAGGTTGGTGGTTTTGAAGTCAAACCTGCAAAGATGACCCTGTGTATGGCTGATGGATCAACCAAAAAGCCCTATGGTGCAATGGAAGATGTGATGATTCAAATTGACAATCTCAGATTCCTGGTAGATTTTGTGATAATGGAGATGGGGGAAGATTTGGAGATCCCTATTATTCTTGGAGGGCCATTCATGTAAACGACCAAGGTAATCATTAATGTGGATGATGGAACTATAATACTCAAAGACCAAGAAGAGGAGGTGATTTTCAATGTCTTCAATGCTGAGCAGCCAATCCAGGTGAAGAAGACTAGTCTCAGGACTTCAAGAGGAGGTACACCAGAGACTAGTACAGAAGCTGCCAAGCCAAGTAAGAAAGGTAAAAATTGTTTTTTGTCACAGGTATAGGAGGAAGAAAAAGACTGCAAAGGAGCAAGTGTTCATCAAGATTCTCTAGAAAAACATGAAAAACTGATACCAAGATTACCAGTGAGATTTAACAAAAAACTTTGGGTTGTGAAAGAACTCAGAGCTGATGGACTGATAGAGATTGAATCTCAAATTTCAAGGAGAACTAAAAAGGTGAACAGGAAGTTGTTGAAGATCAATTGGATGGGAAAAGAAAAAGATGACACCAAGATCAAAGATGTGACATAAGCTTATTGGGTCAGGCTAGTGACGTTAAAGAAGCGCTTGTTGGGAGGCAACCCAGTGTCTTACAAAATTTTAATTGTTTCTTTTTTTGGTTTTTTAGTTTATTTTTATTTTTAATTTTTTATTTTAATTTTCAATTGTTTTATGTTTATTTTGTGTTTGCTCTGGGTCAAGCTAGTAACGTTAAAGAAGCACTTACTGGGAGGCAACCGAGTGTTCCTAGAAATTTTTATTTTGTTTCTTTCATTTTATTTTTTTTATTTTTGTTATTTTTTTTTTTTATTTTTGTGCGTGTGATTCTAGTTTGCCTACTCTTTAAGAGCTGAATGTTTGAGCGGTAAGGAGAGATTAATTGATTGATCTGAGAGTTATTGTGAGGACTAGGGAAAAGAAACTGAAAAACAGTTTAAATTAAGAGGGACCCCAGTACCGCCCGACGCCCGGGCGCCCCACTTATCATGCCCGAGCGGCGACGCTGCAGATTATTTTTTTTTTAAGCCCAAAGCTTGGGCGAACTCAGCCATTTTCACCCTTTTTAACTCCAAGGGTTTTGCCCAAGCCCCCATTCTCTGATTTCCCACAACCTAGTGAAAACAGTTGAAAAACTGTTATTTTCATGCTTAAAATTGACACAAAAAGCAACCTTTACACTTAGAAACTAGCTTGAAATCATGCTTTTCTTCATATTTTCAGAAATAAGAGAGCTGGATAGGTTTATGCTTGATTTCAGTGTTTTTATGCAGGTTTTAAGGTGAATTTGGTGAAAGAAGTGAAGAAGGAGAGAGATGGAATCAGAAAAGACATCAAAAAGTGCAAAAGGAGAAGCCGAAGTCACCGCTAAGCGGCAGTTTACCGCTGAGCGGCAATCAGGAGCTTACGGGAGGTCCGCTGAGGGGCAAAATGGCCGCTGAGGGGAAGAAACGACTCACGCACTTACCGCTAAGCGGCACTTTTATGGGCTTGGACCTAATTTTCTGTAATTTACGAATAATATATAAGCTTTAGGGTTTCCTAGGGTTAGGGATCTTTGGCAGAAACAAAGCAAACACTCTCTCTTCCACCCCTTTGAAGGAGGATCTTGGATGCTCAGGCTACCTCTTCACCTTTCTAGGGTTTTATCTTTCATTCTTTCATTATTGTTCATCTAGGTTCACCATGAATATGGTGAACTAAACCTTGTATGTTTGTTGGGGAATCAATGTAATCTTTTGAAGCTCTCATATATGGAATTTGTGCTTGCATCTTAATCTAAGATTTATGCTTTCCTTCATCATTAGTTAGGGTTTTTCCTCTTTGTCTAATGCTTGCTTTGTTTAACTCATTCAATGCATGATTATTGATTTTGTTGATACGGGAACGTACGGGGAAGTCTAGATCCGGGGAATTACTCCCAATATTATATTGGTTGTCGTTAAGCTCCTATGCTAAAAGAACTAATTATTAGGAATGCTAGGAATCGTATGAACTCGTAATTAGGGATAGGCCTTCTTGACAAGGTAATTTAGAGAGTGGCATTAATAATGATGATTTGAATGTTGAATTCCTAAAATATATGAGAGTGGATAAGATCAAATTGACCCCCAACAACATATTCATATATATATTTCATTGAAAGTGCTTGTCTTTTGCTTTTGCCATTGATCAAAATCTCATGCATACATGTTTATTTTCTGTTTTTCATATTAAACTTCAAATATTTTGTTCTTAAGTCTTAGCTAATCAACGAACCACACAACTAAACTAGGCAGTGAGTCCTTTGGGAGAACGATACTTGGTCTTACCGAGTTTATTACTTGAAACGATTCGGTCATACTTGCCGATTGTTCAACAAGTTTGTGACATCATATTTTGGTGATCATAAATTTGTCCATCAAGTTTTTGGCGCCGTTGCCGGGGACTCGTGGTTTAACTGGTTAATTTGTGTGATTATTGATTATCTTTGACTTTAATTTTGAATTTCTGTTTTTATTTTCTGTTTTTTTTATTTTTCGGTTTTTATTTGATTTTATTTTATTTTATTTGATTACATTAGATTTTATTTTATTTTATTTTATTTTATTTTCTGTTTTTATTTGTATTTTTCTGTTTTTTGTTTTTATCTTCTCATCTCAGACCTTATATCTTCTCCTATATCTTTTTGTGCTAACCAAATATTCTAGGGTTTTGTGTTCTTGTGTATGCAGGAGGCAATTCGAACAAGGAGCAAGAAAACAACAGAACCTCTGCTTGAAGGTTTAGACGAGAGTAGACGGAGGAGAAGAATCCGAACATCTAGAGAACTTTTCCCTCCTCCGGAAACTCTGTTACAACCATCACCACAAGGTTCTGTTCATAGCACAGAAAATATGGAGAACAATAATATTAGAAGAACTCTTGCTGACTACACCAATATAGCTGGACCTCAGCACTTTAACAGTATAGCTAGACCTAGAGTCAATGCAGCAATATGGAGGTCAAACCAGCACTGATCCAACTGGTGAAAAGCAACCAATTCAATGGGTTATCTCATGAAAGCCCATATGAGCACCTCACTACATTCAATGAGATTTGCAATACAGTGAAGATTAATGGGGTGCCAGACGAAGCTATCAAACTTAGCTTGTTTCCTTTCTCATTGGCAGGCAATGCTAAACTTTGGTTGAATTCTTTCCCAGAAGGAAGTTTCACAGATTGGGAAGCAGTGGTGACAATGTTTTTAAACAAGTACTTTCCACAATCAAAGGTGACAAAAGGCAAGCAAGAGATATCTTCATTTAAGCAGGGCATGGAAGAATCACTGGGGCATCCATGGGATAGATACAAAAGTCTGCTAAGAAAAACACCCACGCATGGCTTTGAAGAACAGGAAGTAGTCTTAACTTTCCTTGGAGGGCTTGGTTCACAAACCAAGATGATGCTGGACGCCTCAGCAGGAGGCAATATTAAATGGAAAACTCCAGAGGAAGCACAGAAATTATAGAAAACATGGCTACTAGTGATAATGAGCTGCACAGTGAGAGAGGAGCTCCTATGCAACAAAAAGGGGTTCTCCAATTACAGACACATGATGCCTTGCTAGCTCAAAATAAAATTCTAACTCAACAGCTGGAGACTCTGACTAAAACTCTTGCACAATTACCTAAAGAGTTGAAAACTGCTGCACAGGTACAAACCCAGTTGTGCGAATTATGTGGAGGTGACCATATCAATGGTCAATGTGCCTTTCCAGTTGAAGCTGTAGAGGACGTTAATTTCATGGCCAATCAATTTCCATACCGTCAAGGGAATTACAATCAAGGGTGGAAACCACACCCAAGCATTGGTCAAGGACAAACTGGGCAAGCTAGTCAATATAATAAGCAGCAGCAACCCACCTTTTGGCAACAGTTATCTATGCTTAATGAAAGATCAACAAGGTTGGAAGAAACTCTTCAGCAATTCATACAAAAAACTGAATCTGCTCAAAAGAGCACTGAAGCCGCTATAAAGAACTTGGAGATTCAAATGGGTCAGAGTACCAAGCAATTGGAAGAAAGGCCAAATAGAAATTTTGGGGCTAATACTGAGGTTAACCCCAGAGAAGAGTGCAAGGTGGTAAAGAGTGTTGATGATGAAAGTTGAGTTAGATACAGAAGAGAGAAGAGAATAGAGAGCAAAAGTACTTTTCCTTTTCCAATCCATCAAGGGAAAAACTGGACTTCACAGAATTATTCAGAATGGTGGATAATGAAGCACCTTGGGAACAGATTCTACAGCAAATCACAGTTTACACAAAATCTGATGAAGAAATCTCTACAAAGAAGAGACGTAGAGATGATGAGGCAAAAGAGTGTATAACTGTTAAAAAAGAGTCATTCCCTCCTAAAGCATCAGATCCAGGCAGTTTTTCTATCCCTTGTACCATAGGGAAGAAAAGGTAAAGAAAGCTCTCCTTGATTTAGGTTCAAGTGTTAACTTGATACCTTATTCTTTACTGGAGCAAATCGGCAATGTTAAAGTGAAACCTGTAAAGGTTAAAATAGTAATGGCCGATGGATCTTCAAAGGAGCCATGTGGGATTGTAGAGGACATTATAGTTTGTGTTGGCAAACTTCAGTTCTTGGCAGACTTTGTGGTGATGAAGATGGAGACAGAGAAGATACCTATCATACTTGGAAGACCGTTTATGAAAACGGCCAGAGCTATCATTGATGTAAATGAAGGTATAGTGGTGCTCCAGGACAGAGAGGAGAGAGTGGTGGTAGACGTCTTCAAAGATGAGACAAGCAAAGGAGGAAGAAGCTAGTTATAAAGCTGCATTTCAAGATGCACCCATGACTAGCCGTAAAGATGAAAATCTCAAGGTTTCAGGTAACCATTGTTTGTTGTTTCAGGTACCCAAGGAAGAAAATATTGGAAGAGGAGGAGAAATTCCTAGTGACTGGGAGAAAAGAAGACTCCAACTTGGCTCACCTGTAAGAATCAAGAACAAGTTGTGGGTTGTGAAGGGCTTTAAAGAGAAGGAGATGATAGAGATAGAGTCTCCATATTCTAGAAGGACCAAAACAGTTCAAGGAAACAGCTGAGGAGTTGGTGGAATGACAACATCAACTATAAAGAAGATGGAACTTGAACTTTATTGGGTCAAGCTAATGACGTTAAAAGAGCGCTTGCTGGGAGGCAACCCAGTGGATTTAAAAACTTTTGATTTGGTTTTGTAATTTTAATTTGTGACATTATTTTTGTAATATTTTGTTGGATAAGCATCTACTGAAGGATGCTAGGTGGTTAAGTATCTACTGAAGGATACTAAGTTTGTAACACCTACTGATGGGTGTTGGTGGATTTTGGGTCAGGCTCGTGACGTTAAACAAGCGCTACCTGGGAGGCAACCCAGTTGATTGAATATTTTGTTTGTTTATTTTAGTTAGGGTTTGCATAAGCATTTTGAACATTGAATTGCAGGGAACCAGTGAGGGGCATGTATGGGAGGCACGTAGGTTAAGAAAAGAAGGAGAAGAGCACATCACGAAAGTGCCGCTGAGCGGTAATTTACCGCTGAGCGGTACTCTCGCAGATGGGCTTTAGTTCCCCTTAGGGACCCGAGCCCATTAGGGTATTTTTAAACCCTAAGCTGCGCAATTTCTCATACTTTCAGGCTTTCTCTGCACAAACACTCCCACATACCTTCTCCAAGGTTTTCCACATCTTTTCACTCTTCCTCTTAAGAAAATTTCTCTTCCACTCACTTTTTCACTAGTGTGCCATCAAGTTTGGGGTTGGAAGAGAGCATTCTAGCTTGGAAGCATTCTCATTGCATCTAGTATCTCCACCCAAGTAAGTAAAATGCATTTTGTTCATTCTAGGGTTCTTGATTTGAATGTGATTGTCAAAGCATGAATATTTAGGGGTTTTGATTTCTATGCATGATTTGATGATATATTTGATGTTTGAACCGATTAAACTGCATGATTATGAACTGGAAAACTGAAAATTGCATTTGGGTGGAGTTAGGACAAGCTTTAAAACAAGATTTTCAAAAATCTGCAGAGTTACCGCTGAGGGGTAAACTGCCGCTGAGCGGCACTCTGCCAGATTTGGTTTTTCTGATTTTTTGTGATCTGGAATGTGGCACTGGTGGCGCTGAGGGGAAATTCTGGCCCTCAGCGGTGGTTTAGCTTCGAAAGGAGTTGTGTTCTATGTTTTACTAATGATTAACATCATGTTCTGTGGTTTTGTATTTGTGTTTGAATGTAGGAATGCATCCTCTTCAGGAAAGAGATTGAAAACCATGGCAACCAAGAGAAAGGAAAAGGAACCAGAGCAACCCCACTCTAGCAGGTTCCTCTCTAGGAAACATGAGAAGCACTTTAGGGTGGTTCAGGACAGGAGACTTCTGATGGAGAGAAAGGTTGGAATGATACCTAACTTTGCTCCTCAATTTGGAGAGCAAGTGTTAGGGAATGACTGGGAAAGCTAGCCACCTATCCTGCACCTGCCAACATAGCTGTGGTAAAGGAATTTTACACCAATGCAAAGAAGATTGGTGATGATCCAGCTGAGAATTATTTGGGCTATGTCAGAGGTCATGCTATCAGGTATGATCCTGATTCTATTAATAACTTCTGGACACTGTATGTTGGGCTGGTGAGCAGTGCCAGTTTGCTCTTTGCATGGAGGAAGGTGCTGATTATGAGGATGTGGAGAGAGTACTGTGTATACCTGGAGGACACTTCCAAAGGAATCGATCTGGCTCAGTGGTTAACATTAGGAGGACGGATTTGACTCCTCTTGCAAAGTATTGGATGGCGTTTTCTCATGCCAACATTCAGCCATGTTCACATGTGTCAGATATTACTCTCAGCAGGGCACTATTCATCTACTGTGCTATCAGAAACTTGAATGTTAATATTGGGCAGGTGATAGCTGATGAGATTAGTGTGTGCGCCAATACCTCAAACAACAAAGCACCACTAGGACATCCCTCTTTGATCACGCACCTTTGCAAGATAGCTGGGGTGGACACTTCTGCTCCACCATTTGAGAGGCCAAGAAAAGCTATTGATGAGGCTTATTATAGACAGTACTGTGGAGGGAGGAAGCAGCTCAGCCAGTTCCACCACGCCGTGCTCGTAGAGAGAGAGGGCCAGCACAGAGCCAGACATCTGCTGAGACACATGAAGCAGAACCATTCCAGATGAGGGACATGTATATGTCTCTTATAGGTGCTCAGTTGCAGTCCATTCACAGAGGGCAGGTGGCCACTGCTGAGATGATTGTGGGGATGTATGATACACCTCCAGCCCACAGGTGGACTATGGATGAATTCCATAATGTGGTAGCTTGGCCAGAGGAACCAGTGCATGGAGGAGGAGCTGGAGCAGCTGAAGCTTCAGCTAGAGAGATGGAAGAAGATGAAGCTGATGATGATGATGCATTTGAAGATGATGAAGATGAGGAGGAAGAGGAAGATACAGAGGACAGCTCAGACTGATGAGGAGCTGAGATAGCATTTACTGATAAATGCTATCATATGATTATGCTTTTGTGGTTTAAGTTTTCTGAACTTATTTGTTTTTGTTTTTAGATTAGGGTTTGATGTACTCTATTGAACACCTGGTTTGTTATGATGGTTTGCTATTAACTGTGATTGTTGATAAGTAATGCTTGATGATGCTGATTGATTGATTGATGTTGAGATGATGTGCACATTAAAATGCTTATACAGGTGATTCACAAGCTTTGTGAACAAATGCATGATATTATGATTGTGATTGTGAAATTAAGCAGGATGTGTATGTCAAATGTGAATGAGCTTATATGTGAGGTTTTGAGCTCCAGAGTTGTTATTGTTAAATGCTATTACTTTGAAAGCATGAATGACTTTGCCCAGGTTTTCTATGATTGAATCAATTGCTTGTTTTGCATCATATGATCAAGGCCGTTTGTTGGAACCCTTTTTATTGGCCAAATTCATAAAGTTAGCCCACTAAAAGAGAACACTTTTGTTCTATCCTTTGAACCCTTAGCCTTGAACATACACTGAAACCCTTGATTGAAAATCTTTACCTTGAGTTAAGTAGAAGATCTTGTGTGGTATTGTTAAATGTTCAAGTTTGGGGTTGTTGGGAAAACATGAAAAAGGAAAAGCATTGAGCTAAGAGCCAAAAAGTAAGTATAGCAAAAAAAAGAAAAGAAAAGAAAAAGAAGCAAAGCTCAATGCAAATGCAAAGGCAAGTTGGAATGAATAAGAATAATTGTGTTGTTATGATTTCTTAACTCAAGGATTTTGTGATCCAGAAAAACCAATTTTCTTGTTAACCCAGCCACATTATAAGCCATTGAAAAGTCCTTGTGATGATGCATGCTTGTGAATGTTTTGATTGTGGTAAAATGAAAGGCAAAGTTGATTCATGTGACATTGTGATAATAGAGTGAATGAGTGATTACCTCTTATACACTTGTGTGTGAGTGAAACACTTTACCTAGTGAGGAAATATTCCATAAGCACATGAACATCCATGCTTAATTGATCGATCATTCATGAAAAATAGCATTTATTGGAATTTAAATGACTTTGTGAACACTAAAGCATGTGCATATCTTGATTGAAATCTTGGTCATAAGTTTGATTAAAGTTTTTACTTATCTTGAAAAGAAGATTTTTGAATGAGTGAACCATCATATGAATTGGTTGAAGATTGAGTTACATCTTGTTTGCTTGAGGACAAGCAAAGTTCTAAGTTTGGGGTTGTGATAACAGTTGAAAAACTGTTATTTTCATGCTTAAAATTGATACTAAAAGCAACCTTTATACTTAGAAACTAGCTTGAAATCATGCTTTTCTTCATATTTTCAGAAATAAGAGAGTTGGACAGGTTTATGCTTGATTTCAGTGTTTTTGTGCAGGTTTTAAGGTGAATTTAGTGAAAGAAGTGAAGAAGGAGAGAGATGGAATCAGAAAAGACATCAAAAGTGCAAAAGGAGAAGTCGCAAGTACCGCTCAGCGGCAGTTTACCGCTGAGCGGCACTCAGGAGCTCACGGGAGGACCGCTGAGGGGCAAAATGGCCGCTGAGGGGAAGAAACTACTCACGCACTTACCGCTGAGCGGCACTTTACCGCTGAGCGGCACACTTATGGGCTTGGACCTAGATTTTTTGTAATTTTAGAATAGTATATAAGCTTTAGGACGTCCTAGGGTTGTATCTTGGCAGAAACGAAGCAAACACTCTCTCTTCCACCCCTTGGGGTAGATTGGGAGATGGTGACAGCTCTCCTCTTCTCTTTCTCGGGTTTTTTATCTTTCATTCTTTCATTATTATTCATCTAGGTTCACCATGAATATGGTGAACTAAACTTGTATGTTTGTTGGGGAATCAATGTAATCTTTTGAAGCTCTCATATATGGAATTTGTGCTTGCATCTTAATCTAAGATTTATGCTTTCCTTCATCATTAGTTAGGGTTTTTCCTCTTTGCTAATGCTTGCTTTGTTTAACTCATTCAATGCATGATTATTGATTTTGTTGATACGGGAACGTACGGGGAAGTCTAGATCCGGGGAATTACTCCCAATATTATATTGGTTGTCGTTAAGCTCCTGTGCTAAGAGAACTAATTATTAGGAATGCTAGGAATCGTATGAACTCGTAATTAGGGATAGGCCTTCTTGACAAGGTAATTTAGAGAGTGGCATTAATAATGATGATTTGAATGTTGAATTCCTAAAATATATGAGAGTGGATAAGATGAAATTGACCCCCAACAACATATTCATATATATATTTCATTGAAAGTGCTTGTCTTTTGCTTTTGCCATTGATCAAAATCTCATGCATACATGTTTATTTTCTGTTTTGCATATTAAACTTCAAATATTTTGTTCTTAAGTCTTAGCTAATCAACGTACCACACAACTAAACTAGGCCGTGAGTCCTTTGGGAGAACGATACTTGGTCTTACCGAGTTTATTACTTGAAACGATTCGGTCATACTTGCCGATTGTTCAACAAGTTTGTGACATCATATTTTGGTGATCATAAATTTGTCCATCACCTAGCTCCTCAAATAACCTCTCGCAAGAATTCTCTCTTCTTTCCCCCTTTCAATTTCACCAAAACCCTAAGATTTCACCAGTTTTGCGCCATTAAAGGATCCAAGTTTGGGGTTTTGAAGTGGTGGCAGCTAGGATCACACTTTTCCCTCCATTGTTTGATCATTTTCTCTAATTTTTGCTTCCAATCAAGTAAGTCATAAGCCCTAAAACTTTCAATTGATGTAATTTTGATAAAGATGCATGTTCTTGAAAAAGGGTTTGATGATTAGGGATGAAATTGATTGATTTTGTTGATTGGGGTTGTGTAAAACTGTTTTGCCTCTGTTTGGACCGGTTAAAGTGTGTTAATTTTGGCTGGGATTGATTAGAAACTAATTTGGAAAGTGAAAAATTGAAGCAACCCATGCTTGGCAGCACCGCTCGCCGCCCGGGCCCTCTAGGCCGCCCAAGGGAAGGATGTCTGAAACAACACACGAGTTTTTCTTGTTTTCTAGCTCTATGGTCCTATGTAGATGGCACTGATGGTTCCCTAATTGTCTTGGGAATAATGGTACTGGGTTGTTATATTTTTGGAACTAATTTTTTATGTTTTCTGGCTTTGTTTGTGAATCTCTGTGTGCAAAAATGACATCCTCATCTGGAAGGAGAGTAAAGACCGCAGACAACAAGAGAAAAGAAAAAGAGAAGTATTACTCTCACCAGTTCAGAACGACTGCCCACGAGAGGTACTTCCCCTCAGTGGACGCCAAGAAGTTGCTAATGGAACGTAGGGTTGGAATGATCCCTACTTTGGCCCCCGAGTTTGGAAGGGAGGTCAGCACCAGAGGCTGGGGGAACCTGGCTACTTATCCTGCTCCCGCTAGGATCCTTATTGTGAAAGAGTTCTACACTAATGCTAAGGAGTTAGGAGAAGAGCACGAGACTTATACCAACTGTGTGAGAGAGAAGAAAATCTCCTTTTATGCTGACACCATCAACACCTTTTTGAGCACTGATTGGGAAGGAGAGCGGTGCCAGTATGAGTGAGCTATGATTGAAGGGGTGGATTATGAGGATGTGAAGGGACCTTATGTGTGTCTGGAGGGCACTTTGAGAGGAGCAGATCTGATGTACCTATCCACATCAAGAGGGCATCTTTGATAACACTGGCCAAATAATGGATGACCTTCTCCCAGGGCAACATCCACCCGTGCTCCCACATGTCTGATATCACCAATCAGAGGGCTATCTTTTTATATTCACCAGTACAATAATAAAAAAAGAAACCGGTTAATTTTCCTTATAGGCATCGGTTGTAGAACCGATGCATACATGGACGAGGTAAAAAGGACACGTTTTATGCCTAGGTCAGATGTCAAGATAAAACAGTACAGAATTATGCCTCGGTTATCTAAGAACCGAGGCAGTATATTTTTTTTCTCAGATTTTAGTACACAATGGAACCGTGCTCTTCAGATCCAAAAATCAATTTTCATGTCACAGAGAATTCCCATTGTCGTTGATTGATCATATGTAAACCTTCAACCCGAGAAGTGGCTCTGACGGTTGAGTGGTGCAAGTGAAATTGTTTTTCAGCAACAAGAAAATCCCAAAACCAGAAAATCCAAAACCAGAAAATTCCAAAACTGAAAATCCAAAACCAGAGATGAAGAAGAAGAAGAAGAACAAGAGTAGATTTAACGACAAGTAGAAGAGCCAAGAAGCTCCCTTAGGGTTTCCAATCACTCGCGGAGGGGAAGAATGGCTGAGGTAGTAGAGGCAGTGACAGCGACGACGGAGGACTCGCCGATCTGGAGCGGCTTGGCGATCTGGAGCGGTGGATCTGGAGCGGTGGATCCGGAGCAGTGGATCTAGAGCGGCGGATCTGGAGCGGTGATAACAGTTGAAAAACTGTTATTTTCATGATTAAAATTGACATTAAAAGCAATATTTACACTTAGAAACTAGCTTGAAATCATGCTTTTCTTCATATTTTTAGAAATAAGAGAGCTGAACAGGTTTATGCTTGATTTCAGTGTTTTTGTGCAGGTTTTAAGGTGAATTTGGTGAAAGAAGTGAAGAAGGAGAGAGATGAAATCAGAAAAGACATCAAAAAGTGCAAAAGGAGAAGCCGAAGTCACCGCTCAGCGGCAGTTTACCGCTGAGCGGCACTCAGGAGCTTACGGGAGGTCCGCTGAGGGGCAAAATGGCCGCTGAGGGGAAGAAACGTCTCACGCACTTACCGCTGAGCGCCACTTTACCGCTGAGCGGCACTTTTATGGGCTTGGACCTAATTTTCTGTAATTTACGAATAATATATAAGCTTTAGGGTTTCCTAGGGTTAGGTATCTTTGGCTGGAACGAAGCAAACACTCTCTCTTCCACCCCTTTGAGGGAGGATCTTGGATGCTGAGGCTTCCTCTTCACCTTTTTAGGGTTTTATCTTTCATTCTTTCATTGTTATTCATCTAGGTTCACCATGAATATGGTGAACTAAACTCTGTATGTTTGTTGGGGAATCAATGTAATCTTTTGAAGCTCTCATATATGGAATCTGTTTTTACATCTTCTAATTAAGACCTATGCTTTCTTTCATCATTAGTTAGGGTTTTTCCTCTTTGCTTAATGCTTGCATTGTTTAACTCATTCGATGCATGATTATTGGTTTTATCGATACGGGCGCATACGGGGAAGTCTAGATCCGGGGAATTTCTCCCAATATTATATTGGTTGTCGTTAAGCTCCTGCACTTATGAACTAATCATTAGGAATGCTAGGAATTGTATGAACTCGTGATTAGAGAGAAGCCTTCTTGAAAGGTACTTTAGAGAGTGGCATTAACAATGATGATTTGAATGTAGAATTCCTAAAATATATGAGAGTGGATAAGATGAAATTGACCCCCAACAACATATTCATACATATATTTCATTGAAAGTGTTTATCTTTTGCTTTTTGCCATTGATCAAAACTTCATGCATACATATTTAATTTTCTTCTTCTGCATATAAAATCCAAATATTTCGTCTTTAAGTCTTAGCTAATCAATAAACCACACAACTAAACTAGGCGTGAGTTTCTTTGGGAGAACGATACTTGGTCTTACCAAGTTTATTACTTGAACGATTCGGTCATACTTGCCGATTGAAAAACAAGTTTGTGACATCATATTTTGGTGTTCATAAATTTGTCCATCAAGTTTTTGGCCCCCCGGGGACTCTGGTTTAACTGGTTAATTTGTGTGATTGTTGATTATCTTTGACTTTAATTTTGAATTTCTGTTTTTATTTTCTGTTTTTATTTTTTCGGTTTTATTTTATTTTATTTTATTTTATTTTTTTTCTGTTTTCTGTTTTTATCTTCTCCTATATCTTTTTGTGCTAACCAAATATTCTAGGGTTTTGTGTTCTTGTGTATGCAGGAGGCAATTCGAACTAGGAGCAAGAAAACAACAGAACCTCTTCTTGAAGGTCTAGACGAGAGTAGACGGAGGAGAAGAATCCGAACATCTAGAGAACTTTTCCCTCCTCCGGAAACTCTGTTCAACCATCACCACAAGGTTCTGTTCATAGCACAGAAAATATGGAGAACAATAATATCAGAAGAACTCTTGCTGACTACACCAATATAGCTGGACCTCAGCACTTTAACAGTATAGCTAGACCTAGAGTCAATGCAGCTAACATGGAGGTCAAACCAGCACTGATCCAACTGGTAAAAAGCAACCAATTCAATGGGTTATCTCATGAAAGCCCATATGAGCACCTCACACCTTCAATGAGATTTGCAACACAGTCAAAATTAATGGGGTGCCAGATGAAGCGATCAAACTTAGTTGTTTCCTTTCTCATTGGGAGGCAATGCTAAACTTTGGTTGAATTCTTTCCAGAAGGAAGTTTCACAGATTGGGAAGCAGTGGTACAAAGTTTTTAAACAAGTACTTTCCACAATCTAAGAGGATAAAAGGCAAGCAAGAGATATCTTCATTTAAGCAGGGCATGGAAGAATCACTGGGGCATGCATGGGACAGATATAAAAGCCTGTTACAAAAAACGCCCATGCATGGTTTCAAAGAAGAAGAAGTAGTCCTAACTTTCCTTGGAGGTCTTGGTTCACAAACTAAGATGATGCTTCATGCCTCAGCAGGAGGAAACATTAAATGGAAAACTCCAGAGGAAGCAACTGAAATTATTGAAAATATGGCTATAGTGACAACGAATTCAACATTGAAAGAGGATATCATAGTCAGAAGGAGTTGTTACAGTCAAATGATGCTTTGCTTATTCAAAATAGAATTATATCTCAACAGCTTGAAGAGGTAATTATGAAGCTTTCTCAAATAACACAGGAAATACAACAGGTCTCAATGGTTCAAGTGCAACAACAAAAATGGCAAATGCAATCTACTCCAATTGAGAAAACAACAAAACTTGAAGAGACTTTCCAAAGATTCTTGAAGACAAATGCGTCTTATTGTCAGAATGTGATGCTGCATTTAAAAATATGGAGGTTTATGTTAAGAGAATAATTGACAAGATGAAACATGATAATCTCAGAAAGGAGTGTAAAACTGTTGTGACCAGAAGTGGTAGAGTGTTAGAAGAGAGAAAACAAGAAAGAAAGAGAAAGAAAATGAGAGTGAGAGTGAAAAAGAAACATGTGAGTGGAAAGAAAGAGTTGAGAGAGAGAAAAAGAAAAGAAGAAGAGAGAGAGGAGAGACAAAAAGAAAAAGAGTATGAAAAGCCACTTCCTTATCCAAAGAGTTATTCAAGGAAGGAGAAAGAAAAGCAGTTGGAAAGATTCATGGAGTTGTTTAAGAAGCTTGAGATCACCATACCATTTCTGAAGCATTGCAACAGATGCCAGCATATGCAAAGTTTTTGAAGGAACTCCTCACAAAGAAACACAAGTATATTGAAAAGGAAACTATCAATGTACAGGGTAACTGCAGTGCAATCATACAGAAACTACCTCCTAAACTTAAAGATCCAGGAAGCTTTACTATTCCATGCACCATAGGAGATGTGAAAGTTGGAAGAGCATTGATTGATTTGGGAGCTAGCATTAATCTAATGCCGCTATCCATGTGCAGAACAATTCAGGGGTTGGAAATTAAACCAACCAGAATGGCTCTTCAATTGGCGGACAGGTCTCTTAAATATCCATCTGGAGTGGTTGAAGATGTTCTAGTAAAGGTTGACAAATTTGTATTCCCAGTGGATTTTATTGTGATGGAGATGGAAGGGAATAGTGATGTTCCTCTTATTCTTGGGAGACCTTTTATGAAGACTGCTAGAGTTTGATTGATGTAGAGAATGGTAAGCTTAAAATGAGAGTTGATGATGAAGAAGTCACTTTTGACGTATCCAAGGCCATGACATATCCAAATGATGACAAAGCATGTTTTCAATTTGATGAACTTGATGAAGTTTGTATGGTGCAAGAAAGGATGGTGCGAAATATTTCTCCATTGGAAAAAACTCTCATTAATGCATGTGAAGATTTAGATGAAGAAGAAGAGAAATTGATTGATGAATGTCTGATGGACTTGGAAACATTGAAAAAGAGTCCGGAGGAAGATCCAATATTCGAAATAATTGATAAGAAGAAGCAGTCAAAGCACAGACACCAGAATTAAAAAGATTGCCATCACATCTGAAATATGTTTTTCTAGAGGAAGATGGAACAAAGCCAGTCATCATCAATAACTCTTTATCTCTACAAGAAGAAGAGCAGTTGATAGAAATTTTGAAAGCCAACAAAGAAGCAATTGGGTGGTCAATATCAGATCTCAAAGGTATTAGCCCAACTTATTGCATGCACAAGATTTTTATGGAAGAAGATTATAAACCAAGTGCTCAACCACAGAGAAGGTTAAATCCTATTATGAAGGAGGTGGTCAGAAAAGAAGTGTTGAAACTACTAGAAGCAGGTATCATCTATCCAATCTCTGACAGTGAATGGGTGAGTCCAGTACAGGTGGTTCCAAAGAAAGGTGGGATGACAGTAATTTATAATGATAAGAATGAACTTATTCCTACTCGGACAGTTACTGGCTGGCGTATGTGCATTGATTACAGGAAGCTAAATAAAGCTACTAGGAAAGATCATTTTCCTCTTCCTTTCATGGATCAGATGTTAGAAAGGTTATCAGGGCAGGCTTTCTATTGTTTTCTAGATGGATATTCGGGATACAATCAAATTGTGGTAGATCCAAAAGACCAGGAGAAGACGGCTTTTACTTGTCCTTTTGGTATCTTTGCATATAGAAAGATGCCTTTTGGATTATGTAATGCTCCAGCTACGTTTCAGAGGTGTATGCAGGCAATTTTTGCAGATCTCTTAGAAAAATGCATTGAAGTATTCATGGATGATTTCTCAGTTTTTGGAGATTCTTTCCAAAGATGTTTGGCTAATTTGAACACTGTCCTCAAAAGATGTGTTCAGACAAATCTTGTTCTTAATTGGGAGAAATGTCATTTCATGGTAACTGAAGGAATTGTATTGGGGCATAAAATTTCTGCTAAAGGAATTGAGGTAGACAAAGCTAAAGTAGAAGTCATTGAGAAACTACCTCCACCAACAAATGTAAAGGGGATTAGAAGTTTTCTTGGTCATGCTGGGTTTTATAGAAGATTCATCAAAGATTTCTCAAAAATTGCTAAACCATTGAGTAATCTTTTGATGAAGGATGCGCCTTTTGTATGAATGAAGAATGTCTGAAAGCTTTTGATACATTGAAGAAGAAGTTAGTGTCAGCTCCAGTAATTGTAGCGCCAGATTGGAATCAAAATTTTGAATTAATGTGTGATGCAAGTGATTATGCAATAGGAGTTGTCCTTGGCCAGCGGAAAGAACAAAAGTTTCATCCAATTTATTATGCTAGCAAGGTTCTGAATGATGCTCAATTGAATTATGCTACCACAGAGAAAGAATTTCTTGCTATTGTGTATGCTCTAGAGAAATTTAGACCTTATCTTATTGGGTCCAAGGTGACTGTCTATACAGATCATGCAGCTATCAAATATTTGTTGACAAAACCAGATTCTAAGCCACGTCTGATTAGATGGGTATTACTATTGCAAGAATTTGATGTAGACATCCGTGATAAGAAAGGAAGTGAGAACTTAATTGCTGATCATTTGTCACGGTTAGTCAACAATGAGGTCACTAGCAAGGAGTCTGAAATCTGGGAATCTTTTTCAGATGAATCACTCATGTATATTCAGCAGAGACCCTGGTTTGCTGATATGGCTAATTTCAAAGCTGCAAGGGTCATGCCGGAAGACTTAACTTGGCAACAAAGAAAGAAATTTTTGCATGATGCCAAGCAGTTTGTTTGGGATGATCCTTATTTGTTCAAAATTGGAGCAGATAATCTTCTGAGGAGATGTGTTACAAATGAAGAAGCAGAAGGAATTCTCTGGCATTGTCATGATTCACCTTATGGAGGACATTTTAATGGAGAAAGAACAGCAGCAAAAGTCCTTCAATCAGGATTTTATTGGCCAACTTTGTTTAAAGATGCCCTAATCTATTTAACATATGATAATCATGCTAGAAATTGTGATAAATGTCAAAGAGCAGGGACAATCACTAAACGTCATGAGATGCCTTTACAAGGTATTTTAGAGGTTGAGGTTTTTGATTGTTGGGGTATTGATTTTGTTGGACCCTTCCCTCCATCTTTCAACAATGAATATATTCTGGTAGCAGTAGATTATGTGAGTAAATGGGTGGAAGCATTAGCTTGTCCTAAAAATGATGCTAGCACGGTAATTAAATTCTTGAAGAGGCAGATATTCTCACGTTTCGGCACTCCAAGAGTGTTGATCAGTGATGGAGGATCTCATTTTTGCAATTATCAGCTAGAAAAAGTACTCAAACACTATGGAGTAAAACATAAGGTAGCTGCACCTTATCATCCACAAACTAATGGACAAGGTGAGGTGTCTAACAGGGAGATAAAAAGGATCCTGGAAAAAACAGTGACTTCATCAAGAAAGGATTGGTCTCTCAAATTGGATGATGCTCTTTGGGCTTATAGGACAGCAATGAAGACGTCTATGGGATTATCACCATTTCAATTAGTCTATGGGAAAGCATGCTATTTGCCAGTAGAATTGGAGCATAGAGCATTATGGGCTTTGAAATTGTTGAATTTTGATCCTTATGAAACTCAATGCACACGCAGATGGCAGATTTTGGAGCTTGAAGAAATGTGATTACATGCATATGATTCATCCAAGGCTTACAAAGACAAAATTAAATTTTATCATGACAGGAAGTTGGTGAATAGAGTTTTCAACCCAGGACAACAGGTACTATTGTTCAATTAAAGATTGAAGATATTTCCTGGGAAGCTGAAGTCAAAATGGTCAGGACCATATGTGATAAAAGAAGTGCATTCGCATGGAGCAATTGAAATATTTAATCCAGCTGCTGATGATCCACAAAGAAGTTGGGTGGTGAATGGTCAACGTCTCAAACCCTATCTAGGGGGAGAGGTGCAACAATTTTCCACAATGATGTTGTTGGTTGATCCTTGAAAGTTTGGGTCAGGCTCGTGACGTTAAACAAGCGCTTACTGGGAGGCAACCCAGTATTCTGTAAGTATTATTTGTTTTTGTTTTTAGATTAGATTTTGATGTACTCTATTGAACACCTGGTTTGTTATGATGGTTTGCTATTAACTGTGATTGTGTGATAAGTAATGCTGAATGATGCTTATTGATTGATTGATCTTGAGATGATGTGCACATTAAAATGCTTATACAGGTGATTCACAAGTTTTGTAAACAAATGCATTATATTATGATTGTGACTGTGAGATTAAGCAGGATGTGTATGTCAAATGTGAATGAGCTTATATGTGAGGTTTTGAGCTTCAGAGTTGTTATTGTTAAATGCTATTACTTTGGAAGCATGAATGACTTTGCCCAGGTTTTCTATGATTGAATCAATTGCTTGTTTTGCATCATATGATCAAGGCCGTTTGTTGGAACCCTTTTTATTGGCCAAATTCATAAAGTTAGCCCACTAAAAGAGAACACTTGTTGTTCTATCCTTTGAACCCTTAGCCTTGAACATACACTGAAACCCTTGATTGAAAATCTTTACCTTGAGTTAAGTAGAAGATCTTGTGTGGTATTGTTAAATGTTCAAGTTTGGGGTTGTTGGGAAAACATGAAAAAGGAAAAGCATTGAGCTAAGAGCCAAAAAGGAAGTATAGGCAAAAAAAAAAAAAAGAAAAGAAAAAAGAAGTAAAGCTCAATGCAAATGCAAAGGCAAGTTGGGAAAAATAAGAATAATTGTGTGTTATGATTCTCTTAATTCAAGGATTTTGCGATCCAGAAAAACCAATTTTCTTGTTAGCCCAGCCACATTATAAGCCATTGAAAAGTCCTTGTGATGATGCATGTTTGTGAATGATTTTGATTATGGTAAAATGAAAGGCAAAGTTGAATCATGTGACATTGTGATAGTAGAGTGATTGAGTGATTACCTTTTATACACTTGTGTGTTGAGTGAAACACTTTACCTAGTGAGGAAATATTCCATCAGCAGATGAACATCCATGCTTAATTGATTGGTCATTCATGAAAAAGAGCATTTGTTGGGTATTAACTGACTTTGTGAAACACTAAAGCATGTGCACATCTTGATTGAACTCTTGGTCATAAGTTTGATTGAAGTTTTTACTTATCTAAAAAGAGGATTTTTGAATGAGTGAACCATCATATGAATTGGTTGGAGATTTAGTTACATCTTGTTTGCTTGAGGACAAGCAAAGTTCTAAGTTTGGGGTTGTGATAACAGTTGAAAAACTGTTATTTTCATGATTAAAATTGACATTAAAAGCAACCTTTACACTTAGAAACTAGCTTGAAATCATGCTTTTCTTCATATTTTTAGAAATAAGAGAGCTAGACAGGTTTATGCTTGATTTCAGTGTTTTTGTGCAGGTTTTAAGGTGAATTTGGTGAAAGAAGTGAAGAAGGAGAGAGATGAAATCAGAAAAGACATCAAAAAGTGCAAAAGGAGAAGCCGAAGTCACCGCTCAGCGGCAGTTTACCGCTGAGCGGCACTCAGGAGCTTACGGGAGGTCCGCTGAGGGGCAAAATGGCCGCTGAGGGGAAGAAACGTCTCACGCACTTACCTCTGAGCGGCACTTTACCGCTGAGCGGCACTTTTATGGGCTTGGACCTAATTTTCTGTAATTTACGAATAATATATAAGCTTTAGGGTTTCCTAGGGTTAGGTATCTTTGGCTGGAACGAAGCAAACACTCTCTCTTCCACCCCTTTGAAGGAGGATCTTGGATGCTGAGGCTTCCTCTTCACCTTTTTAGGGTTTTATCTTTCATTCTTTCATTGTTATTCATCTAGGTTCACAATGAATATGGTGAACTAAACTCTGTATGTTTGTTGGGGAATCAATGTAATCTTTTGAAGCTCTCATATATGGAATCTGTTTTTACATCTTTTAATTAAGACCTATGCTTTCTTTCATCATTAGTTAGGGTTTTTCCTCTTTGCTTAATGCTTGCATTGTTTAACTCATTCGATGCATGATTATTGGTTTTGTCGATACGGGCGCGTACGGGGAAGTCTAGATCCGGGGAATTTCTCCCAATATTATATTGGTTGTCGTTAAGCTCCTGCACTTATGAACTAATCATTAGGAATACTAGGAATTGTATGAACTCGTGATTAGAGAGAAGCCTTCTTGAAAGGTACTTTAGAGAGTGGCATTAACAATGATGATTTGAATGTAGAATTCCTAAAATATATGAGAATGGATAAGATGAAATTGACCCCCAACAACATATTCATACATATATTTCATTGAAAGTGTTTATCTTTTGCTTTTTGCCATTGATCAAAACTTCATGCATACATATTTAATTTTCGTCTTCTGCATATAAAATCCAAATATTTCGTCTTTAAGTCTTAGCTAATCGATAAAGCACACAACTAAACTAGGCCGTGAGTCCTTTGGGAAGAACGATACTTGGTCTTACCAAGTTTATTACTTGAACGATTCGGTCATACTTGCCGATTGAAAAACAAGTTTGTGACATCATTTTTTGGTGTTCATAAATTTGTCCATCAAGCGGCGGATCTGTAGCGGCGGTCGTCTGGACTGTGCGCGATAATGGGAAGAATGGGAGAGCACAGAGGGGAAGGGAGAGCACCGAGAAAGAAGAAGTTGTTCGAGTGTGAAAATGAAATGGTTCAGAGTATAGGTACTAAGTGTATAGGCAGTGGTCGTCTGGGTAACCCGAGGCAATAACGCTTTTTCAAAAACGTTGTATCCTCGGGACAGATGTATAGGTCTCAGGTCTGCTTCTAACCGAGACAATATTACCATTCGACCTCGGGTCAAGCTGTAACCGAGGCATATAGTCTTTTACGCTTCGGGTTTTGCGTAACCGAAGCGTATATGACACGTTAGTTTCCCATTTTTTTACTAGTGATTGTATTTTGAGTGGAAGGGAGGTCAACTTAGGGGAAGTTATTACTGAAGAAATCATGAGCTGTGCACGTGTTGTGAGTAGCAGGACCCCGTTAGGACACCCCTCTCTGATCACACATTTGTGTGAAATTATAGGTGTTGATGTGTTAGTGCCACCATTAGAGCAGCCAAGGAAGGAGCAGGATGAGGCCTATTTCACTTACTATTGCTCTATAGAGGAGCAGGCCCCAGCTAGGCCACGACAGCAGGCGCCCAGGGAGCATAGGAGGGCACCACCACCAGCATAGGGGTCTCCCCATGAAGTCTCCCCGTTTCAGATGCGAGACATGTATATGTCCCTGATGGAGGCCCGGATGATGGCTCTCTATAGAGGAAAGCAGGAGCTATTGAGGACGTTCACGCCTGCCTTTCCTGAGAGAGAGTTTATTTCACAGGAGGAGTTTGGAGCTAGGGTGGCATATCCAGAGGGTTTGGCGATACAGGTGGAGATGCAGCTGATGAGGAAGAGGACTCTGATGATTAGAGAAAGATTGTATTCACCGTCTACGAATTGACGCTTCTTTTTAGACATGATTTTTCTTTACTTTCCCTTACTTTTATTTTATTGTTTTGATTTTGTTTATTGTTGAACTCTTTTTATATTCCTTTTTTATTGCTTTTCTGTAGTATAGGAATGATGTACTTTGCTCTTTCTTACTACAGTGACTTATTTCTTCTGATGTTGTGTTTTGTTGAGTGTTACTTTTTGATGCTTATCGTTTGGGTTGATGTTGAGATGATGCATGATGTGAAAATACACAGGTTATTGCTTCTAACATGTGAAACAGGTGCTTGTGGTCAAACTTGAATGAGATACTGAGCAGGATGTTCCTTTGAATTCTGGGACTTGAGAGTTTACCTGTGTGAGTTTTGGGCTTCAGAGTTTTATTATGAATAATTTCTATTACTTTGGAAGCATAAATAATTTTGCCCAAATTTTCTGGATTGAACTACTTTCTTGCAAGTTTCATATGATCAAGGCCATCTTTTGTTTTCCCTTACTCTTTTAGCCTTCATAAATTTTTCCACTAAAAAGAAAACCAATTGCTCTAACCTTTGAACCTTGAGCCTTATGCATGTCTTGAAAACCCTGTTTTAAATTATTTACCTTGAGTTGAGTTGAGAATATTTGTGAGGTATTGAAAAAGGTTCAAGTTTGGGGTTCCTGGTAAGCAACCCCACTTTTCTAAGCAGCGAGCAATTGAAAAAAAATAGAAAAAGAAAAAGAAAAAGAAAAATCAAAAGGAAAAAAATGAAAGGAAAAAGGAAAAATAAAAAGGAATTAAAATATAGCTCACTACAAGGGAAAAGGCTGGGAAAGATCTTCTTGAAAAGAGAACCTGTAAGTAATTGATAAATTCATGAATATCTCTTTTAACTCAAGGAATTTTGCTGACCAGAAAAACCAATTTCCTTCTTAGCCCAACCAAGTTACAAGCCATGAAAAGCCCTTATGATGACAACATGCTTGTGAGTCTATTTGATTATGGTTAAATGAAAGGCAAAATTAATTTGTGTGACATTGTGATAGCAGAGTGAAAAAGGCACCAATACTATACACTTGTAAGGGAGTGAGACACTTTTGAATGCTTGAGTGATACACTTTTGAGAGCTTGAGTGAATTACTTTCCTTGGTGAGGAATAGTTCTTTGAATTTCTGATTACATTTCTTCTTGGTTGATTGATTATTATTATGGACAAGATCTGTTGAACTGTTTGAGTATCACTTAGAATTATTTGAAAGAAAGCATATGTGCATCTTGACTGATATTCTGATGATGAGCTAATTGAAGTAATGATATGTTTTGGGAAAAATATTGCGAAAAAAAATGTCGAACCACTGTGATAATTGTTAAGAGCTGAGTTACATTTTGTTTTGCTTGAAGACAAGCAAAGTTTTAAGTTTGGGGTTGTTAAAATACCATTATTTGTGATGTAATTTTGATACTAAAAGCACCCTTTTTCACTTAGAAACTTGCTTGGACTCATGCTTTTTCATTCAGTTGTGTGAATAAGGGAGTTGAGGTTGAATTTGATGATTTTATGACTAATTCCCTTTGTTTTGATAGAAAATGAGTTAATACAGAAAGCAGAGATGAAGTGCTAAGGATATAGAGCTTAGCAAGGCCTAGAAAAGCACCAAAAGTAGGAACCGCATGAAGCTTGGGCGAGTTGTAGGAGGCTTGGGCGAAACTGAAGGCTCAAGCCCTATGGAAGTCAACGTCCACTACCCAGGCACCCTACATGGGGCGCTCGAGCATCGCGTGTTGCTGATCCGCTGCAGTTTTTGCTATGTTTCGACTCTTTTGGACCGAGCCCTGTTTCTACTCTTTTCCAACTTTATTTAAAGGACCCAGGCGCTTTAGGTTTTGTATCTCTAGCTAGAGCAACACAACAACACACTCTTCTAATCTCTAAAGACAGATCTGGAGGCGGGAGGATCCTCTTCTACTCTTAGGGTTTTACTATCTCATGCTTTTCCATTGTTCATATAGTTTCTCCATGTCTATGGGGAGCTAAACTCTATTTTTGTTGGGGAATGATGTAACCTTGTGAACTCTCATGTATTTTAATTGATTCTAAATTTATATGCTTTATTCATTATTTGTTACGGAACTCATTTGTTTCTATTGCTTGCTCTATTTAACTCATTTAGTGCATGATTTATGAATTGCATGAGTATCGGGAGGTTCCTTACAATTCAGGTTCTTGTTGAATTCTCCCAAGGGTAATATTTCTCAGGGATGAGGGTATGAGTACTTGGTCATCTTAAGCTCTTGATCTTCAAACTTAATTCTCTAGGAGCGCTAGGAATTACATAAACTAGGAATTAAGGCAGGCTTATTGCGCCAAGGGATTGGGTTCTAAGTACTTTAGTGAGTGACGTTAACATTAATGCATAAAGAGGTATTCTTATATACATGAGAGGGAACGTGGTGAAATCTAACCCCAACAACATATTCATCTCATATTAAACAACATTCGTTCATCTTTGTGTTACTCTACTTTTGATCAATTTGCATTCATATTTAATTTTCTGTCTTTGCATTTCAAACCAATGATCTCGTTTATTTTAAGTCTTAACTAATTGAGTTATCACACAACTGTTTAGTGCCGAGAGTCTTCTAGGATACGATACTTGGTCTTACCATTTTATATTACTTGTGCGATTTGGTATACTTGCCAATCCATCAACAGTGATCATCTACTTGTGGATTCTTGAAGAGCAAGTTAACTACACTTACAAAGGCTGATCATATCTGCACATTGGGTGTAATTGAGAGATCGAAGGCTACAATCTTGTCAAGATTGGATTGAGGTTCTGCGTTGTGATTACAAGAAGAAGAGGGTGCTGCGTTCTTGACTTTGAGGGTGACTTAAAGGGTTTGGACTGCAGGAGAGGGGATTCTTGTTGGTAGTTTGTTTGTATACTGCCTATATTTTGATTAGAGGGTTAGAGAGGTGTTTTATATTTTTGACGTGAGGTCGCTATAAAATCCTTGTTGTAAAAATCTTGATCATTATAGTGCATTGGCTCCCTGTGGTTGGAAGGGCACTGGATGTAGGCTTGGCCAAACCAGTATTAAAACTCAGTGTTTGATCTTTCTATTCCTACACTCTTTTATTCATTCGACTTCTCACTGTACTCAAACGATATAATTTCCGCTGCATAAACAAATCTTTTTCCTTGCGTTTCAAGAAAGCTTTTAAAGGCATCCACGTTACGAAAAAGATTTAAAGAAAACATTGTTTTTACATTTCACAAATTCACCCCCCTCTTGGTGTGAGAAATTAAGCCATTATATTTTCAACAATTGGCACCAGAGCTGGTTTTCATAAGATATTTGAAAAACCAGTCGATTATCTTTTTCTTTAAATCGACTAATCCTGACAAATGACTTTTAATTTTCAAACCTTTGGTGAAGGTGCATCCACAAATAGACCACCACTATTTGCTGGAGAAAACTATGCTTTCTAGAAAATTAGGATGCAAATCTTTCTTGAATCTGTGGATAAAGGAGTTTGGGATGTAACTCTAAATGGTCCATTTGATCCAACTCATGTTGTTAATGGAAAAACTGTTTTGAAAAACTTTTCTCAATGGACTCAAGATGAGAACCGAAGAGCTCAATATGATGTTAAGGCTAGAAATGTTATTTCTTCAGCACTAACCATGGATGAATTTTTCAGGATATCACAATGCAAGATCGCTAAGGAAATGTGGGAGGTTCTTGAGGTTACTCATGAAGGCACAGACGAAGTAAAAAGAGCTAGAAAGAATTCACTGATACAAGAGTATGAATTATTCAGAATGAAGGCTGGTGAGGCTATCTACGAGGTGCAGAAAAGATTCACGCATATAGTCAACCACCTCATGCCTCTAGGAAAAGTGTTTGACAAAGAAGAGATCCACATAAAGATCTTCAAAAGCCTCAATAGAAGCTAGCAACCGAAAGTCACTGCTATATCTGAATCAAGAGATCTTACAAGCATGAACATGGCTACATTGTTTAGAAAACTTAGAGAATATGAATTGGAGATTGGAAGGCTAAAGGAGGAAGAAGAAATTGAAGAGAAGAAATCAATTTCTCTAAAAGCCACAAGCAAGAAAGCTACAAAGATTCATGAACCTGAAACTAAATCAGATGCAGATATACAAAAAAAAAAAAAAGAAATGATGACTATGATGGTAAGAAAATTTGGTAGATTCATGAAACATAAAAATTTTGCAACTAACAATGCAGCTTTCTCAAGAGGAGGAATGAAGAGTTCAAGAAGCAACACTGTTCAATGCTATGAATGTGGAAAGCATGGTCATATCAAGCCTGACTGTCCAAACTTGAAGAACAAGCAAAAAGAATTCTCCAAGTATCCTCAGGACAAGAACATGAAGTAGAGGAAAGCTTATATTGCTTGGGAAAACAATGATGAAGATTCTTCCAATGGTTAAGATTGTGAACGCACTAGTGGAAAAACAACGTATAACGTCACGCGTTCAACATCGTAGTACTCAATATCCAATGTTAAAAATGACCGGTGGCATTTTCATAAATATATTGAATCGCTCCACGTTAATTACTAAAACAGTGCGTCGTCTAAAATGTATTAACGTCAAACAAGAAGCATACTGACGTAATCTAAAATGTATTAACGTCAAATAAGGCCTAGATAGACGTAAAACAATGGCCTTAGAATCACATAACATCAACTTAAGAAACATCTAAGGTTCAATTAAATTAAAAAAATAACGAAATAGTGGTTTGTTTCCACTAGTATTACTCATACCCCCATATTTGACGTCAACCCTGACAAATATTTGACGTTTTATATGCCAGCATGAAGCCAAAGAGTAAATCCCTTTTTTATTCTTTATTTCTTTTCTCTTATAAACCAAACAGAACGTCCCACACTTTATGGGGTCGACGTTTAAAACAATACAGAACGTCGTACATGTTGGGGTTGGACGTACTGGTTGTAATCACATAACGTCCCTAAGGAAGCAGCCGACATCCAATACAAAATAAATTAATACTAAATATTGATTTAATTAATATGACGTCAACCATAAAAAATGGATGACGTTGTATATTACAACTAGCAGTTATTTGTTTATTTTTCGATAAATCAACCCATAAAATGTCAGTTTTATACTGTCTTAGACGTTTTGTTATTTACTTTTTTATTATTTTTTCTTTTTCTTTTAAACCAATCACATAACGTCAAATTCTTCTTCGTGTTGGACGTTGTATTTTCTAGAAATTATGTTTTTAATTTTTTCTTCTAAACCAAACGAAAAAATTATGTAGGGATTTGGCTTTGACGTGTACTCGCGTATAACGTCAAAGTTCAACATCCCATAACAGAACAGACAATGTTAACAATAATCTCAGTCCCTCTTTTTTTCTTTTTTCTTTTAGACCAAGAAAAGAATGTCGAACTCTTTCACCAATTCGACGTTTTTTTGCCACCAATAATTTTTTTTTCTTCTAAACCAATGAATACGTCAGATGTCCTAGGAATCCGATATTTAATGTTGGATTAAAAGAAAAAAGAACTAAACCAAAAAGAAACTTTGGAAGTCTGAAGAAATTGACGTTAACCTCTTCGTTTCTAGCAGGAAACTGCATTTTCCCATATATCATTTAAGTAGACTATCTTTTATTATTGAAGCCCATATCAGGCCAATATCACGCCTTTCCCAACAGTAATTATTTATGTAGAGATCCATTTATAAAATTTCTTGTAACAACTCCAAGGTTTCTTTGTGTTAACTTATAACAACTCCAAGGCCTTTCAAAACGCTACAACTTCCATTCATAAAATTCATAAACTCTATCAAGGAATTTCAAAAACAGACCCTACAGAGGACGTCGAATATTTTTGAAATCGACGTGTTATTGGAGGTTAAAAAGGAAAAATAAAAAAAGATAAAAATAATAAAAAGGAGCGACCTTTGCCTTGGGACTGCATTTTATTATTGAAGCCAAAGGTCACCCCACATCAAGCCAAAGGAAATTATTCTTTTTTTCTATAAATACAGTTTCGGAGCCTTAGATAACCTGTAGATATCCATTTATAAAATTTCTGCTATGAACTCCATCTGTTAATTTTTTTTCTGTGTTTTCTATTATCTCTTTCAAGGACACAAAAAAACTTGAAGGAGTATAGAAAACCAAAGGAAAAGGTTGATAGATTTGGATTTCGCATCCTTTCAAAATGTTACTCCTCCTTCACTAAACTACAGAACTTTCGTAAACAAATTCATGTTAACTTTTTCCGTATGTTTGTTATCGATTCCTCTACTAAACGAAGAAATTTCTTTGTTAACGATGAAGGCATGGTAGCAAACCAGAGGAAAATGTTAACACTTATGAATTTAAAACAGATTCTATTAAAAAAAAATCCTTCTACATTTTAACAAAGAAAAAGGTTGAAAGATTTGGATTTTTCACCCTTTCAAAACGCTACAACCTCCATTCACAAAAATCCTTCTACATTTTAACAATCCTTCGGATCTTTTCGGGGTTTGATTTTCATTTTTTTCCTATGATTAGTGTTATTATGTTTTTCCTTTGTTTCGTTTCCATTTATAATCTACGTAATAATGGATTTCTTTTAGAAATCCTTCAAATAATTTTACGTTGACATCCCTATGTATTCCCCAAATAACGTGGACATCGAGTGGTGTCAATATTGGACATGTATCTCTTCGTTTTAACATAGCATTTTTCATGCCCTACCAACAGTCTTTTCCCATATACTTGGATGTCGAGTGGTGTTAGTATTTGACGTGGATCTCTTCGCTTCTAACACAACATTTATCAAGCCCAACCAACTGCGTTTTCCCATATAAAGTTGGACGTTCTATTTGAATTTAAAAAAGATAAATAAAAAAAGGGAGCGACCTTTGGGTTTGGTTAACGAATAATACGTCACATGCCCAAGAAATTGGACGTTTAATTTTGGTTTAAAGGAAAAAGAAATAAAAAGGAAGTAATCTGGCTGACAATAATACGTCGAAGTCCGAAGAATGACGTTAACCTCTTCGTTTCATAACTTTTCTATTAAAACTACATCGAGTAGCTTTACTAATCAACGTACTATTGGTGTTCTAAAAGAAAAAAAAAACAAAAAAGATTGCAATGGTATATTCAATGTAATGATGTAACATTAAAAATTTCAATTACAATCATACAAGTGATTTAATGAATTTAAACAATTCAATCACCATTCACTAATGTTATTGCCAAAAGAGAATTTTATTAATATTCAAAAGATGATTACAACCAACAAAACAAAAGATGGCTTAAGAAGCCACTGATTACAAAATTAAAATCAAACAACGAAAATCCATATTCTTGTGTTGCAGAATTATTGTTGATCCCTTTCTGGTTGTTCACATCACCTTTCTTTCCATTTTGCCGGTGATTTTGCAATCCTTAGAGTCTTTTGTCAATGACTGTGTCAACTTTCAATTTACTTGAGCCCGAAGAATCTTTTTAGCGATTTTGACATACAAAAGATGATAACAACCAGCAGAACAAAAGATGGGATAGACTTGCTGATGACCACTCACCGCATACCATTTAGCCCACTCATCTTCTTCAGTTTTTGTCAAATCTGTTTTGTTTGGACTCCAAGATTCAGAAATTGGATGGACTCGCTGATGACCAATCCAAACCTTTATATCAACCCGCTTGACTGTGGAACTAAATGTTTCATCACTCATCTTTAAGTTGGAGTAGAACACTGATGGACGAACGCCCGAGGAGAGATCGATTGAAGATGCGCGAACACGAACCGGACCTCCTCGAAGCTCTCTCCGACGAGTGAACACGCAGCAGAATAGAAACGAAGCTCGAGATTGAAGGAAAAAAAACGGAGACCGGACACTGGAAATCCTAGGATCTAGGTTTTAATCGGTGGAAACACTAATCGGACACGAAGAAACCCTAAAATGGTGATGAGGCTCAATATAAACCGATTAATCGGTTCAAATGATTCGGATGATCGGTGAAAAGTGAAGGTCAAAGGGATTAAGGTGTTTGAACGGTGGAAAATGGTGGAAGGAAGTGGAAACCCTAGAAGAAGATGTGGTAGTGTAATGAACGAAGATAACATACCTTCGAAGATGCGTATGGAGTGTGGATCTGTGGTTGGAGACGAGGAATTCTCGAGAGCGAGAATGAGATGCTCTGAGATGTGGCTGGATGCGCGAGAGAATTAAATGCACAAAGAAATGAGAGGTTCGGTTCTACGAGAGTGAAGGAAGAATGAAGATGTGGATGTCGAGTGCTGGATGACGCGTGGCTAAGGAAACTGACGCCACTGAAGCAGAGGGGAGCAATGGTGACGTGAGAGAAATAAGGTGGAGCACGGTGGAATTCAAGGAAAATGAAAATGGAGGCAGTGTGCAGGGAAGGTGGCTAGAGGGAGTCTTTGGACTCTCTAGCATATGACTTTCAAGAGAGAATTATTTCTGAATGTCAGAAAATCAAATTCTCATTAAGCTCAAAAGTAACAATACAATAGAGGAGCTGGGTATTTATAGTAACCCATGCTCCTTAAGAGCTAAACTATAAAAGATAAAAATACAAAAGGGGGACTAGATCAAGTACGATTCCATCATACCCTCCCTCTTAAAAAAAAATTTGTCCTCAAATCTGGCAATCGCCTTATGAAGAAGCTCCACACAATCTTTGGGAGCATGGCCATCTTAGAATGGCCTTATTCTTTTAGATCTAGTTTTCTTCCTCCTGGATAAAACACGAATCTGCAATACACATCAAATATATCTTCAGTTAATATCAATCCAAGAAAGAATTTTTCTTTAAAAACAAGAGAATAAGAACTTCTAATACTTTGATTAGTAATCTTTGAAAATCTTAGAAGTCCAAATTCAATTTTATCTTGAGTTAATTGTTTTCTTAAAGATAACAATAACTCAAGATTTGAATTGTCATATTTTGAAAATGTTTTCATGACAATTGGTTTGAAAGAGAAGTCAAAAATTGAAAAGTAATCAATTATTGGAAAAGAAGTAAAGATTTGGAAACCTTCCCTTTTAGGTTCCACAGTCTTTGAAAGAATAGGATTTGTCATCAGTAACAATTTCTCCTTTTCTTTCTTCTCTCTTTCTTGCCTTTCTCTCTTTTCTTCTTTTCTCTCTTCTTCTCTTCTTAATTCCTCTCTTCTTCTCTCTTCTCTTTTCTCTATTTGTTCTCTCTCTCTCTTCTCTTCTTCTTTCTTTTCTTCCTTTTCTTTTCTCTCAATCTCTCGTTCTCTTTTCTTATCCTTGATCTCCTTAAGTCTTGCCCCAAATTCTAATTCTCTACGAAGAAACCCATGATCATTTAAACTCTCAAGAAATAATTTTCCATCATTAATGCAATCCCTAATTAGTTCTAGGTTTCTTTTAATGCTTGAAGGCACAAACTTTCTTCTCATGCAAGCTTTTAAATCATGCCAATCACGTATGGAGGACTTTCTACCTTTCCTAACATGATATTGTCTATTATCCCACCACTCACTTGCATGCTCTTCTAACTTAGAGAGATATATGCTAAGGACATAATATTCACTCTCTTCATAAAACCAAGGATTTATTTTATCAATTTCTTTTTCCCAAGCTAGGTATGTTAATGCACCTATGTCTTTACCAAATGATGGAAGATTCCTAGCTTGTTTAAACATTTCATCAACATTTTCTAACCTAGAAGACCTATATGAACTATAAGAAGACATCTTTGTTTTTAAGAGTTTTCTTAATTTAGAGGGTTAAAAACTTTCACCTAGACAAGTCCCAGGTAAGAGAGGTGAGCTAAAGAGCTGCTTAAGTACCAAGTCTTGCCTTGCCAGAAATGTCTTAGGCTACTAACTAATTACCCCTTAAACTAAAATCACCTTTAAAATCAAAGAACACCACTCAAAAACAAACAATTAAACACAAATAAGAGACTAGACTCTCAGACTCTAATGTGATAAGGCTTAGAGTTTAATCCCTTTTAGCCTAAATCACTCCTAAACGTGAACACAAACTCAAACAAACAAAACACTAAAGAAACCAGCGGACTCTAATGACCCTTACGAGATACACAAATCAAGCCAATATTTAAAGTCTACTCCTATGGTGAAGCTTGTAGCTTTGGCTAACAAGACACATTCACCTGTCTAGCTATGCTAAAAAAAATCAAAGCAATCAAGAAAAGTTGCCAAGAGTTTGAAAGAGCACCAAGGACTCTTCCAAAGCACTTGGACTTTATAAAAGGCCCTTTTACAAGACAAAAGCTAAAACTAACAGTGGGCTAAGACAAACCCATTACAATTCAGATGAACCAAACAAATACAGAGAAAATAAAAAATCAAAATTATGATGCGGTCCTAGACCACTTCTTCATCTTGCACGAAATCTTCCAGAGGCCAAATATTCCTTTCAATTCTCGGCCTAGATCCAGAAACTAGCTTATCCAATCCTGCAATCACACATGCACAAAACTGCTATGAGTATTCACTTGGTTAAAACAGATTGCAAAAGAGTATATAGGGTAGTAATAACTTCCCTTTCTCTTGGCTGCACAAGCTTTCCACTAAGATTATGCTGCTGTTCAATTAAACTCCTGCACAAACTGAATTCCAATCAAATCAACAATTAAACAATTTTAATCCTAACGATTGCAGGCCATACTAAACAATTTAAGCATATCAAAACAGTTTGAGATAAAAGAAACTCCCTTTAGTTCAGATGGTTGCTAGCCTGCTCCAACTACACTTTTGCTCAATTTTGTTGTTGCTGGAATCAATGCTTTTGAATCTCCTGGCCAGTATAATCCTACAACCACAAATCACAATTGGAATCAATGTGCCTTATCTACACACAGATATCAAAAGGATTAACTTCACACAATATAAAAGATTCTTCCCTTTTCTCCTAGTCTCGTACACTTGATGCACCTATATAAATTTCTTTTGCTCTCAAATGACAAACTGCAATCAAATATTCACACTCAATTCAGTAGAGTAACCATCAATGCTATCAATTTCCAGCTAAGACAGAAACAGTTAAGCAATCCAGAGGTAAGAAAGTTAAACAACTCCCCTAATTAAATGGTTGGTCTAGCTTGCTCTAAACTCTACTGAGATTCTGCTGCTGCTTTAAAGTCTTGACTCCAAATATTTATCAACTCTGCACACAACAACACACCTATTCTACACTTTTTTTTTTCTGCACTGATTCAGTTCAAATATGCACACAGAAATTACACCAATTCCAGCAAAATACACATAAACATGGATATTAAACCAGATGCAAATGGGTGTAATTCAAGGCTGAAACCAAACTGAATAAACAATCATTCCAAGCTAATCAAATCAATGGAGAAAGATTAACATGATGTAATGCAGAAATTGGCAGTTAAAACAGTGTTGATGCAGAAATGAAGAAGTTCAAACTGCAATCAAAACAGGTAAAGTAGCAGTGATTCAACAAACAAATTAAGGTTCAAAATGAATGCAAGTGCAGATTAAAATGAGTACAATCACAGCTGCTTTAGTTTGATCACTCAAACTCGTTTTCCTGCACAATTAACAGTCAGCAACAAAGTTAGATTAACAATGAATTCTCTATTTCAAAGTGCCAAGGAATTAGGCCAAGTCAGCCTCACAAAACTCACAACACTCAAGGCTTCTCTTTTGAAATTTAAAGCACATAAATGAAAAGGTTTGGATGGGAGATTCTCCCTTGGCAGTTCAAGGCTTGAGAGTCTTTTAGACCACCACCACCTAAGATGCTACCAAGCACACAAACCTCCTTTCAAATTCCAGAAAACCAGAGTGTAAAAGCTTCTCATTTCAGAAAAGGCTAGGCTAAACAGAGTAATGGACAATACAGGACAACCACCAACAATGTAAGCCAGATAATGAAAATGATAGCACAACAGAGAAACTGACTCAAGATCAACTCTTGATCAGATTATGAAAGCAACAAAAACTTCAATTAGGAACAGCAGATCAGAGTTTACACGTGCACTGAGACAAAACCAGAACATTCAACAATGACAAGCAAGAAACAAAGCTTTTGATCAAAGTAAGCACAACAAATAGAACCTAAGAAATAGAACTAGAACAGATTTTAAAAACAATAAAAATCACTTCAAGTTGAATCATACATGACCAAACAGATTTGCAACTGAAATAGAATAATGCATTGCCAATTGCTCTAAAATGTTCACTCCAATCCAATTATATGATGAACCAGAAAAAGGAGAGAAACATTAGGAGTGAAACTGTGTTGTGAATTGCACTTGCCACTTGACTCTTTATGTGGTTCAATCAATACTTCTTTTCTAATTGCTTTTTCTTTTTCAAATAACAAGAACTCATGCTTTTATACTTTCACTTTCTTTTGCTACAATTCACAACATAGAATTTGACTTTTATTTCAATTCAACTTCACAAGATATAAGTCATGATAGAAACAAATGATTCAACTCAAAAAAAAAATTACAGAATTTTAAACAACACCAAATGCAAGACACAAATGACCCTAGAATTGAATACACCGAATTCCAGCAATGATCTACTACTGAAATGAACAAAAATAAAGCAAATGACTCAAGCAAGGAAATATGCAGTTCGGTCAACTGCAAATAAGACTCTACTAGAGTTTTCTCAGTGCAACCAAGCTTTGCCAAAGCAATTCATTGCTTATATAGTATGCACGTGGTACTGGCTCAATCAATCAGATGCATCTCAATGCCAAATTCTCAGTCAAGTGCAGAAATCACCAGAAACAAATTAGGCACTAAATTAGTGTTGTGAACCAATGCAAAGCTATCAACAAACATTAACAGATTAAAAAAAAAACATGCGATTCATTATCTCTACCACTGAAATCTGCCACCAAGCTCATTAATACAATGTCATAGCTTATATATGGTGAGCAGAACTTACTCAGTGCAGGCAACTCAAATGAATCATAAAACATAAGCAACAACTAGTTAAGCTCGAATTCAAATGACAATTAAAAACAAACCACAAGACTAGAACATGACAGAATAAGATTCAGAAAATAAAAGACTCAAACAAATTGGATTCACCGAATAAAATGATATAAGACTCAAAGCACAAATTTAAGCACAGAATCAGAAATTGGAAACCTAAACACATGAAAACACATATCACTGAATAAGATGCACAATAGTTCAACTTCAAACCAGAACAAACATATGGAATTGATTCAATGACGAACAAAAGTTAAACACAAGACAGTACAGGAAAATGATGAACAACTCAGAAATTGACAGAACAAAACGCAAAGAATCAAAATCAAACCGAGACAAAATAAGATGAATGAATAGAGACGCGAAACAACGCAAGAACAACAGAAAACTCGAAACAGAGACGCGAAACACTTAACTCAGAATTAAACCGAACAACTCAGAATCAAAACAAAGCGAAAAGACACAAGGAAATCGATACTTATCTTCGAAGCGTGTTCGACCTTGCTCTGAATACCACTTGATGGACGAACGCCCTAGGAGAGATCGATTGAAGATGCGCGAACACGAACCGGACCTCCTCGAAGCTCTCTCCGACGAGTGAACACGCAGCGGAATAGAAACGAAGCTCGAGATTGAAGGAAAAAAAAAACGGAGACCGGACACTGGAAATCCTAGGATCTAGGTTTTAATCGGTGGAAACACTAATCGGACAGAAGAAACCCTAAAATGGTGATGAGGCTCAATATAAACCGATTAATCGGTTCAAATGATTCGGATGATCGGTGAAAAGTGAAGGTCAAAGGGATTAAGGTGTTTGAACGGTGGAAAATGGTGGAAGGAAGTGGAAACCCTAGAAGAAGATGTGGTAGTGTAATGAACGAAGATAAAATACCTTCGAAGATGCGTATGGAGTGTGGATCTGTGGTTGGAGACGAGGAATTCTCGAGAGCGAGAATGAGATGCTCTGAGATGTGGCTGGATGCGCGAGAGAATTAAATGCACAAAGAAATGAGAGGTGCGGTTCTGCGAGAGTGAAGGAAGAATGAAGATGTGGATGTCGAGTGCTGGATGACGCGTGGCTAAGGAAACTGACGCCACTGAAGCAGAGGGGAGCAATGGTGACGTGAGAGAAATAAGGTGGAGCAGGGTGGAATTCAAGGAAAATGAAAATGGAGGCAGTGTGCAGGGAAGGTGGCTAGAGGGAGTCTTTGGACTCTCTAGCATATGACTTTCAAGAGAGAATTATTTCTGAATGTCAGAAAATCAAATTCTCAATAAGCTCAAAAGTAACAATACAATAGAGGAGCTGGGTATTTATAGTAACCCATGCTCCTTAAGAGCTAAACTATAAAAGATAAAAATACAAAAGGAGGACTACATCAAGTACGATTCCATCAAACACCCTCACCAGTTTCAGATATCTGTGAGAAACCACAGTTTTAATCTTCCTCAGACTAAAAAGCTTCCGTTGAATGTCTTCATCACTAATCCAACCTGTAGGATTAGCATTCCTTGCAATCCGGGCAACCTTCCTTTTTCTTCTTCTTGATGATGATGAAGAAGCCATTTCTGATCAGATTCTGGAATGTCTTTCACATTTCTAAGGTTTCTAACTCTTCAATTTAGAAAATATTGAGTGCATTTTCAAATCTAGTATTTATAAAGTTGTGCATCAAATCTTATCAGTTTCAGGCCCAACTAAAATTTTCAATCTTATATATCCCAATAAAATAATTTTAGCAACGACGAATTTCTAAAGCGTTCGACATTTTACTATGCGGTTGAAGTTGAACTATGACAAAATAAGGATTGACTTGATGGGCGACGAATTTCTAAAGGGTTCGACGTTTTATTATTGATGGGCACTGAAGTAGTTGGGTGCATTAGTGGCTCCCAACATTTTCTTTAAATATAGTTTCGGATCCTTTGGAACTACCCTTTGAAAACATTTACTATAGAGCTTCCATAACCAAATTCATGTTAACTTTTTCCTTAGGGTGTCCATCAGTTCCTCTACTAAACAAAGACATTTCTTTGTTAACGATGAAGGCATGGTGGAAATCCTGAGGAAAATGTTAACACTTATGAATTTCAAAAACATTCTCCATTGTTTTTCTGGTTTTTTTATTTAATTCCCGTGTTTTTTTTATGTAGTTTTTTGTTCATGTAAAAGTCGTCATATAGTTTGATTAAATCTATCATGTATCATTGTCAGAAAAAAAATTCTTAAACCCTTCATGTAAATGTCTAAATCCTGTTCTCAAATGGCTTCTTCATCTTTACGGCGTGGAAAGAAGGCTACACACCTGGTAAGAAATGCTAGTCCAAATGGGTGGATTAGTGATGACGAAGAGCGATACAAATTTATATGTTATAGAAAACTCTTCAGGGTGGTCCCTCACAAGTTCTTGGATGTGGAATTAATCAGAAGGGAGGGGTTTATCTTTCAAGAATGGCTTGTAGATGTTGGTCTTCTAAAATTTGTAGAAATGACCGGTGATTGCTATCCTGACCTGGTACATGTCTTCTACCACAATCTGAAGGTTGTCGATGGTGTTATATGCTCTCGGGTGAAAGGTGTCGATATTAAAATTGATGACGAAATATGGCTATCTTTCACAAGGCATCATGTCTCATGAAAGAAATTCTGAACTCAACCAATGGACCAACAAGAAGAAAATTTATAAGGAATATCTGAGAAGTCCAACAAGGCTAAAGGTATACAAGTCGTATCTACTTGATGGTGTGAAAATGGGAGAAAAAATGTGTGCTTTTGTACTTACTGGGGTAATACTACCTGAAAGATGTTTATGTGATTGTCTAACTACTGTAGATTTATTTTTGGTTCATGCCATAAAATCCCAGATACCAACCAACTGGTTTGCTGTCATGAGTGAGCACATGATTGAAATTCCAAGTAGTCATGGACATATTCTGCCATATAGTGTTTTTATCAGCCGTGTATTGAAGCATCATAAAGTTGATCTTACTAGTGAAAAAAGATTTGGTGCACCGAATCAAATGAAATAGGAAGAGCGGCATTAAGACCTAATGGTCTAAAGAAAACAAAAGATGGCTGGGTGTTCAAGGATGTTGACGAACTCCTTGTACCTTCACTCCAGAAACTGAGTTGGAAAGATTTGTTGTGGATTAAGGATGTTTAATTGTGTTTGAAATTTTAATATGTACTTTTCGTGGTTATATTTTCATATTTTTCCTTTGTTTAATGTTATTATGGTTTTTTTTAAATCCTTGAAGTTTTATTACGTCGAATTCTTAAAAACGTCGACGTTTTAAAAGTTAAAAATAGGAAAAAATGAATGTTACGTCGCATATTGTAAAAGCCGACGTCAAAGATCAAGTCCATTTCTATAAATACACTTACGGATCCTGGATCTAGTCCTCCACTTATAAAATTTAGTCGTAACTTGTCACTCTAATATCATTTTTTTATGTTTCCTCATAGCTCTTCCTAGGTCATCACAAAAGTTAGGGTGACGTAGGGAAGAGCTATAGAAAACATAAGAAATACGTTAACAATTTGGATTTCGTTTCAAGTAGTACAATTTCATTCGTATTCATAGTGATTACAATCAGACTAGAAGCAAAACAGACACAAAACAGAAACACAAAACCGAATCCATACTAAAATTCTAAGCCTCTATTCTAATTCAGAATATTTCCATTGAATCCTCCTCACTAGATTCTTCACTTGAATCTTCAGTTGGAGAATCATTTTTATTCTTTTTCTCACGTCTATCTTCTATTCGAGTCTCCTGAGTTTTTCAACAACAAATCTTTCAAAATTGGTTTCAGGGACGAAGTTGTTGCGGTCTTCATTTAGTGCAGGTGTTCTTCCAAAACTTTGAACCATGTTCTCTTCATCCTTGAAGCATCATCCCTTTGTGGTCTTCACAAGGCCAAAGGAAGTCAAGGTGTTTCGATTTATAACATTTGAGCAGTTACAAGAGCATTTCTTTTCACCACTAACATCCACACCTTGAAGGGTCAGGATTTTGCTGATAAACACAACATATGGTAGATGTCGTGCATGTTTGGTTCCTGCATCAATCATATCATCTTTTATTACTTCCACCCAATTGGTAGGAACATCATTCTTGATGGCATACAATAGAAAAGCAAGAATGTGTGTTGTTATCTTTTCTTCTTTATTCAGTCCCTCATGCACATATAATCTTTCAATTGTGTATCTCCCAGGAAACCTTAACCAGCTACTGTACACGTCCTTTTTCTTCAGCCATCTATTTGTTTATGACTACCGTAAGTGAGAGAATAACCCTTCGACTTTTAATCCTGCAACTTGAAACCAGACATCATTATCAATGTGAACATTTATTCCTTTTACTTGAAAATGAAGGACACCATCTATGTTTCTCATATTGTTGTAGAAGACCCTTACTAAGTCAGGGTATCAATCACCCTTGATCTCGACAAGTGTAGAGAGACCTTGAGTTTCAATCCATTCTTGGAAGTGAAATCCCTCTTTTTCAAATAAGTCGAGGTTCAGATATTTGTGAGGAACAATATGTTTAAACATCGTCCACCTCATAAACTCTAGACAAGTCTCCTCATCACTGATCCACCAGGAGAGATCAGCATTTCTTGCAGCCACAACAGCCTTTCCTCTATCTCTTGAAGGATTTGATGAAGAAGCCATTTGAATTTGGATACCAAATAATTTTCCTCAGTATTAGGGTTTAGTATCTTAAGTCACTCGTGCAATATAAAACAACATACATAAGATTTTCAAATTCAGTGTATATAAGGGTGCGCAACGTCACGCGTTCAACTTCAAAAAACATAACAGCCAACGTTAACAATAATTGGTGGCATTATTGTAAATACATTCATTCAATCCACGTCGAGTGGTATCAATACTGGACGTGGATCTCTTCGTTTCAAGTATTACGTCAACTGTGTAAATAGATTCAAAATTTAAATTCTCTTGAAGTTTTTTCCACCATAAGAAATTCGATGACGTACATTAGATTGTGTAATTATGCTCAGTATCTTGTATGAACATCGAATCCTGGCCGAATTCGACGTTCAAACATCATTCAGTGAAAAAGTAAAAAAAACATTAGTGCTTATGACGAAAAAAACATCGAAGATCTATGAGGCTTGGACGTTATAGTGAGAGTTTAAAAGGAAAAAGGAAAAATAATAAAAAAGGGAGCAAACTTTGGCTTTTGGATGAAGATTAAAACGTCCAATACCATCCGAATTTGACGTAACATTCTGGTCACACAATTAATCTTCCCAACCACTCCAATGCCCTTCACGTGGATAAATAAGTAGACCCATTGAAAACCTATCCTACATAACTTCGGTAATCAAATTCATGTTAACTTTTCTCTTGTGTTTTTCTTCTTTTCCTTTACTAAACGAAGACATTTCTTTGTTAGCTATGAAGGCATGGGGGGAAAACACAGGAAAAAGTGAACACTTATGAATTTCAAGTATACCCTTTCGAAACCTATCCTACATTTCTTCCGCAACCAAATTGATGTTAACTTTTTCCTTTGGTTTTTTTTTTTATTTCTTGGTTTTGGTTATAATGTCTTCCACCATCTTTGGTCTTCATTTTAGATGTAATGTTTTATAAAAGGAGATTTCTTTTTGAAATCCTCTAAGATATAGGACGTCGTTGATCCCAAAAAGAGAGGTCAATCTTCAGGCCTTTGCGTCGAATGCACTCAATATTCAACGTCAACTTTATAAATTTAACTTATCTTGGAGTTGTTTCCACCATAAGAAATCAAATAGCTCTGAAATCTAATGGTAGAAGACAACTCCAAGACAATTTAAAAAACGATTCAATATTGTTGAATGATGAAGTTGAACATCTTCTTTATATAATTATTTTAGATCATAAAATTGTTTTAGCATTAAATATATTATGAACCATTTTTGTTTTTCTAATGGTAGAAGACAACTCCAAGACAATTTTTTTAAAGGATTCATACATAGTTAACTGATGAAGTTGAACAACAATTTTACATAATTATTTTAGATCTCAAAATTGTTTCAGCATTAAACATATTGTCAACCATATTTCTTTTTTCCAAACACTTTCCTTTCAGTAAGATAACTTAATCATTTATGTACTATAAAAAGAATTTTGTTCACTTGAATTTCAAAGGCCACCTTCATATGAACTGAGACATGAATGAGGCACTTAGAAAATCAACCGAGCAAATTACAATTTAAACAACAGACATGTTTCGAAATATAAGAAAAGGAAAATGCCAAGGAGATAAAAACATGAATCCGAATATGATCAATACGGAAACAAGAAGCAAGGGATTACGTGATGGATGCAATATTTATAGATGAACTGATGACGTGCATCGTGTAATTATGCTTACTGTTTATCTTGTCTAGACGTCGAAGCCCCTCCGAATTCAACGTTCAAACATCACTCAGAAAAAAAACAACAAATTTGAGTTTGATTCATATAAGAACAAATTGACGTCCCGCCCCCCAGAAATTGTCTACTTTTGAATCACCCGCGAAGAAGGTGAGATTTGGAGGGCTTGAAGTTAAAAAGTTTGATGTGCCCCTCTATATTCATATAATTCCACTCTCAATTTTGCTAAGTTAATATAATCGATTCTAATCAATAAAGAATCAGTTCATAGCGTTATAAAAATAATGTTTTTCATAGTATTTTCCTAATAATGTTATTGATATTATTTTTTTATATCATAATCATTTATACTAATAACTAATTATAATTATTAAATTATTCAAAATAATTTATTTCAATGTGGCCAATAAAAGTTGTTCTAAGAGTTCATTTGATCTTTGATCGTCGTCGACTTTTTAAATCATAATCATTTATACTAATAACTAGTTATAATTATTAAGTTATACAAAATAATTTATCTCAATGTGGCCAACAAGAGTTGTTAAACATATCGTTGGTCCCTAAGAAAATTTTTGTCGTTCCTAGAATTCTGACAAATCTCTTTCATGACCTTGCCCGTCCGTGTCGACTTTTTTAAAATTTTACTTATGGTTCATAAGACAAAGATGGAAACGCCACAATATAGGTATAAATGTTTAAGGCACCTAAGAAACCCTAAAAGAAATATTTGCCACAAAGATGTTAATCTTTGATAAGAATCAAAGAACCAAGAACCAAAAGAATCCTCTCTTAACATTGCAAATGCAAATTTATGACTTCCAAAATGTCTACATATGTATTTGGTGGCCCTATATATAGGTATAAATGTTTAAGGCACCTAAGAAACCATAAAAGAAATATTCGCCACAAAGATGTTAATCTTTGATAAGAAAAATAGAATTTATTTTATTTCCTATACTAATTATTAATAAGGAGATAGTCCTCTATCCTACCTTTTGCTCGGGTCAGCCCATCCCGACCTTCAACTTATGTTAGTTTGTTTGGAGATAGTCTTAATCTCCGAACATTCATTTTGGGTCAACCAGTCTCCATCATCAAACCTAATCTGCCTTAATCTTCGACCCAACCCATTATGCTTAATTTTTGGTCTAGATTTGTTTGAATATTCCCCATACATGTTGTCTCTTCTCGATATTTGACCTGGTGCGGTGCATCTCTATTATTAACTTGTCTAAATATTTTTTAATAATTATACTTTGACAACATTTTTTTCTAATTGACCTATCTTCATTTTTGTCCACAATATTCTATCTTAACACCTTTAGTTTATCAATCAACTTAATTTTTTCTCAAACTTAAGTTATTATAATTTAAAAATTAATCAAAGTCTTTTAGTATAATAATACCTATCTTTAGCCTAAAACATTCATTTCAAATTACTTTAAATAATATAATAATATTTTTTACGATTTTAATTATTGTGATCTATAACTAAATTGAATTCTCATAAAATATTATTATTATTATTTTCCATATGAATTTAAATTAATATTTTAAACAAATAAAATTTTATTCTCTTTAAATTTCACCGACAAAAGGACAGAAAAAGGCGGGAGGCTGAAGAAGAAAACCTCGAATATCGGTAACGTTTCATTTCTAATGGGAGGTTATCTTAAAATGTAAATATTATATTGAAATATAATGGTAATGGGAGCTTATGAGCGATTTTATAAAGGAAAAAAGAAAAATAGGAGGGTAGGAGGATGAAGAAGAAAATGTCGAATATCCCTAAAATTAGACGTCTTTTTCTAACTCTTTGTCTTCTGGTTGACAATTAGTACGTCGGTGCCCTCTATAATTCGACGTCTTCTTTGTACTTTTTAAGTTGAGAAGTTATGAAGTTAAGAAGTCGAGATTGTGAAAGACGTTCCTAGAATTCTATTCAGAAATGGCTTCTCCATCGTCATCATCAAGAGGAAAAGAGAAGGTTGCCCGGGTTACAAGAAACGCAAGCCCATCTGGAGGGATAAGTGATCCAGACATGCGAGGAAAGTTTTTATACTTGACACATTTAAAAAATGTAGTTCCTCATAAGTATTTGGACCTGCAATTGTTCAAGAAAGAAGGGTTCCTTTTTCAAGAATGGTTTGCATATCAAGGGCTTATTGATTTTGTCCAGATGAAAGGACATTGCTATCCAGATTTGGTAGAGGTTTTCTACACAAACCTGAGGGTTGTAAATGGGGTCATTCACTCATGGGCAAAGGTGTTAACATTACTATTGACGATAATGTTTGGTCATACATTGTTGGACTGAAAGCTGAAGGTTTGGATTCTCATATCCGTGATTCTGAGTCAAACAGATGGCTAACAAAGAGAGATATATATATAAACTTCTTAAGATATCCATGAAGGTACACAATGGATAAGAAGTACCTACATGATGGGTTAAACAAGGAGGAGAAACTGATTGCTTATGTTTTGACTTGGCTATTGCTGCCTGGAAGATTTGTCGAGGACAGAATATCAACAGAAGATGTATTTATGTTGAATGCTATAAAGACTAGAATCCCAACCAACTGGGTTGCGGTACTAAAAGATTGTATGATCGTTGTAGGTCATAAATATGCACAAAAATTGCCATATGGAGTATTTATCAGCTAGGTGCTGATACTCCAAGGAGTAGATGTATCTCAAGAAGTCAGACTTGTGTGCAACAAGTCACAAGAAATTGGTATACTAAGTCTATTTTCTATTGGGCTAGAAAGGATTGTGAATGGATGGTTCTTCAGAGATAAGCTAACTGTTGGAAGTACACCTACTCCTGTTGCAGATCATTTCTAAGGTTGACCGATTGTTTTTCATTTATCTTTAGGCTATTTTTCGTACGGGGTCAGCGAACTTCATCATCTTCTCCAGTGACACCATTTGAAGTATGTTTTTTTTTCTTAAAATACTCCTACGTATGATGTATGTGCTCATTTTTGTGTTGTGTTTGTCGATTCTGGATGTATGATATCTATACGTATAACGATACTATGATAGTTTCTTTTTTCCTTCAACGTATGATATTTGTGTTCGTTCGTTGTCAACGAACTTCGTCATCTTCTCTAGTGACACCATTTCAAGTTTGATTTTTTTTCCTTCAATATCTCTTACGTATGATATATGCATTCCTGTTTGTCGATTCTGGACGTATGATATATGTATAACGATAGATATTTGTGTTCATGTACGTATACTATGATAGTTTATTTTTTTCCTTTAACGTATGATAGGTATTTATTTTTGTTTCTCTACGTAAGTTAGTTTTTTTTTTCGTGGATTCTTTTCGTTTAGTGTAGTAGTATGGATCGAAGCTAGATTCATCAGCGTCATATTAGTGAAGAGTATGAGCGAGGGGTTTTTGAGTTCATACAATATGTTAAAGAACACGCAAAACCCGTGAACGAGGCATATTTTTGCCCTTGTGTTTGTTGTCTCAATCAAGTATATGAAGACTTGGACAACATCCGTGATCATCTGTTCATCTATGGAATAATGAGAAGTTATACAATTTGGACTTGGAATGATGAAGTATTATATAAGCCAATAACTTTAAGAGGTTCGGATTACGTCGACGAATGAATGAGTGATCATTTAGACAAAATGGTACGTGACGTTGGCGAAGAAAATTTTGGAAGAGCTCATTTATATGATAGTCTTAAGAACAATTCGGAGCAAGAGTTGTATCCAGGATGCATCAATTTTAATAGGTTGTCGGCTACTTTGAAATTGTTTTGTTTGAAAGCAAGAAACGGATGGACTGATAAAAGTTTCACGGAATTGTTGGAGTTGCTGAAGGAGATGCTACCAGAAAATAACACGTTACCTATCCGTAATTACGACGCGAAAAAAATTCTATGTCCAATGGATTTGGAATACCAAAAGATACATGCATGTCCCAATGACTGTGTATTGTATAGAGATCAGTATGCTTCAATGAAGGTTTGTCCGACGTGTGGTGCGTCACGATTTAAGAAGAAACTTGATGGAAATAACGATGAACACAATGAAGGTCCACCGGCTAAGGTCACGTGGTATTTACCTATAATACCTAGGTTGAAACGATTGTTTTCTGTTAAAGAAGATGAGAAGAATCTTATGTGGCACGTTGATGGAAGAAAATGTGATAATCTTCTTCAACACCCAACTGATTCCCCATAATGGAAGAACATTGATGGCACATTTCCCAAATTTTGTGCAGAGCCGAGAAACTTAAGACTTGCACTTGCTACCGATGGTATGAATCCTTATGGCAACTTAAGTAGCAAACATAGTTCATGGCCAGTTATTTTGATGATTTACAATCTATCTTCTATGTTGTGCATGAAGAGAAATGATGTTGTCGATGATGATATCGGGTCCTAGACAACCTGTAAATGACATTGATGTTTATCTAAAACCGTTAATTGACGATTTAAAAATGTTGTGGGAAGAGGGGGTCGAGGTCTTCGATTCATATTCAGAAGAAAACTTTCGTTTGCGTGCAATGTTGTTTTGCACCATAAATGATTTCCCAACATATGGGAACTTGAGTGGTTATAGTGTTAAAGGTCATTTTGCATGTCCGATTTGTGAAGAAAATACTATTTATCTTCAACTGAAGCATGGGCAGAAAACTGTGTACACAAGACACTGAAGATTCCTTCCTCGAAATCATCCTTACCATAGATTGAAAAAAGCGTTTAATGGAAGTCTTGAGGATGATGTAATGTGCATACCACATAATGGGGAAGAAGTATACGACCAGGTGAGGAACATTGATGTTGTCCTCGGAAAACATAAAAAGAAGACCGTTGAGAAAAACATTTGGAAAAGGCGATCAATATTCTTTAATCTTCCAAATTGGTGTAAACTTGATAACAGTTGAAAAACTGTTATTTTCATGCTTAAAGTTGATACTAAAAGCAACCTTTAGACTTAGAAACTAGCTTGAAATCATGCCTTTTGTTTATATTTTCAGAAATAAGAGAGCTGGACAGGTTTATGCTTGATTTAAGTGTTTTTGTGCAGGTTTTGAGGTGAATTTGGTGAAAGAAGTGAAGAATAAGAGAGAGGACATTAGAAAAGACAAGAAAGAGTGCAAAAAGGAGAAGTCGAAGGCACCGCTCAGCGGCAAACTACCGCTGAGCGGCACTCAAGAGGTGACGTTGGAACCGTTGAGGGGCAAAATGGCCGCTGAGGGGAAGAAAGAAGACGCGCAATCACCGCTGAGCGGTAAATACCGCTGAGCGGCACTTTTTGGGCTTGGACTTTTGTAATCTTTTGTAACTCTAGATTAGTATATAAGGGCTTGCACGTCCTATAGTTAGGATCTTTGGCAGAAACGAGGCAAACACTCTCTCTTTCACCCCTTTGAAGGAGGATCTTGGATGCTCAGGCTACCTCTTCACCTTTATTGGGTTTATTCTTTCATACTTTCATTGTAATTCATCTAGGTTCACCATGAATATGGTGAACTAAACCTTGTATGTTTGTTGGGGAATCAAAGTAATCTCTTGAAGCTCTCATATATGGATTTGTTGAGTACATCTTTGAATTAAGACATATGCTTTCTTTCATCATTAGTTAGGGTTTTTCCTCTTTGCTCAATGCTTGCATTGTTTAACTCATTCTAATGCATGATTATTGGTTTTGTTGATACGGACACGTACGGGGAAATCTAGATCCGGGGAATTTCTCCCAATATTATACTGACAATATTATATTGGTTGCCTTTAAGCTCCTGCACTCATGAACTAATCATTAGGAATGCTAGGAATTGTATGAACTATTTGATTAGGGAGAAGCCATCTAGAATGGTACATTAGAGAGTGGCATTAACAATGATGATTTGAATGTTGAATTCCTAAAATATATGAGAGTGGATGAGATGAAATTGACCCCCAACAACATATTCATTCATATATTTCCTTGAAAGTGTTTATCTTTTGTCTTTGTCATTGATCAATTCATGCATACATATTTAATTTTCGTCTTTGCATATTAAACTTCAATTATTGTGTTCTTAAGTCTTAGCTAATCAACAAATCACATAACTAAACTAGGCCGTGAGTCCTTTGGGAGAACGATACTTGGTCTTACCAAGTTTATTACTTGAAACGATTCGGTCATACTTGCCGATTGTGAAACAAGTTTGTGACATCATATTTTGGTGCTTACAAATTTGTCCATCAAGTTTTTGGCGCCGTTGCCGGGGATTCGTGGTTTAACTGGTTAATTTGTGTGATTATTGATTATCTTTGACTTTAATTTTGAATTTCTGTTTTTATTTTTTCTGTTTTTATTATTTTATCTTTTTAGATTTTATTTTTATCCTTTAGGTTAGATTTTATTTTTATCTTTTTAGATTAGATTTTATTTTAATTTCGAATTTTTATTTTATTTTATTTTTCTGTTTATATTTTTCAGTTTGTATTTTATTTGATTTTATTTTATTTTTTCTGTTTTCTGTTTTTCTGTTTTCTGTTTTTATTTTCTGTTTTTTATTTTTCGATTTTTATTTGATTTTATTTTATTTGATTAGATTATATTATATTTTATTTTATTTTATTTTATTTTCTGTTTGTATTTTATTTTATTTTATTTTATGTTTTTATTTTTCTGTTTTTATTTCCTATCTTCTTATCTTTTCAATTATATCCTTTGATTTTTTTTCTTTTCTCTATCTTTTTGTGCTAAAAATTGTTTTTAGGGTTTTGTGCTTAATGTCTGCAGAATGCAATTTGGTCAAGAGTTTAACTATAGGGGCACTCAATTCTACCAAAGTAATCTCAACCAATGGTGGGAACCTCACTCAAGCATGGATCAAAGCCAATTTTGGCAAGCTGCTGGACAATTTGAGAACCAACCACAACAACAATGGCAGCAACAACCCTTTCTATCAGGAAGTTTGGATAGGTTGGAGGACACCCTTCAACGATTTTTGAAAAATTCCGACTCTACTCAGAAAAGCATTGAAGAATCATGTAAAAGAATGGAGATGCAACTTCGTCACATTAGTCAGATATTAAATGATGATGTTAATACTGATGTTAACCTTAAGGAGGAAGGGCAAGTCATTATCACTGAAAGTGACAAGATTCTTGATGAGGAAAAATTAGAGGGAGATGAGGAAAGGGTAGAGAGAAAAGAGAAAGAAGAGTTGAGTGAGAAAGATAAAGATGAAGAAAAAGAAAAAGAATTGGTTGAGAGAAAAGAGAGAAAGAAAATTTGTGTGAAGATAAAGAAGTTGAGGAGAAAAAGAGAAAGGAAGAAAAAAATAAAAGAAGAGAAAAAGAGAAAATTTAGGGAGAGAAAAAGGAAGAAAAAGAAGATGAGAGGAAAGAAGAAGAAATCACATGAAAAATCACATCCTCATCTAAAGAAGAATCATAGGAAGGAAAAGAAATTTAAGTGCTTTATGGAAATCTTCAAGAAATTGGAGATTAAAGTTCCTATGATTGAGACATTGCAACAGGTTCCTGGTTTGATCAAATTTCTGAAGAAGTTCAGTAGAAAGAAGAAAAAGAAGAAGGAACATGAGCTTTACTGGGTCAAGCTAATGACGTTAAAAGAGCGCTTGCTGGGAGGCAACCCAGTGGATTTAAAAACTTTTGATTTGGTTTTATAATTTGTAATTTGTGAACATTATTCTCGACATTATTTTGTTGGATTTAGCATCTACTGAAGGATGCTAGGTGGTTAAGTATCTACTGAAGGATACTAAGTTTGTAACACCTACTGATGGGTGTTGGTGAGAAGATTTTGCACCTACTGATGGGTGCTGGTAAGTTTGAAACACCTACTGATGGGTGTTGGTGGATTTTGGGTCAGGCTCGTGACGTTAAACAAGCGCTACCTGGGAGGCAACCCAGTTGATTGATTGTTTTCTGTTTGTTTATTTTTAGGATTTGCATAAGCATTTTTAACATTGAATTGCAGGGAACCTATGAGGGGTATGCTAGGAAGGCACGTAGGTCAAGAAAAGAAGGAGAAGGGCACATCAAGAAAGTGCCGCTGAGCGGCAATTACCGCTGAGCGGTACTATCGCAGATGGGCTTAAGTTCCCCTTAGCGGAACCCGAGCCCATTGGGGTAATTTTAAACCCTAAGCTGCGCGTTTTTACATTCTTTCAAGCTCTTCTCTGCACTAAGACTCCCACATATCTCCTCTTAGGTTTCCCACATCTTTTTACTCTTCCCTCTTTAGAAAATTTCTCTTCCACTCACTTTTACACTAGTGTGCTATCAAAGTTTGGGGTTGGAAAAGAGCATTCTAGTTTGGAAGCATTCTCATATCATCTAGCATCTCCACCCAAGTAAGTAAAATGCATTTTGTTCATTCTAGGGTTCTTGAAATTGACTGTGATTGTCAAAGCATGAATATTTAGGGGTTTTGATTTCTATGCATGATTTGATGATATATTTGATGTTTGAACCGATTAAACTGCTTGATTATGAACTGGAAAACTGAAAATTGCATTTGGGTGGAGTTAGGACAGTTTAAAAACGAGATTTGCAAAAATCTGCAGATCACCGCTGAGCGGCATTTACCGCTGAGCGGCACTCTGCCAGATTTGCTTTTTCTGGTTTGTTGCGTGTTTGAATGTGGCACTGGTGGCGCTGAGGGGAAATTCTGGCCCTCAGCGGTGGTTTAGCTTCAAAAGGAGTTTTGTTTTGTGTTTACTAATGATTAACATCATGTTCTGTGGTTTTGGATTTATGTTTGAATGCAGGAATGGCATCCTCTTCAGGAAAGAGATTGAAAACCATGGCAACCAAGAGAAAGGAAAAGGAACCAGAGCAGCCCCATAATGGCAGGTTCCTCTCTAGGAAACATGAGAAGCACTTTAGGGTGGTTCAGGACAGGAGACTTCTAATGGAGAGAAAGGTTGGAATGATACCTAACTTTGCTCCTCAATTTGGAGAGCAAGTGTTAGGGAATGATTGGGGAAAGCTAGCCACTTATCCATCACCTGCCAACATAGCTGTGGTGAAAGAATTCTACACCAATGCAAAGAAGATTGGTGATTATCCAGCTGAGAATTATTTGGGCTATGTTAGAGGCCATGCTATCAGGTATGATCCTGACTCCATCAATAACTTTCTGGATACTGTGTGGGCTGGTGAGCAATGCCAGTTTGCTCTTAGCATGGAGGAAGGTGCTGACTTTGAGGATGTTGAGAGAGTATTGTGCATACCTGGAGGACACTTCCAAAGGAATAGATCTGGCTCAGTGGTTAATATTAGGAGGACAGATTTGACTCCTCTTGCAAAGTATTGGATGGCATTTTCTCATGCCAACATTCAGCCATGTTCACATGTGTCAGATATTACTCTCAGCAGGGCACTCTTCATCTACTGTGCTATCAGAAACTTGAATGTTAATATTGGGCAGGTGATAGCTGATGAGATTAGTGTGTGTGCTAACACCTCAAACAACAAAGCACCACTGGGACATCCTTCTTTGATCACTCACCTTTGCAAGCTAGCTGGGGTGGACACTTCTGTTCCACCATTTGAGAGGCCAAGAAAATCTATAGATGAGGCCTATTACAGACAGTACTGTGGAGGTGAGGAGGCAGCCCAGCCAGTGCCACCACGCCAGGCTCGTAGAGAGAGAAGGCCAGCACAGAGCAGGACTTCTGCTGATACTCATGAGGCAGAACCATTCCAGATGAGGGACATGTATATGTCTCTTATAGGTGCTCAGTTGCAGTCCATCCACAGAGGGCAGGTGGCCACGGCTGAGATGATAGTGGGGATGTATGATACCCCTCCAGCACACAGGTGGACTATGGATGAATTCCATAATGTGGTAGCTTGGCCAGAAGAACCATGGCATGGAGGAGCTGAAGCAGCTGAAGCTTCAGCCCGAGACATGGATGAAGATGAAGATGAGGAGGAGGATGCGTTTGATGATGATGATGATGAGGAAGAAGAGGAAGATACAGAGGACAGCTCAGACTGATGAGGAGCTGAGATAGCATTTACTGATGAATGCTATCATATGATTATGCTTTTGTGGTTTAAGTTTTCTGAACTTATTTGTTTTTGTTTTTAGATTAGGGTTTGATGTACTCTATTGAACACCTGGTTCCTTATGATGGTTTGCTATTAACTGTGATTGTGTGATAAGTAATGATTGAATGATGCTTATTGATTGATTAATGTTGAGATGATGTGCACATTAAAATGCTTATACAGGTGATTCACAAGCTTTGTGAACAAATGCAGGGTATCATGATTGTGATTGTGAAATTAAGCAGGATGTGTATGTCAAATGTGAATGAGCTTATATGTGAGGTTTTGAGCTCCAGAGTTGTTATTGTTGAATGCTATTACTTTGAAAGCATGAATGACTTTGCCCAGGTTTTCTATGATTGAATCAATTGCTTGTTTTGCATCATATGATCAAAGGCCGTGTTTTTGAAACCCTTTTTATTGGCCAAATTCATAAAGTTAGCCTTCTAAAAGAGAACACGTTGTGTTCTATCCTTTGAACCCTTAGCCTTAAATATACACTGAACACCCTTGATTGAAAATCTTTACCTTGAGTTAAGTAGAAGATCTTGTGTGGTATTGTTAAATGTTCAAGTTTGGGGTTATTGGGGAAACATGAAAAAGGAAAAAGCATTGAGCTAAGAGCTAAAAAGTAAGAATATGCAAAGAAAAGAAAAGAAAAAGAAGCAAAGCTCAATGCAAATGCAAAAGCAAAGGCAAAAGAAAGTTGGGAATGAATAAGAAGATTGTGTTGTTATGATTCTCTTAACTCAAGGATTTTGTGATCCAGAAAAACCAATTTTCTTGTTAGCCCAGCCACATTATAAGCCATTGAAAAGTCCTTGTGATGATGCATGCTTGTGAATGTATTTGATTGTGGTTAAATGAAAGGCAAAGTTGATTCATGTGACATTGTGATAGTGGAGTGAATGAGTGAAACACTTTACCTCTTATACACTTGTGTGTTGAGTGAAACACTTTACCTAGTGAGGAAATATTCCATAAGCACATGAACATCCATGCTTAATTGATTGATCATTCATGAAAAATAGCATTTGTTGGAATTTAAATGACTTTGTGAACACTAAAGCATGTGCACATCTTGATTGAACTCTTGGTCTTAAGTTTGAGTGAAGTTATTACTTATCTTGAAAAGAGGATTTTGAATGAGTGAACCATCATATGAATTGGTTGGAGATGGAGTTACATTTTATTTGCTTGAGGACAAGCAAAGTTCTAAGTTTGGGGTTGTGATAACAGTTGAAAAACTGTTATTTTCATGCTTAAAGTTGATACTAAAAGCAACCTTTAGACTTAGAAACTAGCTTGAAATCATGCCTTTTGTTTATATTTTCAGAAATAAGAGAGCTGGACAGGTTTATGCTTGATTTAAGTGTTTTTGTGCAGGTTTTGAGGTGAATTTGGTGAAAGAAGTGAAGAATAAGAGAGAGGACATTAGAAAAGACAAGAAAGAGTGCAAAAAGGAGAAGTCGAAGGCACCGCTCAGCGGCAAACTACCGCTGAGCGGCACTCAAGAGGTGACGTTGGAACCGCTGAGGGGCAAAATGGCCGCTGAGGGGAAGAAAGAAGACGCGCAATCACCGCTGAGCGGTAAATACCACTGAGCGGCACTTTTTGGGCTTGGACTTTTGTAATCTTTTGTAACTCTAGATTAGTATATAAGGGCTTGCACGTCCTATAGTTAGGATCTTTGGCAGAAACGAGGCAAACACTCTCTCTTCCACCCCTTTGAAGGAGGATCTTGGATGCTCAGGCTACCTCTTCACCTTTATTGGGTTTATTCTTTCATACTTTCATTGTAATTCATCTAGGTTCACCATGAATATGGTGAACTAAACCTTGTATGTTTGTTGGGGAATCAAAGTAATCTCTTGAAGCTCTCATATATGGATTTGTTGAGTACATCTTTGAATTAAGACATATGCTTTCTTTCATCATTAGTTAGGGTTTTTCCTCTTTGCTCAATGCTTGCATTGTTTAACTCATTCTAATGCATGATTATTGGTTTTGTTGATACGGACACGTACGGGGAAATCTAGATCCGGGGAATTTCTCCCAATATTATACTGACAATATTATATTGGTTGCCTTTAAGCTCCTGCACTCATGAACTAATCATTAGGAATGCTAGGAATTGTATGAACTATTTGATTAGGGAGAAGCCATCTAGAATGGTACATTAGAGAGTGGCATTAACAATGATGATTTGAATGTTGAATTCCTAAAATATATGAGAGTGGATGAGATGAAATTGACCCCCAACAACATATTCATTCATATATTTCCTTGAAAGTGTTTATCTTTTGTCTTTGTCATTGATCAATTCATGCATACATATTTAATTTTCGTCTTTGCATATTAAACTTCAATTATTGTGTTCTTAAGTCTTAGCTAATCAACAAATCACATAACTAAACTAGGCCGTGAGTCCTTTGGGAGAACGATACTTGGTCTTACCAAGTTTATTACTTGAAACGATTCGGTCATACTTGCCGATTGTGAAACAAGTTTGTGACATCATATTTTGGTGCTTACAAATTTGTCCATCAAAACTTGATGTGCCACATTGCAAAGACGTGATGCATGTTGAAAAAAATGTATGTGATAGTGTTGTTGGGACTTTACTAAACGTTAAAGGAAAGACAAAAGATGGAGTGAAAGCACGACAAGACTTGGTTGACATAGGAATCTGTTCTGAGTTACATCCGTAATCCATAGGAAGACGCACCTATCTTCCTCTAGCTTGTCACACTCTTTCAAAAAAAGAAAAATAAATATTTTGTCAATGTTTACATAGTGTGAACTTCCACAAGGTTATTCGTCGAATATTAGTAGCCTTGTTTCTATGAAAGATTTGAAGTTGGTTGGTTTAAAGTCTCACGATTATCATGTCTTAATGCAACAACTTTTACCAGTAGCTATTCGAGCCATATTACCTGCCTCTGTTCGAGGTATTCTCACACGTTTGAGTTTGCTTTTCAATGCCGTTTGAAAGAAAGTTGTTGATCCTCGACAATTAGATGATTTACAAAATGAGGCCATTAGACTATTGTGCCAATTGGAAATGTATTTCCCACCCTCATTTTTTTATATCATGGTTCATTTGATTGTCCATCTAGTGAAAGAGATTTGAATGTGGGCCGGTTTTCTTGAGGTGGATGTACCTGGTTGAAAGATACATGAAGATCTTATAGGGATATGTTAAAAATCAATTGAGACCAGAAGCTTCGATTATAGGGTGCTACATTGAAGGGGAAGCCATTGAATTCTGTTCAAGTTATATGCCAAGTTGTGACCCAATAGGACTTCCAAAGAAAAGACATGAAAACATACGTGAAGGAAAGGGAGTTCGAGGAGTAAGGATTGAAAGTGTTATTGGAAAAGAAGTTAATCAAGCACATTTGTACATTTTAAACAACACAAAGGATGTTATTCCTTACATTTCACAACATATTGATGAAATTAAGTCAACACATCCACGTATGAGTGAAAAGTGGAAACTTAATGAACATAACAAATCCTTTTTAGCTTGGTTTAAGAAAAAGATTTATGCGACTCTGAATGTTTCTGAAAATCTATTGAGACTAGCTCGTGGACCTAACACTGATGTGATCACTTTCGGCAGCTATTACATAAACAATTACTTGTTCTATTCAAAGGAGGAAGACGATAAAAGTAGAGTTCAAAATAGTGGAGTTACCATACAAGTTGAGGCTGTACACTTTTCAAGTTCCAAGGATAAGAATCCAATTACAGCATCAATCAATTATTTTGGAATAATACAAGAAATTTGGGAAATTGATTATGTCACTTTTAGAGTTCCAGTTTTCAAGTGTAAATGGGTTGACAGTAATTCTGGTGTGGTGACAGAAGACCTCGAATTCACTTTGGTGGATCTTAACAAAATGAGTTACACGTATGAACCATTTATTATGGCTAGTCACGCAAGACAAATATTCTATGTCACTGACCGACTGAATCATAAATGGTCAGTGGTATTGGAAGGCAGAGCCATGCACACAACTAATGATGAAGACACTCTAGATATACTTGAGACAAGATCCTTCTCATCAAGAACCATTGAAAATAAGGTTGATGATGTACCCGATGAAATACATGCAACTCGATGTGATCACAACGAAGGCATATGGGATAAATAGGTGTCTTAGCATTGTTTTAATTACTTGTACAATTTATTTATTTTGTCTGTTCTAACTATAATATACTAACACTTTGTAAACAAGTATGACGAGCTCTGGATCAGGTTTGACGAGAGGAGCGGGTAGATCTGTGACTCGGATGCTTGATGTCACATCCCATCGGGTTAATGACAAACCAGTGACCGTGCAGTTTGATCCCTGAACATTTGTGCCTATTGGGGCACATGCAACATTGTTCAGGAGTTACTTGGGCCTGATGGAAAAATATCATGTCCCTATTGTAGCTACTTGTTGGGATGATGTCCCACAGGTTGACAAAAATCTACTATTGCAGGATATTTTGGTATGTTTAAGATGTTTTACTTCGATCATTGACTTATTTTTGTTGATCATGCTTTAACATTAATTTTGTTTTTAATAGGAAAATTGGGATATCCCTAATGATAAGAGGATAAGGAAGAAGATTTTATCCCACATTGAAGTCCGGTGGAGGGACTTCAAGACGAGAATGACACTCCTTGTACAAAAATATAAAATAACTAAGGAGCCGGTGGAGGGACTTCAAGACGAGAATGACACTCCTTGTACAAAAATATAAAATAACTAAGGAGGAGTAGGTGTAGTTTAACGAATCCAGACTTAGTCCTAAGTGGCAGGTATGTTTCTTAATATTTTGCTCTAGTCACACAAGATGTTAATTTGTGATTTATGCTTAATGATTTTCATTTTTTCATAGGTGAAAAGGATAGCCGCCCAGTAGAGGTAGAAGCTTAATGATACACCACACGTACTGTCACATGGTGGTTATGCATTATTAAAGAAAAAGATGAGAAAACATCGCGCTGAGGAGTCAGGTCTTGAGTCACCTGATCTAGCACCTTCACCAGCCAAACATGAATTGTGGAAGGCTGCACGGAAAAATTCCAATGGCCAGTTTACATCTGAATCTGCTCAAGAGATATCCTAGATTGTAAGTGGAAACTTTTAACTGATTACCATATTTCATAAAAAAATTATGTAACAAACTTTTAAATGGAAAAGCACATTTGTGGCACAAGGTAGCGAGGACCTCCTAGTAGCACCCATAGGTCGGCTAGACCGTCCAGGTCGTGTGCTTGCTGTTGGAGGAGCTATTGGATTGAGGGACTACTTTGGCCCTAAACCAAGAAGCACAGAAGTCGTGACTCAGGAAATGGTTAGTAGCATCAGGCAATAGGTGCAAGTCGAATTAGAAGAAAGCATAGGTGAACGCTTCAGAATGCCCGAAGAAAAACTTGCGATAATCACCCAACAACAGCAACAACAACAACAACAACAACAGCAACAACAACAGCAACAACAACAAGAGCAACAACAACAGTCACAACAAGAGGACGCCCCTAAAGATGATCCTATTGCACCTCGTGTGAGCACCAAAGGCTCATGCTCTACTACAGATCATACTAATTACAATATTCAATAAGAGTTTTTGGTTGATGAGGATCCTCCGCGCATAGTAGCCATGGGATTGCAGAAGGCCAGACCATTCATGTTGCTCCTTTATTGCCCACTCACGCGCGGGTAATGATTGATGATCCAAGAGACCCCTAGGCTCGAGCGCCAGTGCCTACATCTGAAATACAATTCGTGGGGGAGGCCTTAGGCACATTTATAGCTTGGCCTAAGGCTATGATCATGCCATATTTTGGCCCACCAGCGATATTATATTCTTCTTTTTATTATCTTAAATATTTAAGTTATAATTAAACGATTCCTAACTTTTGTAAATGTGAGTTGCAGGTCTACCGTCCTGAGAAACAACGAATTGCTCAACCTTTGAATGAGGCTCGTAAGGAAGCAGAAGACCATGATGTTATATCCATATTGACCTCTAGATTAAATAAGTTGAGAAAAGGACTGGTAGAGATGTTGTAGGAGTTAAGAACATTTGGCCTCGAGTGCCATGTTCCATTGTATATTAATTTCGGTGATGTATATGAGAACATTGTTGGGGACAAAATGCTCAACATTGCATGCATACAACTATGGTGCATGTAAGTTTTTATTTGCTATTTTCCAATTTGTATATTAGTATTATTACTTCTTAATAAATATACTTAACTTTATTCTTACAGGTACATGGTCACCATCATAGTTGAGTCAGGTCGGGCGTTAGTTTATGGCTTTCTTGAACCTCATACCATTCAACCATCTGGAAACACATTAGATTTCAGAAAATCATATATTCAAACATGGATGACTGAGTGTTGATAGATTGGCAAGTGTACCAAATCACACATGTAATATAAAATGGTAAGACCAAGTATCGTATCCTAGAGGACTCTCGTCACTAAACAGTCATGTGATGAATTAATTAATTAAAAACAAGATCATTGGTTTGCGATGCAAAAACATAAAATAAAATATGAATTAAAATTGATCAATCGTATAGTAACACAGAGATGAATGTTTGTTGTTTAATTTGAGATGAATATGTTGTTGGGGTTAGATTTCACTAGGTTCCCTCTCATGTATATAAGAATTCCTCTTTATGAATTAATGTTAATGTCACTAACTAAAGTACTTAGAACCCAATCCCTTGGCGCAATAAGTCTGCATTAATTCCTAGTTCGTGCAATTCCTAGCGTTCTGACAACGTTTGAAAAACCGTTATTTTTATACTTAATTTTGATATTAAAAACACCCTTTATGACTTAGAAACTAGCTTGAAATCATGCTTTGTTTATGTTTTGGAAATAAGAGAGTTGGATGGGTTTTATGCTTGGTTTTCCTTGTTTTGACAGGAATTAAGATGAATTGGATGAAAGAAGTTGAAGTAGCAAGGATTTGCAACCCATAAAAGTTAGAACCAGTACCAGACCGAACGGTACAATGCGGGAGAATCCAAACCGAACAGTTAAGAACCCAGACCGAACGGTTACTGAGACTGACCGAACGGTCAGATAGAGGAGAAGACAGAGACCGAACAGTTCATAACAGAGACCAAACGGTGTGAAGGTGGTGGAACTAGGCCGAACGGTGTGAGCAAGAAAGACAATTGTCGAACGGTGTAACTAAGGACCGAACGGCTGCAGAAAAACATAGACAAACCGAACGGTTTATGAGAGGAGAAGCTGAATGAAGTGGTAGATGTCATGCCGAACGGTCAACAGTGTAAGACCGATTGGTCAAAAGTGAAACCGAACGGTCATGCATCATTTGATTGTCGCACCTACCGTTGAGCACCAAAACTGCCCCTGAGCGCCGACAACGTGGGCTTGGACCTGTTTTCTGTTATTTTTATGGGCTTGGACCTATTTTCTGTTATTTTTATGTTCTATTTAAGGACTTGCACGACCTAGGGATTGTATCTTTTGATGGCTTAAGCACAGAAACACACTTTTCACCCCTTGGGGGTAGATTTGGGGGTGCGGGAGTCTCCTCTTCTCTTTCTAGGGTTTTTCTATCTCTTTCATTCTTTCATTCCATTGTTCATCTAGTTTCTCCATGATAATGGAGAGCTAAACCTTATTTGTTGTTGGGAAAGATGTAACCTCTTAAACTCTCATGTATTGAATTGATTCTTGATTATATATGCTTTACTTCATTAATTGTTAGGGTTTTTCTTCTACACTCTATGCATGCTTTGTTTAACTCATTCAATTGCATGATCATTGATTTTTTCGATATGGACACATACAGGGAAATCTAGAACAGGGGAAATTCTCCCAGAAGAAATATTACCAAGACATAGGAATAGGAGGATCGGTTGCCTTTAAGCTTCTGTGCGAATGTAATGCATGAATAATTGCGAGGGAGACAAGACATTGTGAACTAGTAATTAGGAGTAGGCTTTCTTGACCGAGACATCAGGTTAAAGGTAAATAGAAATTGACATTAACATTAATGAAGAAGATGGATTCATATATGCATGAGAGTAAATTAGGTGAAATCTAAACCCAACAACAATATCATCAACTTCATCCATTCATTCTTATGTTTAGCCTCAATTGATCAAATTGCATTCATGTTTATTTTATTGCATTTGCATTCAAAACTCCCAAAATTTGTTCTTTAGAGTCTTAATTAGTTGAGTAATCACATAATTGTTTAGTGCCGTGAGTCTCTTGGGAAACGATACTTGGTCTTACCATTTATTATTACTTGATACGATTCAGTACACTTGTCGAGGTCTTAAATGGTTTTTGACTCCGTTTTCGGGGATCAAAAATTTTTTTATCAAGTTTTTGGCACCATTGTCGGGGACTCGTGGTATAACTATTCTATTTGTGTGATTCTTAACCGATTAGACTTTATCTTTAATTTTTATGTTTTTATCTTTCTATCTTTTCATCCTTTTGTTTTTTTATCTTTTTCTGTTTTTATCTTTTTATCTTTTTATTTTTTCATTCTTTTATCTTTTTATCTTTTTCTCTTTTTATTTTTTTTATCTTTTTATTTTTTTTATTTTCTTTTTATCTTCTTATCTTTTTATCTTTTTCTCTTTTATTTTTTTCACTTTGTATCTTTTTCTCTTTTTATCTTTTTATCTTTTTAGTTTTTTTTATCTTTTTATTTTTTTCTTTTTATCTGTTTATCTTTTTATTTTTATCTGTTTATCTTTTTATTTTTTATTTTTATTTTTTAATTTTTCATCTTTTTATCTTTTGACCTTTTTATTTTATTTTTTTCTTTCTATCTTTCTATCTTTTTAGCTTTCTATCTCTTCATTTTTTTTCTTTTTAATTTTTTATCTGTTTATTCTAATTGGGTGCTTTAGTGCAGTGTTCTTTAGTGTTTGCAGGATAAAATTCTAAAATCTGTACTAGGGGCACAAGATCATCAAGAGAAGAAGCACAACATCTACTGATGGATACTATGTTATCAGACACTTACTGATGAGTGTTGATGAAAAGGATTTGCATCTACTAATGGATGTTAGTGGAAGAGTATCTACTGAAGGATATTATGTTTGTATACACCTATTGATGGGTGTTGGTGACAAAGATATGCGTCACTATTAGCCATATTTTCAATAATTTCTGTTGCTTCCTCTGGAGTTTTCCATTTAATGTTTCCTCCTGCTGAGACATCTAGCATCATCTTGGTTTGTGAACCAAGACCTCCAAGGAAGGTAAGGACTACTTCCACTTCATCGAATCCATGCGTGGGTGTTTTTCGTAGCAAGCTTTTGTATCTATCCCATGCATGACCCAGTGATTCTTCCATGCCCTGCTTGAATGAAGAAATCTCTTGCTTGCCTTTGTTCACCTTTGATTGTGGGAAGTATTTATTTAGAAACTTGGTTACCACTGCTTCCCACTCTGTGAAGCTTCCCTCTGGAAAAGAATTTAACCAAAGCTTAGCATTGCCTCCTAATGAGAAAGGAAACAAGCTAAGTTTGATTGCTTCATCTGGCACCCCATTGATTTTCACCGTGTTGCAGATCTCATTAAATGTAGTGAGGTGCTCATATGGGCTTTCATGAGATAATCCATTAAATTGATTGCTCTTCACCAGTTGGATCAATGCTGGTTTGACCTTCATGTTAGCTGCATTGACTCTAGGTCTAGCTATACTGTTAAAGTGCTGAGGTCCAGCTGTATTGGTGTAATCAACAAGAGTTCTTCTGATATTATTGTTCTCCATATTTTCTGTGCTATGGTCAGAACCTTGTGGTGATGGTTGCAACAGAGTTTCCGGAGGAGGGAAAAGTTCTCTAGATGTTCGGATTCTTCTCCTCCGTCTACTCTCGTCTAAACCTTCAAGAAGAGGTTCTGTAGTTATCTTGATCCTTGTTCGAATTGCCTCCTGCATACACAAGAGAACAAAACCCTAGAATATTTGGTTAGCACAAAAAGATATAGGAGAAGATATAAGATTCAGAGAATAAAATAAAATAAAAATAAAAACAGAAGATAAAATAAAATAAAATAAAATAAAAACAGAAAAAATAAAAATAGAAATTCAAATTTAAAGTCAGAGATAATCAATAATCACACAAATTAACCAGTTAAACCACGAGTCCTCGACAACGGCGCCAAAAACTTGATGACAAATTTATGAACACCGAAATACGGCGCCACAAACTTGTTGAACAATCGGCAAGTGTGACCGAATCGTTTCAAGTAATAAACTCGGTAAGACCAAGTATCGTTCTCCCAAAGGACTCACGGCCTAGTTTAGTTATGTGATTTGTTGATTATTTAAGACTTAAGAACGAAATAAGTGAAGTTTAATATGCAAAACAGAAAATAAACATGTATGCATGAATGTGATCAATGGCTAAAACAAAATACAAACACTTTAATGGAATATATGGATGAGTATGTTGTTGGGGTTATCAATTTCATCTTATCCACTCTCATATACTTTAGGAATTCAACATTCAATTCATCATTGTTAATGCCACTCTCTAAATTACCTTTCAAGAAGGCTTCTCCCTAATTACGAGTTCATACGATTCCTAGCATTCCTAATAATTAGTTTTTTTTAGCACAGGAGCTTAAGGCAACCAATATACTATTGGGAGAAATTCCCCGGATCTAGACTTCCCCGTACGTTCCCGTATCGACAAAATCAATAATCATGCATTGAATGAGTTAAACAAAGCAAGCATTGAGCAAAGAGGAAAAACCCTAACTAATGATGAAAGAAAGCATAGGTCTTAAATATAAGATGTAAACACAAATTCCATATATGAGAGCTTCAAAAGATTACATTGATTCCCCAACAAACATACAAGGTTTAGTTCACCATATTCATGGTGAACCTAGATGAATAATAATGAAAGAATGAAAGATAAAACCCTAGAAAGGTGAAGAGGTAGCCTGAGCATCCAAGATCCTCCTTCAAAGGGGTGGAAAAGAGAGTGTTTGCTTCGTTTCTGCCAAAGATACAAACCCTACGACGTCCTAAAGCTTATATACTATTCTAAAATTACAGAAAATTTAGGCCCAAGCCCATAAGTGTGCCGCTCAGCGGTAAAGTGCCGCTCAGCGATAAGTGCGTGAGTCGTTTTCTCCCCTCAACGGCCATTTTGCCCCTCAGCGGTGCCAACGTGAACTCCTGAGTGCCGCTCAGCGGTAAACTGCTGCTGAGCGGTAGTTGCGGCTTCTCCTTTTGCACTTTTTGATGTCTTTTCTAATTCCATCTCTCTCCTTCTTCACTTCTTTCACCAAATTCACCTTAAAACCTGCACAAAAACACTGAAATCAAGCATAAACCTGTCCAACTCTCTTATTTATGAAAATATGAACAAAAGCATGATTTCAAGCTAGTTTCTAAGTGTTAAAGGTTGCTTTTAGTATCAATTTTGATCATGAAAATAACAGTTTTTCAACTGTTATCACTCCTCCTACCAAAGATGATACCAAACCCAGGGCGTTTGGGTCCTTTAAATAGAGCAAAAACAGAACAGAAACAAGGCACAGGCCCATGTCGCTGGCGCTCAAGCGCCCCCTCTTAGGGCGCCCGGGCGGTGAACAGTGGTTCTTGGCGCTTAAGCCTCAAAAAGCGGCGCCCAAGCTTCATGCTTCTGATGCTCAAGCGCCCAAAAGGGTCGCCTAGGCGATGAGTGACACTCTTTTGCGCTTAAGACTCCAAAAAGGGTGCGCAAGCTTCAAACATTCCTCCCTTCTGGTGCTTTTCCAGGCCTTTCTGAGCTTCATCTCCTTGGCACTTGATCTCTGCTTTCCATATTATCTCATTTCCTGCCAAAACAAGGGAAATTAGTCATAAAACCATCAAATTCAACCTCAGTTCTCTTATTTACACAACTTAACATAAAAACATGATTCCAAGCAAGTTTCTAAGCAGAAAAGGGTGCATTTAGTGTCAAAATTACATCATAGATAACGGTATTTTCAACCGTTATCACAACCCCAAACTTAGAACTTTGCTTGTCCTTAAGCAAAACAGAATGTAACTCAGCTTTTCAGAACAATTACTACAATGATTCAACATTTTTCAAAACTTTTCCTTCTAGGACAAGAATGACTTTTATCAACTCAGCATAAAGATGTTAGTCAAGATGTGCTGATGCCTTAATTCAATGAAAATCAATGTAATGCTCATATAATTTAACAGATGTTATCCTTAAGAATGATCAATCAACCACGCAAAGATGTAATAAAAAATTCAAAGAACTATTCCTCACTAAGGAAAGTGTTTCACTCAAGCACTCAAAAGTGTATCACTCAAGCACTAAAAAGTATATCACTCAACTCAAAGGTGTATTGTGAGGTGTTGGTGTCTTTTTAACTCTGATATCACAATGTCACACAAATTAACTTTGCCTTTCATTTAACCATAATCAAACATACTCACAAGCAAGTTCTCATCACAAGGGCTTTTCATGGCTTGTAACATGGTTGGGCTAGGAAGGAAATTGGTTTTTTCTGGTCAGCAAAATCCTGGAGTTGAGAGAGGCATTTATGATTTCATCATTCAAGCACAAACTCACTTTCTTTTTCCCAGCTTTCCCGTGAATTGTGCTTTTCTTTTCTTTATTTTTCTTTTTCTTTTGCTTTTGCTTTTCATGTACTCACTGTTTAGCTCAATGCTTTTTCTTTTTACTTTCTCAATCGTTCCAGCAACGCCAAACTTGAACCTTTATCAATACCTCACAATTGTTCTCAACTTAACTCAAGGTATAGATTTTCACAAACGGTTTTCAAAACATGCATAAGGCTCAAGGTTCAAAGGGTAAAACAAATTGTTTTTTTTTTCAGTGGACAAAATCATGGGAAGGCTAAAAGAATAAGGGATAACAAAAGATGTCCTTGATCATATGAAAACTACAAGCAAGTATATCAATCACAGAAAATTTGGGCAAAATCATTCATGCTTCCAAAGTAATAGCAATTATTCACAACAACTCTGAAGCTCAAAACTCAAACAAGTAAACTCTCAAGTCCTAGAATTCAGAAAAACACCATGCTCAGTATCTCAATCAAATTTTACCTCAAGCACCTGTTTCATACACTATGAGCCATCACTAGTATATTAGCACATCATACATCATACATCATCTGAACATCAATCAATACACTAAGCATGACAAAGCAATACTTATCACAAAATATAGCATAGTTGAACCAAAGCAATGTAATTCATTCAAGCAGAGTACAATAACAAAACAAATTATCAAAAGGAAAAGTTTAGAAAGCTGGATTGCCTCCCAGAAAGCGTTTCTTTAACGTCACTAGCTTGACACCATTAAACTCAATCTGGATTAACCAACTCCATGATTGTGGAAAGGCGTCCCACCTCACCACCCAGATAATGCTTGAGACGTTGCCCATTGACTACCGAACTTCTTTGTGGGTCTTCAGAGGTTGGATCTGTCAACTCAACTGCTCCATGTGAAAGGACATTCTTGTTCATAAATGGACTAGACCACTTAGACTTTAATTTTCCAGGAAAAAGCTTTAGTCGTGAATTGAACAGCAGCACCCGCTGTCCTGGATTAAAGACCCCTTTTACCAGCTTCTTGTCATGATAAAATTTCACCTTTTCTTTGTAATTCTTAGAAGAATCATAGGCATGCAGCCGCATCTCCTCAAGCTCAATAATTTCCCTTCTCCTCTTTTCTACAGAGTCATAAGGATCAAAATTCAAGAATTTTAAAGTCCACAGAGCTCGATGTTCCATCTCCACCAGAAGGTGACATTCCTTTCCATAGACCATTTGGAAAGCAGATAATCCAATAGCTGTCTTCATTGCGGTTCGATATGCCCAAAGAACATCATCTAACTTCTGAGACCAATCCTTTCTTAATGAAGTAACTATCTTTTCTAGAATCCTATTTATCTCCCTATTAGAAACCTCAGCTTGCCCGTTTCATAAATTGTCATATTTTGAAAAAGTTTGCATAGAATATGAGATGACAATTTGTTTGAAAGAGAAGTTAAAAATTGAAAAATAATCAATTATTGGAAAAGAAGTAAAGATTTGGAAACCTTCCCTTTTAGGTTCCATGGTCTTTGAAAGAATAGGATTTGTCATCAGTAACAATTTCTCCTTTTCTTTCTTCTCTCTTTCTTGCCTTTCTCTCTTTTCTTATTCTTTTCTCTCTTTTTCTTTTCTGTCTTCTTCTTTTCTTTTATCTTCTTCTCTTTCTTCCTTTTCTTCTTCTCTTCTTCTTCTCTCTTCTTCTCTTTTTAATTCCTCTCTTCTTCTCTCTTCTCTTTTCTCGTTTCTTCTCTCTCTCTTCTCTTCTTCTTTCCTTTCTTGCTCTTCTTTTCTCTCAATCTCTCTTTCTCTTTTCTTATCCTTGAGCTCTTTAAGTCTTGCCCCAAATTCTAATTCTCTACGAAGAAACCCATGATCATTTAAACGCTCAAGAAATAATTTTCCATCATCAATGCAATCCCTAATTAGTTCTAGGTTTCTTTTAATGCTTGAAGGCACAAACTTTCTTCTCATGCAAGCTTTTAAATCATGTCAATCACTTATGGAGGACTTTCTACCTTTCCTAACATGATATTGTCTTTCATCCCACCACTCACTTGCATGCTCTTCTAACTTAGAGAGATATATGCTAAGGACATAATATTCACTCTATCCATAAAACCAAGGATTTATTTTATCAATTTCTTTTTCCCAAACTAGGTATGTTAATGCACCTATGTCTTTACCAAAGGATGGAAGATTCCTAGCTTGTTTAAACATTTCATCAACATTATCTAACCTAGAAGACCTATATGAACTATAAGACATCTTTGTTTTTAAGAGTTTTCTTAATGTAAAGGGTTAAAAACTTTCACTTAGACAAGTCCCAGGTAAGAGAAGTGAGCTAAATAGCTGCATAAGTACCAAGTCTTGCCTTGCCAGAAATGTCTTAGGCTACTAACTAATTACACCTTAAACTAAAATCACCTTTAAAATCAAAGGACACGAATCAAAAAACAAACACAGACTTCAAAGAAAAACCAGTTCGGTGTAGCTGGCCAAATCACAAATCTGTTGATTAATCAATGTGCAACTGAGCTAGGCTGAGCCTTTCATTGCTCACTTGGTATGCACGTGTCACTGATTAGGCAGAAACCAAACAAAGTTATCATTAAACATTAACAGATTCAAAAAAAACATGAGATTCATTATCTCTACCACTGAAATCTGCCACCAAGCTCATTAATCCAATGTCATAGCTTATATATGGTGAGCAGAACTTACTCAGTGCAGGCAACTCAAATGAATCACAAAACATAAGCAACAACTAGTTAAGCTCGAATTCAAATGACAATTAAAACAAACCACAGGACTAGAACATGACAGAAATGTGATTTTCAAATTAAAAGACTCAAACCAAGACTTGCATCGAAATAAAATGAAATAATACTCAATATAATGACTCAAAGGCACAGATAACGCAACTTGGAAACCTAAACAGATATGAAGAGATTCAAAACACGAAACACAAACAAGATTCGCAACAACTTAAATCAGAAAAACAAATCAAGACATTAAAGGAAAATGATGAACAACACGTAAATGAAGAAAGCGCAACAAAGACGCGAAACAGAAACTCAGAATCAAGACAGAATCAAATGACAAAAAAAATTATGAATCAGACAAGACCGAATCGAAACAACTCAACTCGGAATCAAGAGAAAACAACGGGAAAAAGAAAAAGAAATTGAAGACAGAGAACGCGAGACAACTTACCTCTGAAGCGCGAACGAAACCTGAGCTCTGGTGCCAACTGATGGAAGAACGTCCAAGGAGATGATGCGTGTCGCGAGCTCCTTCGAAGCTTCCTCCAGAGATGAACGCAGCGAAAAATGACAAAAATTCGAAGAAGAACAAGAAACAAAGGGTTAAACTCGATAGAAACCCTAGAAATTGAAGGAAACCCAATATGAACCGATTAATCGGTTCAAAATGAAGATTGAACGGTGAAAAAGGTTTGGAACGGATCAAGGGTGATTTTAATCGGCTAAAATCAGAGAAAAATGATGAAAGATGAAGAAGCACTAACCAAATGTGTAGATGATTTGATGACAGTGGAAGAAAGATGAAGAAACTGGTGAATCTGATACTTACTGAGGAGAAGAGATGGATCTGTGATGAAGAATGGTTGTTGATGATGAAGAACACTCTCGAGAAAGAATCTATCTCGCATGCAAGAAACGCAAATAAAAAAAAATGAACAGTGATGTGCTGATGAAGATATGAAAGAGGACGCGTGACTGCTGAAGGTGTAGGCAGCTTTGAGCGCTAATGTGAGGTGGCAGCGAAGAATGGTAGTGAGGAGGTGAGAGAAATAAGTGGAGCACCGTGGAAATCAAGGAAAATGAAAATGGAGGCAGTGTGCAAGGAAGGTGGCTAGAGGGAGTCTTTGGACTCTCTAGCATGTGACTTTCAAGAGAGAATTATTTCTGAAGGTCAGAAAATCAAATTCTCATTAAGCTCAAAAGTGCCAATACAAGAGAGGAGCTGGGTATTTATAGTAACCCATGCTCCTTACAAGCTAAAATACGTGCACAATAAAATGTGAAAACTACCAAAAAAAAGAACACTAAGAAAACACATCAGGCAGGATTCCATCAAAATCTATGCCCCAACAATCAAAAACTTCAACCTCTAATATGCCTTACAGTAGCATTTTATGACGTTTGGAAATAGTACCTGTCCTTTGAAACTTATCATAGTTCCTGGCATGATTATGAGCATCTTTAAACAGAGTAGGCCAATAAAATCCTTACTGGAGCAATTTTGCAGCTATTCTCTCTCCACTAAAATGGCCCCCATAAGGTGAGTCATGACAGTGACATAAAATTCCTTCCACTTCTTCCTTAGTCACACAATGCCTCAGAAGGTTATCTGCTCCAATTTTGAACAAGTAAGGATCATCCCAAATAAACTGTTTGGCATCATTTAAAAACTTTTTTCTTTATTGCCAATTGAGATCTTTTAGGATTACTCTTGCAGCTTTGAAATTAGCCATATCAGCAAACCACGACCTTTGTTGAATGTACATGAGTGTTTCATCTAAGAAGGATTCCCAGATTTCTACTTCCTTGCTTGTAACTTCATTATTAAACAACCGAGATACGTGATCAACAATTACATTTTCACTTCCCTTTCTTTCACCGATTTCCACATCAAATTATTGTAGCAAAAGCACCCATCTAATAACTCGCGGCTTAGAATCCGGCTTCGAATCCGACTTGGTTAGCAAATACTTTATAGTTGCATGGTCCGTGTAGATGATCACTTTAGACCCAATGAGATAAGATCTAAATTTCTCCAAAGCATACACAATAGCAAGAAATTCTTTTTCTGTGGTGGCATAATTAAACCAGGCTTCATTCAAAACTTTGCTTGCATAATAAATAATGTGAAAATACCTTCTCTCTCCTCTAGCATAATTATTAGCATCACACATCAGCTCAAAGTCTTGATTCCAATCAGGAGCTACAATTACTGGAGCAAAAATCAATTTTTTCTTCAAAACATCAAACGTCTTAAGGCATTCATCATCCATTACAAAGGGTACGTACTTAACAAGGAGGCTGCTTAGTGATTTGGCTATTTTTGAAAAGTCTTTGATGAATCTTCTAACAAAACCAGCATGACCCAAAAAGCTTTTGATTCATTCACACTGGTTGGTGGTGGAAGCTTTTACATGACTTCCACTTTGGCTCTATCAACTTCAATTCCCCTGGAAGAAATTTTATGACCAAAAACAATACCTTCTGTTACCATAAAGTGACATTTTTCCCAATTGAGAACAAGATTGGATTGGGCGCATCTCTTAAGTACAACATCCACGTTAGACAAACACTCATGAAAGGAACTACCAAACACTAAGAAATCATCCATAAAGACTTCAATGCATTTTTCTATTAAATCTGCAAAGATGGCCTGCATACACCTCTAAAAAGTAGTTGGAGCATTACATAACGCAAATGACATTTTTCTCTAAGCAAAAACTCCGAAGGGGCAACTGAAATCCGTCTTCTCTTGGTCCTTTGGATCCACCACAATTTGATTATATCCAGAATATCCATCCAGAAAGCCTGATCTGCCAATCTCTCTGACATCTAATCCATGAAAAGAAAGGGAAAGTAATCCTTCCCAGTAGCATTGTTCAACTTTCTATAGTCAATACACATCCTTCACCCAGTAACAATCCTTGTAGGTATGAGCTCATTTTTTCATTATAAATAATTGTCATCCCACCTTTCTTTGGTACCACCTGTACTAGGCGTACCCATGCACTGTCAGAAATAGGATAAATAATACCCACCTCAAGTAACTTTAGCACTTCTTTTCTCACCTCCACCTTCATCACTGGATTTAACCTTCTTTGTGGTTTAGCAAGTGGTTTGTAATCATCCTCCATAAATATTTTGTGCATGCAATACGTCGGACTTATGCCTTTGAGATCTGAGATTGACCATCCAATAACTCCTATGTTGGCTTTTAGTATCTCAACCAACTTTTCTTCTTCTTTGGGAGAGAGAGAATTACTAATGATAACTGGTTTATTCCCACCTTCTTTTAAGAACGCATACTTCAAGTGTGGTGGTAACATCCTCAGCTCCAATTTGCTTTCCTTGACTTTTTCTTCTGTGTTGATCTCTTCCATCTTATTGAAAGGGACTTCTTTCAACTCTTTCAAATCATCCAAGCACTCATCAATCAATTCTTCTTCTTTCTCATTCAATTCTTCATAAGTGTCAACTAACGTCTCCTCCAAAAGAAACATATCACTTGCTTTCTTCTCTTGTATCATGCCAATTTCGTCAAGAGTGTCAAGATGGAAACAATCCTTGTCATCCTTTGGGTGAGACATAGCTTCAAAAACCTCAAAATTTACTTCTTCATCTTCTACTCCAACCTTCAGTTTGTCGTTTTCCACATCAATCAAAACTCTTGCAATCTTCATAAAAGGTCTCCCAAGAATAAGAGGCACATTTATACCCTCCTCTATCTCCATGATAACAAAATCCACAGGAAACATAAATTTGTCTACCTTCACAAGCACATCTTCAGCTACCCCATAAGGATATTTCAGAGATCTATCTGCTAGTTGAAGAGTCATCCGAGAAGGCTTGAGTTCCAAACCTTTAATCTTTCCAAAGATGGAGAGCGGCATGAGATTGATATTGGCTCTCAAATCAATTAGTGCCTTTCCAACAGATATATTTCCTATAGTGCAAGAAATGGTGAAGCTTCTGGGATCTTTCAACGTGGGAGGTAAAAGCTTTTGTATGATAGCACTGCAATTTCCTTGAACTTCAATGGTTACCTCTTCAATGTACTTCCTTTTCTTAGTGAGGAGCTGCTTCAGAAATTTAGCATATGAGGGCATTTTTCGCAAGGATTCGGAGAAAGGTATGTTAATCTCCAATTTCTTAAAAATCTCCATGAAACGCTCAAACTGTTTTTCTTTTTCCTTCCTAGAATAATTCTTTGGGTAAGGAAGGGGTTTTTCATACAATTCTTTCTTTTTTTTTCTCATCCTCTTCCTCTCTTTTGATGATGACAACACATTGATAATAAAAACACATGAATATGTACTATGGTATATGTTATATGTTGTATGTGTTTATGATTATTCTGAAATATACACATATTGTGATTGTCACATGTGTTTAACATATAATATGTTGATTGTTGCATACTGTGTTAGTAAAGTGATCATATATGTGTATGCATACTGTATGTTTTGGTTATAAGGAAATCATGTTCTCTAAAGCATATCTGAATAAATAAATCGATTATAGAGGAGTGATAATCAATTCAGGTCATCAAACAACTTATGTTTTTAAACTGAGGTAACTTGTTTTGAATTGATTACATTAATTGGTGAATCGATTAAAATAGGTGTTTGCACATATCTTTTTCAAATGTTCTGTGTTGTGAATTAGAAAGAAAAAGTTTTCAAAAATGTGCTAAGTGTTGAAGCTTAATCGATTACATGGATTATGTATTCAATTAAGTTTGTTATTGATTTAAAATTGTTTCATGCTTGTCATACCTGTTTCAACGATCATATTTTTAAATGTGTTGACTAAGCACTAAATGGAAATCAATTGCATTAATTGCGAATTTAGTTAAGGAGCTTAATTGGTTATAAATATGTTATAAGTATTTAATGTAACTTATTAGATTAAGAGAGTAATCGATTAAATTGCGTCTGAATTGACTAAAAATATATATAGACGCATTGATTGGATTTCTATAAGACAATTTGAGAATAACATTTCATATCTGATTTAGATTGTGCTAAAAGTTTTACAAAGGTGATCAAACGCTCCAAGAAACAAGAAATTGAAGTGGTGGACTATTCTTGAAGTCTCTAAACTTCTTATTTGACATTACTCTGCAGAATAAAATCGATTAAGAGAAAGTTAAAATCGATTATGATTCATCAATTGGTTTGAAGTCTCTAAACTTCTGATTCTTATACTTTAAACCTGAACTAATGATTTGTGATCTGTTTCTTCATCATACATCTCAATTTGTTCAATCCGCTATGAATCTAAAATGAGATTATGAGTAATTAAACTAGCTTTAATTGTTTCAAGTTGTATCTAAGTTGCTCTGATACTGTAAATGTAATTTTGTATGGTACATTGCTTGAACGTATTTGGATGATACATACTTTATCTCTGTTATGCATCTGTAATAATGAAATTTGATATGCATAATGATAGGGGGAGTATTGTATACAGTTATATGTTGGTTCAAATGTTGAAAATGCTAAACTCATGATTAGATTTCAATCTCAGGTCGATTGAAAGGACACTCGATGTAGGCATTGAGGCCGAACCAAGATAAACCTCAGATTTTGATTTTTCTTCTCCCTATCTCTATGCATTAATCAATTAACTATTGTCTTCATTTGAATACGCATATTGTTATATTGCATACACATCGTTTGCTGTTCAAGAAAGGTTTAAAGATTCATTCTATTTGTGAAAAAGATTTGCAAAGCGAGTATTTTTATAAAACACCAATTCAACCCCCCTCTTGGTGTTGAGAAACAAAGCTCATCATTTCTAACACATACAAATGGTACACTAAACCCTTATGCATTCACAATCAAGTTGGTTACGTCACCAAGCGTCTAAGAAAGTAAGTCGTATGTGATGACTAAAAAGATGGACTAAACGTTATTGAAAATATATATATCACACATCACAAGAACATAGCGTGTCGGGATAAACAATAATCATCCCATTAAGTAATATGCTAGCTCAGACTTGATAATAAACGACTAAACTAAATAACATGTGTATGATCTAATGATAAAGCATCTAAGTGTTAACCTCGCTCAAACAAAGACGCAAGATTACATAAAAATTCTTATAAGACAAGTGTCTAAAGAATATATCATCTACATCATCTAAGTTAACTTGATAATAAACGATGCATTAATTAAGTGATGTTGACATATGCAAATACACTCTAAACACGAGATGTCTAATACAATCATTAACAGATAAAACCTTTAATGCATTATAGAAAAGTTATTTTGTGCTTGCATGCTTTGAAATAACAACACTTACTTAACCTATAAGCTTTATAAAAACGATAAAAAGACGTTGACAAATAAAAGACATTTTTAGAATGTTTAATCAAAGCTCTTAGCCCAGAATGATCATACAAACTAGTTACACGAAAAAGCACTACTACTCTACAACGTAGACCTAAGTCTGATCAAGCTACCTAAAAAGTCTATGAAGCCTATTTTGAAATCAACTCATTGTCAAACAATCATCTCTTAAGAAAGCCTATATAAAGAAGACCAACTAAAGAGAGGTGTTGTTGAAGCAAAAGAGAGAAGAAGTGAACAATGAAAACAAAAATGAGAGTGGAAAATAAAGAGAGAGCAATCTCAAGAAAGATCATAAAATATCAAATCTACTTTACCTTAATACTTATATTGTCTAATGCTCTTCAACCTAAGAAAAATGATGAAGATATGAGAGAATGAATGAAAGCATGCTCTAGCAAAAGAGAATGAGAAGAGTAATGAGAAAGAGTGAAGAGAAAATAGAAAAGAACTATCATCACATATCTATTTTGCTACTCTGTCTTTAAGCCTACAACATCTGAAGCTTTCAAAGAAGAGAAATGAAGAAAAGAAAAGGAAAGAGAGAAAAAAAAAGATCCTTTGTTTAATATCTACTTTGTCATTTTTCTCTGTGCCCATAGCGTGTAAATGCAAATGGTTAAGGAAAAAAAGAGAGAAAACTAGAGAGTCAAGAAAACTCAAGTGCTTTGCTCCGAGCTTACATCGACTTATGCTTTCAACCAAAAAGAGTGAGAGAGAGCAATTACAAGAATACATTAATGTATTGTTTTGATTAAATATCTTCTCAATGAAAGTTATTTTCCTTCTTGTAATAAAACACTTGTAAACTATGAGTGGTCAAACTCGGATTAATTATGTTACACTAGGGAACCAAGAGTGGTTGACCGTACTTAGGTATCAAGAGTGGTCATAATACTCAACAACCAAAAGTAGGTAAACTAAGACTAGACATGTTGACTAGGTAAACCAAGGGTGGTGTAAGATTACTCAGACTACTCGGGATTAACTAAGGGATCATAAGTGGTTAGAATACTTATAAACCCGTGGTTAAATTCGAATTAGTCAAGATTGACTAGGGGACCAAGAGTGGTAATAATACTTTATGGTAACAAAAGTGATTTTATATTGTGCCTCTTTTTATTTTGTTCTTGTTTTTTAAAAGACGACAAATAGGGCTATAGTCGCGAGGGAAAATAAAGACTTTGTCCAGAAATGCCATTCTCTTCCTCATCTTATTCATAATCTCGGTATGTTCTTTTTTTTTTGGTTCATAATGGGTTTAATTTGAAAGGAGTATAAGAGTCAGAATGATGATGTGTTATGGTATGGTAGAACTAATATTGAGAATGCTGTTCTTTGAAATGTTATTATTGATTAAAATCCCAAGTAACCCACAATAGTATGGAAAGAAGGTCTTATGCTCAAAGTAAGTAGCTGATGCGTTCTTATGTGTTATTATGCTCAAGGTATTATGCATGTGTTCATTGATTAATGCTTTGACAAATTACTATCATGGGCTAGTAAAGCCTCTTTATGTGTTCTTCAGACTGTCTTAATCAGTTATGTTGTTGTACTAATGGTTGTTGAATGTGTAGATCATTTAGGTCGTTGTAATGATAAATTATGGAATGATTTGATCATTTGCGTTGTTGCCTTGAATATATGATATAACTATATTATTGATTGACGTTGTTGCACTCATAATATGGCTATTTGATTGTAAAATTAATTTAGTAAATTATGTTCGGTTGTCTTGTGGGATGAAGGATAATAAGGGTTGTACGAGTCCAAGATTATTATTTGTGTCAATATAACTGGTTAGGATGAGTGATATTGTGTCGTGAGATATGTAGAGTGTTATTCTTGTCATTGCGTAAGAGTAACGAGTGGTCAATGATGAGGTTTGGCAATACCTAGTGTTTTCGTGGGTTCTCTTTTGTTTGTGCGATGTAGTGGAAAGAAGATGGGTTACATGGTGTGGGGTAGTGGTTTCCGTAATCATTGTTTAGCTTAATGGGAGAGTCACGTTGTGGAACCAACCATGTGGTGTACTGGTGGTCATGTTTCTTTTTAGTATGTCTTCTGGCTATACTTTGTTAATCTGGGGTTGTAGCTTTCCTCTTTTGAGGGGTAGAAAGGTAGTAACCTTTCCTCTTGCAAGGGGGTAGAAAGATTGATCTCTTTGTCTTTACGACGCAGTGGAAGAGATGATTCTCTTCGTCCATGATGGAGAGTAAAAGGGACTAAGAATCAAGTGTTTCCCTTTTCTCTTGCGAGGGAATAAAAAGGGATGGATGTATCGCCTATAGGGTTACGACTCGTGTTGAGTTTAGAGCTTTTGTGAGCAACTTGAGGAGTAATGGGGATAGGTCCGAAGCTACGACGGAGGACTACCCAAATTATCGTATTTTGGAAAACAGGAATGATGCGATGAAGTTTGGAAGAAGGCATACACTTATAGAGATAGATGGTATTAGCATGGGTTGCTCATGATTCCTTTTAAGGCAACGTAAGGGATGTTATTGTATTGCTTTTTATAGTGTTATTATATATTGATGACATTTGATGTGATAGGATCATGGTAAGAACTTGACAACTGAGATATAAATGTTGTATTGGTGTTTTGACGTTTATACAACTCATATTTATTTATGTGACGATGATCGTATAACGTATGTGTTATACGAGAGCATATAGGTATGCATATGCTTTTTGGAGCTATGTAATTGACAAGAGATAAGATCTTCTACGAGAGTTTTATAAAAATTTAGGTTTAATAGCCAATTTAGTCCCCACTTTGATTGAAAAATCTCAATTTAGTCCCTCGTCATAAAAGTGTTTTACATTAGTCCTAACTTTTAAAATAGTGGGTCAGATTGGTCCCTTTCGTTAAATATAAGTTAACGAAATTAATGGATGATGATGTGACACAGCTTAAAGCTGATGTGTTAGATTGGTCCCTCGTTAGCTTTAAGTTGTGTCACATCATCATCCATTAATTTTGTTAACTTATATTTAACAGAAAGGACCAATCTGACCCACTATTTTAAAAGTTAGGACTAATTCAAAACACTTTTATAACGAGGGACTAAATTGAGATTTTTCAACCAAAGTGAGGACTAAATTGGCTATTAAACCAAAAATTTACTTATGTAAAAGTTTAATAAGTTGTAATAACGCTTTAATTTTTACATGTATATATGACTTCTAAAATTAGAATATTATAAATAACTAATAAGATGTAAGAAATAGAACAAAATAATATCTATATATTAAGAAAATTTGTCTGTTTCGTGTATAAAGAAATCGTTATTTTAAATTAAAATAGTTATATTTCTACTTTTATTTTTTTAATATTTACTAATTTAAATTTAATTATATTTTAGATAAAATAATAATTATATTATTTTATTTTTTAAAATTATTATTTATTAAATTTAAAATTATTTATGATAAAAAAAAATACATACATGTGTTTCCACGTGTATATAATTAATGTTTTAAGAATTGTGAGATATTTTAAGCTAACTAAAAATGAAAGTAGGGAGCAACATGGTGACGAAAGGTAATTATGATCGTTGGCAAGTTGAAGGAAATGCCTGTGGCATAAACGCAGTCGGTGGCATCCTTTGAATTTCGTGCTTTTTTAAGGTCGGTGGTTCATGACAACAACTGATGCATCAATTGTGTGGTCTTCTATCTTGACCAGTCACTCTTAGAAATTACTTTTTAACTTTTCAATATATTTTTTCAAAACCAAATATTTATATAAAAACTAGAAAAGAAATGCTAATTCCTTTAATATATTGTTTTTTATATTATGCAAATCTCATTATTTCGAAGTTTAATATATTGTTTTCTATATTATATAAATCTCATTATTTTGAAGTTTATAATAGATGTAGGGTTTAGGTTTGTTTGAAAACTAAGTTTAGGTTTTTGGTTTAACCGCTTATCAAGCTGTTGTTTGAAGGGTATTAGGAAAAGGAACTTTATTGTCAAAATTAGTTTAATGTGGACAATTAGACACAATAAATATAAATCATTTATCTCCTTATCTTATATATATATTTATAGGTTTCAGAGTGTTAACAATGACCTTACCCTAGACCTGTATTTATAGGTTTCAGAGTATTAACAACGACTTAAACACGACCTAATTGTGAGTAATCACACTTTACTTTAAGTTGATCAACATTAAAGTTAATTGTGCTAACTCTTAACGGGCCAATTTGTTTCGAGGTCAACCATTCTCGTTAATAGCTCATTCGATGATTTAAGTCAAAGTTGACTATCCAATCTGTGACTGACCAAATAATCATCCAGTAAAAAATAAAAAGAAATCTTATTATGTTATTTATTTTAGGGATGGAGAGTCTAAGTCTCATTCATCACATCTAAGGTTTTTTCTTTTATTATAATGTAATTGTTAATTATTTATAAAAAAAAATGTAGTCATTTTATATTTTCTTTCACTCGTACAATCTCTAGTATGCAAGAGAAAAAAGAAAAATTAATTTATCTTATCTTACAAAATTAAACATTAAAATTTTACTTAAGTAAAATTAATTATTATTTACTGTTCAGCAGAGGAATTTTTAAATAATAAAATATGACCAAATTTCAAAATAAAGAAATCTGTACCTTTATTTAGTAAAATGTATATTTAAAAAAATTAACAGTAATTCTAAATAAAAAAGTAAACATATATAACATCTTACTTAGTAATATAAAATTATTAAATAAAATATTATAAAATTGATAATTAGAACATATATAATATTAATATAAATATTCATAATTTTAACTATAATAATAAAATATATATCAAACCAACTATAGATCAATGAGTTTTTCTAGAGAAAGAACTCTTATACAAAATCATTACAAGGAAACTATAGACTTATTCAAGAACATCTTTATCTTTTATTAGAGGGGTATCATAACCTAACTTCCTATCTATTCACACTGGAAAGTGATTATCACAAAAAAAAAAAACAAAATATAAAACAATAAGAGTAAGCTAGTGTGAAAAAGAATTATCCTAAATTAGTCAAAATATATCAATTATAAAATAAACATGTATAAACGTCAAATAAGTCATATATTCACCCAAAGAGTTGACATTATCTCAATCATTCGAATACATGTCTTTGACATTGGGCTTCGCTCTAGGCATGTAGTTTTTGTAGTATTTACACTCTGCACAGTCATAAATATAAGGGTTATCACCCTACTACTCACCTTCGCACATAGGACCAAAACAATATAGTGGTTAGGACCTCCTACAATTCTCTCTATGTGTTAAATTGTTGGTAAAATATCATGATACCTATGTACTTATCTCACATATGTTAGTTGTAGCACCTCTTTTAGGATGCAACATGTGATTTATAAAATCTTCATTAAATTGAGATATAAAACATCAAATACCATCACAAAATAATGAAATAAAAAAGTTTCCTCCATTTATTGTGACGAAAAGAAAACCATGTGGAAGTGATCATTATTCCAATGTCATATTGTTTGAAAATTACAAATTAGTCAAATCACTATTGAAAATACATTTCAAAATTTCCCATAAGATTTCCTCATGTGTCTCCTCACTTTAGACATCAACATCATCTTATAATATCATATGCTCTCGTATAACAACACAAGTTATAAGATCATCACACTAACACAAACAACTAAGGGTGAGATACTCATAAAACAATGCAAGATAATAAACAATATAACCATACGTACCCACATTTCTTAAACCAACAATTTCATTCATGAATTCAAATCACATTTACATTACATGAACACACATTACTATCAAGAAACATCAATAATATGTCATTCTTTTGTAACCTACTATCACACCAAAGACCCCTTTCCCATGTCTCACACAAGCGAAAGGAACCGCATCATAACCTCCCATTTTCCACTGCCTCACAGGCAAAAAGAACCTATTTTCTCTACGTCACACAAGCAAAAGAAACAACACCATAACCTCTCGTTTCCATTGCCCCACATAGGCGAAAAGGAACCCTTTGGCACTGCCTCCAATAGGCGAAAAAAAAACCCTTTCCACTGCCTCACATAGAGAAACAACACCATACCCTCCCTTTTCCATTGTCTCACACAGGGAAAAAAGACCCATTTCCTAACCTCACACAGGTGAAAGAAACAAAACCCGACTTTACCGTTTTGGCAATAAAAGACATAACACACCTAACCACATCAAACAACTCAACCATCTCATCCAACAACAATTGAGTCATACTTTAATAAAATTCAACCATCAAGTTACATAACTTAGAAAACAATCATGCTCAACTCATAAGCAACAAATATAACTTGCACAACATGCATAACTTCGAATCAATAGGCATACCTTCATCAAATGACATAATTAATCCATCCAAATCACAAAGAGCTCAGCCAACCAAAACAATAACACATCAACTGTATTCAACAAAACAATATTATCTGACAACTCAATTTAAAATACAAACAGCAAAATTAAATTTCAACAACATTAACATCAACTCAACATAATAAAATTATAAAACAATTAAACCATCCTAAGCATTGTAGTTATCATAAACAATTTTACCCATACTAAAAAAACAAAATAATACTATTCAAATTAGATTTTGAAACTTAATAAACAACACAAAAATATTCTGACAACTTAATAACCATTAACATTAGATTTTAAGTCTGCACATGCACCAAATTCACACTTAAACTCAAAGTGATTTTCGCATGCTTAACTTAAACTATTATATACCAATACCCATAATAATTACTAAAATAATTTGTTCAAACAAAAAGCCACTATAACTTAACCATTTAAACAATCAATAAATTTCCAATACTAAACCATAATAAAATGTGACATGACCATTACTGCACCAATTCTAACTTAAACCTATGATTCACGTATACACCAAGACTTATTCCCTTTTTATACTTAACTAACATTCTCATACAATTAATTATGCCAACCACCGATCACCGAATTAAACATACTAAAGGCATCCAATCAAAATTGCTATTCGTTCAAAATTTAGAAACGTGACTGCACCAACTAATGCCACTTATAATTCTTGTTTATCCAATTATTATACAGCCATAACACAATAATTAACGTGATGGATGAACTTGTCATGGCTACCCCACACAACAAAAAAATCCCATGACCTAACAATGAAAAAAATTTCACTATGGAGGTCAATGGTAAGCATGGCAACACAAGGATAATTTGAATGAATGAAATCATATATTTTTAGTGTCAATGATTTAAAATAATACACCGTTTTTTTTTCAAAAACAAAAACAAAAACTACAATGACCAAACAATATATAAAATAAAATATTGCGCTACATAACTCAAAGATATAGGAGAAATAACATATTTATTTGAATGCTACACCAAGCAAAATCAAATAATGGTGTTGGAAGTCTCACATCAACTAGAGATAAGGTTAATTTAAAGTATATAAGTGAGTGCAAACCTCACCTTACGAACTGATTTTGTGACGTTGAGTTAGGCTTAAAGTTCACTTCTTAACATGATATCCGAGCTCTTCTTTTAGAAGAGCTTTGTTACACCTCACTCTGATTATCCTCCTTGTTCTTGTCTTCTTTATCTTTTGTTTTTTCTTTATCTCTATTCTTGTTTTTTTCTTTGCCTTTATTTTATAGCTATGGAGCAAACATAAACCCTTAAAACTACTGCACCAAGCTACTTACAGTTACTTCCCAATTAAAAACCTTATATCTCCCTTGTTTCTCTTATTCTCGATAGCACTAACTACCATTCCCAAACTTAATCCATGGTCATCGCGTTATTTTCAAAGAAGAAAGTTGAATTCTTTCTTGATATAGCACCTGAACTTGAAAAAATCCTGACTGAAGTACTTTTGCAACTGTTCTCTCTCCACTAAAATGCCCCCTATAAGCTGAGTCATGACAGTGCCATAAAATTCCTTTCAGTTCTTCCTTAGTAACACAACGCCTTAGAAGACTATCTGCCCCAATTTTAAACATGTAAGGATCATCCAAATAAACTGTTTGGCATCATGTAAAAACTTTTTTCTTTGTTGCCAATTGAGATCCTCTGGGATTACTCCTGCAGCTTTTAAATTGGTCATATCAGCAAATCACGGCCTTTGTTGAATATACATGAGTGTTTCATTCGAGAAGGATTCCCATATTTTTGCTTCCTTGCTTGTAACTTCATTGTTAACCAACCAAGATAAGTGATCCGCAATTACATTTTCACTTCCCTTTTTGTCACGGATTTCCACATAAAAATCTTGTAGCAGAAGTACCCATCTAATCAACCGCAGCTTAGAATCCTGCTTGGTCAGCAAATACTTTATAGTTGCATGGTCTCTGTAGATAATAACTTTAGACCCAATGAGATAAGGTCTAAATTTCTTCAAGGCAATACACAATAGCAAGAAATTCTTTTTCTGTGGTGGCATAATTCAACTGGGCTTCATTCAAAACCTTGCTTGCATAATAAATAGTGTGAAATACCTTCTCTCTTCTCTGGCCAAGAACAACTTCTATAGCATAATTGCTGGCATCACACATCATCTCAAAATCTTGGCTTCAATCAGGAGCTACAATTACTGGGGCAGAAATCAACTTTTTCTTCAGGACATCAAATGCCTTAAGGCACTCATCATCCATCACAAATGGTGCGTCTTTAACAAGGAGGTTGCTCAGTGGTTTGGCAATCTTTGAAAAGTCTTTGATGAATCTTCTGTAAAAACCAACATCACCCAAAAAGCTTCTGATTCCCTTCACATTTGTTGGTGGTGGAAGTTTTTCAATAACCTCCACTTTGGCTCTGTCAACCTCAATTCCCTTGGATGAAATTTTATGACCCAAAACAATGCCTTCCTTTACCATAAAGTGACATTTTTCCCAATTAAGAACAAGATTGGATTGGGTGCATCTTTTAAGTACAACATCCAGGTTAGACAAACACTCATGGAAGGAACTGCCAAACACTAAAAAATCATCCATAAAAACTTCAATGCATTTTCCTATCAAGTCTGCAAAGATTGCCTGCATACATCTTTGAAAAGTAGCTGGAGCATTACATAACCCAAACGACATTTTTCTATAAGCAAAAACTCCAAATGGGCAAGTCAAAGCCGTCTTTTCTTGGTCTTTTGGATCCACCACAATTTGATTATATCCAGAGTATCCATCCAGAAAACAATAGAAAGCATGACCTGTCAATCTCTCCAGCATCTGATCCATGAAAGAAAGGGGAAAGTGATCCTTCCTAGTAGCATTGTTCAAATTTTTTAGTCGATACACATCCTCCATCCAGTAAAATTGATTGTGGGTATGAGCTCATTTTTTTCATTATAAATAACTGTCATCCCACCTTTCTTTGGTACCACCTGTATTGGGTTTACCCATGCACTGTTAGAAATAGGGTAAATAATGCCAACCTCAAGTAACTTTAGCACTTCCTTTCTCACTTCCTCCTTCATCACTGGATTTAACCTTCTCTGTGGTTAAGCAACTGGTTTGTAGTCATCTTCCATAAATATTTTGTGCATGCAATATGTTGGACATATGCCTTTGAGATCTGAAATTGACCATCCAATAGCTCGTTTGTTGGCTTTGAGTATTTCTACCAATTTTTCTTCTTTGGGAGAGAGAGAGTTGTTGATGATAACTGGTTTGTTTCCACCTTCTTCTAGAAACACATACTTCAAGTGTGGCGGTAACATCTTCAGCTCCACTTTGCTTCCTTTGACTTTTTCTTCTGTGTTCTGCAAAGGAACCTTTCGTAATTCTTCCCAATCAGTCAAGCACTAATCCATTAGTTCCTCTCTTTTTTCATTTAACTCTTCATAAGTGTCAACTAGTATCTCCTCCAAAGAAAGAGTATCACTTGTGTTGTTTTCTTGTATCATACAAATTTAATCAAGAGATTCAAGATGAAAGCATTCATTATCATCTTTTGGATGAGACATGGCTTTAAAAACATCAAAATTTACTTCTTCATCTTGTACTCTCACCTTCAGTTTGCCATTTTCCACATCAATCAAAACTCTTGTTGTCTTCATAAAAGGTCTCCCAAGAATAAGAGGCACATTCACGTCCTCCTCCATCTCCATGATGACAAAGTCCACAGGAAAAAAAAATTTCTACCTTCACAAGCACATCTTCAGCTACCCCATAAGGGTATTTCAAAGATTTGTCTACAAGTTGAAGAGTCATCCGAGTAGGCTTAAGTTCCAACCCTTCAATCTTTTCAAACATGGATAGCAACATGAGATTAATATTGGCTCCCAGATCAATAAGTGCTTTCCCAACAGAGATATTCCCTATAGTGCAAGGAATAGTGAAGCTTCCTGAATCTTTAAACTTTTGGGGTAAGAGATTTTGTATGATAGCACTGCAGTTTCCTTGAACTTCAATGGTTTCTTCTTCAATGTACTTTCTTTTCTTTGTGAGGAGCTCCTTCAAAAATTTAGCATATGAAGGCATTTTTTGCAGAGCCTCAGAGAAGGGTATATTAATCTCCAATTTCTTGAAGATTTTTGTGAAACACTCAAATTGTTTTTCTTTTTCCTTCCTGGAATAATTCTTTGGGTAAGGAAGGGGTTTTTCATAAGAGTCTTTCTTTTTCCTCTCTTCTTCCTCTCTTCTTCCCCTCTCTCTCTTTTGCTTTTCTCTCTCTGTTCTTTTTCTCTCTCATTTTCTTTTTTCTCACTCTCTTTTTCATCTTTTTCACTCAATCTCTCTTTTTCTTTTCTCTTTATTTTCCCTCATCTAAAATCTTTCCACTTCTAGTAATAACAGCTTTGCATTCCTTTCTGGAGTTAGCTTTCATGTTACTCCCAAGATCGTCCAGCTTCTTAATTATGAGATAAAGCTGGCTTCCTATCCTTCTGAATGCCGCCTGATTTCTTTTATGATGAGAATTAGACATCTGGATTAACTGTTGAAGTGTGTCATCCATCTTAGCCCATCTTTTTGATAGAGAGGGTTGTTGCTGCCATTTTTGTTGTCCGACAGCTTGTCCAAATTTACCTAACCCCATGTTTGAGTGAGGTTCCCACGAGTGGTTGAGATTACCTTGGTGGAATTGAGTGACCATATAATTAATTTCTTGTCCGAATTGCATCCTCCAAGCATTAGACACAAAACCCTAGAAAATATTATTAGCACAAAAACAAAAATAAACAACATAAAACACATGAAATAAAAAAAATAAAATAAAATAAAATAAAAATAAAAATATAACAAGGATAAAAATAAAGTCGAAATTAATTGACAATCACACAAATAGAATAGTTTAAACTGTGAGTCCTCGGCAACGGCGCCAAAAACTTGTTGATGGATTAACAAGTGTACCAAATCACATAAGTAATATAAAATGGTAAGACCAAATATCGTATCCCTGAAGACTCTCGGCACTAGACAATTGTGTGATAACTCAATTAATTAAGACTTAAATAAAACGAGATTGTTGGTTTCAAATGCAAAGACATAAAATTAAATATGAATGCAAATTGATCAATAGTAGAGTAACACAAAGATGAACGAATGTTGTTTAATATGACAAAGATGAACGAATGTTGTTTAATATGACAAAGATGAACAAATGTTGTTTAATATGAGATGAATATGTTGTTAGGGTTTAATTTCACCAAGTTTACTCTCATGTATATAAGAATTCTTCTTTTTACATTAATGTTAACGTCACTCACTAAATTTCTTAGAACCCGATCCCTCGGCGCAATAAGCCTGCCTTAATTCCTAGTTCGTGCAATTTCTAGCGTTCCTAGAAAATTAAGTCTAAAGATCAAGAGCTTAAGACGACCAAGTACTCATACCCTCATTCTTGAGAAATATTAGCCTTGGGAGAATTCAACAAAAACCTGAATTGTAAGGAACCTCCCAGCACTCATGCAATTCATAAATCATGCTACTAAATGAGTAAAATAGAGCAAGCATTGAAACAGATGAATTCCCTAACAATTAATGAAAAAGCCTACAAATTAAGAATCAATTCAAATACATGAGAGTTCACAAGGTTACATCATCCCCCAACAAAAAATAGAGTTTAGTTCCCCATAGACATGGAGAAACTAGATGAATAATGGAAAAGCATGAGATAGTGAAACCCTAAAAGTACAAGAGGAAGCTCTCGCCTCTAAATCCGCCTTCAAAGAGTAGAAGAGTGTGTTGTAGTGTTGCTCCAGCCAGATATACAAAACCTAGAGCGCCTGGCTCCTTTAAATAAAGTCAGAAAATAGTAGAAACAGGCCTGATCCAAAAGAGTCGAAACAGAGCAAAAATTGGGTCGGATCTGCGACGCACGACGCTCGGGCCTCCCATTTAGGGCGCTCGGGCGGTGAACGGTTCTCATGTAGGGTTTGAACCTTCAATTGGTCGGCCAGGCTTTCGGTTCCGCCACTCAGGCGGCCTAGGAGGGCACTAGGGCGGTGGACGTCGTTTTTCCAAGGCTCAAGCCTCCAGATAGGACGCTCAAGCTTCATGCGGTTCATCCTTTTGGTGCTTTTCCAAGCCTTTCTAAGCTCTAAATCCTTAGCAATTCATCTCTGCTTTCCGCATTCTCTCATTACCTATCAAAACAAAGGAAATTAGTCATAGAATCATCAAATTCAACCTCAACTCTCTTATTCACACAACTTAATGAAAAAGCATGAGTCCAAGCAAGTTGCTAAATGAAAAGGGCGTATTTAGTATCAAAATTACATCATAAATAACGGTATTTTCAACCGTTAACATTAACCTTACGTCCATCCCCTTATATTTCACGTGAAATATTCCTGTAAATATACATATTTATTCAAATATTACTCAAAAATTGATGTCCTCTTTGAACTTCGACGTGAACATTACGTTCGTTATCTTCCATAACGACGTTAACTTTACGTCACTTCTCTCATACTTAAGACGACAAATCTTACTATAAATATAAATATTTATTCAAATATTGGACGTCATTCTCTTTACTAATGGACGTAACCTCACGTCATTGCTCAAAATCAACGTTAGACTTACGTCAATTCTCGATCCACTCGACGTCAAATTGTCCTCTTAACGTCACCCAGTGATATTCGACGTAAATTTACGTCACCCGCTATGACGTCGGTCTCGAATACGTAGTTAAAAGCCAAAAATAACTGACGTAATACGCTGTTTTTGTACTACTGGTACTTTTAACCATCAGCAACTGTAATCGAATCGTATAAAGTAATAATAAAATGGTAAGACCAAGTATCGTTTCCCAAAGGACTTACGGCCTAAACAGTTATGCGATTTGTTGATTAAATTAGACTTGTGAACGAAGTCTTGTAGATTTAAATGCAAATACTAAATAGTAAATATGAATCCTAATCACTAGTTTACAATGTCTTGTCTCCCTAGCAATTATTCATGCATTACATTCACACAAAGGCTTAAAGGCAACCAATCCTCCTATCCCTATGTCTTGGCAATATTGCTATTGGCAGAATTTCTTCATGTCTAGATTTATCTATATGTGTCCATACAAATAAAATCAATGATCATGCAATTGAATGAGTTAAACAAAGCATGTATAGAGTATAGAAGAAAAACCCTAACAATTAATGAAAGAAAACATATGGATTAAAGAACCATTTCAATACATGAAAGTTTCAAAGGATTACATTGATTTCCCAACAACAATGAAGGTTTAGTTCACCATAATCATGGTTAAACTAGATGAAAAATAATGAAAGAATGAAAGATAGAACCCTAGAATTTGAAGAGTGGAGCTTGAGCATCCAAAATCCTCCTCCAAGGGGTGAAGAAAGTGTGATTTTGCTTCGTTCTTCCAAAAGATACTAACCCTAGGTTGACTAAAACCTTATATAGACTCCTAGAGATTATAGAAAAGTGGCCCAAGGCCCATTCAAATGGTGCTCAGCGGTAATTATCACTCAGTGGTAAGTGCGGTTCTTCTATTTGACGCTCAACTGCAGTTTTGCCTCTCAACGGTGACTACGGGACTTCAGAGTGCCACTCAGCGGTAATTTCCGTTGAGTGGTACTTGTGGCTCTTCTTTTATGCACTTTTTCTTCCTTTTCTGACTCCAACTTATGGCTACTTCACTTCTTCCATTCAATTCATCTTAAAATCTGCAAAAACAAGGAAAACCAAGCATAAAACCCATCCAACTCTCTTATTTCCAAACCATAAGAAAAAACATGATTACAAGCTAGTTTCTAAGTCATAAAGGTTATTTTTTATGTCAAAATTAACTATAAAAATAACAGTTTTTCAACTGTTATCACGTACCACGCCTGGGCGCCCCACTTAGGGCGCTGAGCGCCAGTTTCGTGGGCTTGGATCTATTTTCTGTTATGTTTGTGTTCTATTTAAGGACTTGGACGTCCACATTTCTCACCCCTTGGGGGAAGATTTGGGGTTGTGATAGCTCTCCTTTTCCTTGAGGGTAGATTTAGGGATGTGACAGCTCTCTTTTTCTCCTTCTACGGTTTTTCTATCTCTTTCATTCTTTCATTGTTCATCTAGTTTCTCCATGATGATGGGGAACTAAACCTAATTTGTTCTTGGGGACAGATGTAAACTTTGTAAACTCCCATGTATTGAATTGATTCTTGATTATTTATGCTTCTTTCATTACTTGTTAGGGTAATTCTTCTTCGCGTATTGCTTGCTTTTGTTTAACTCATTCATTAGCATGATTTATTAATTGCATGAGTATTGAAAGGTATCTTACAATTCTTGATCTCGAGAATTATTTCCAGAAGCAGTATTGCTCAAGAATGGGGATATGAGTTATGTTGTCTTAAGCTTCTGATCTTCAAAATTAATTATTAGAAATGCTAGGAATCGTATGAACTAATAATTAAGGATATGCTTTCTTCGCCGAGGAATCAGGTTTTAAGTATTTTAGATAGTGACATTGACATTAATGAAGAAGTAGAATTCGTATATACATGAGAGTAAACTTGGTGAAATATAAACTCCAACAACATATTAATCTCATATTATTTACTTCATCCATCCATTCTAGTGTTTAGCCTCAATTGATCAAATTGCATTCATGTTTATTTTTATTGCATTTGCATTCAAAACCCCAAAAATTGTTTTTCTTAAGTCTTTATTAGTTTAGTAATCACATAACTGTTTAGTGTCGTGAGTCCTTTGGGAAACGATACTTGGTTTTACCATTTTATTATTGCTTGATATGATTCGGTACACTTGTCATAGTCTTAACACCAGCCACCCTCCCAATCAACCTTAGATTGGTGAATAATTCACTATAGTGATTAGAGTATTACAGTCAAGGCTTTACAAAGCAACTCTCAAATGTAAACACCCTACAAACTCTTAAGCAAATATAGAAAGAACAACACCTGCAAACACAAAACCGCATGTCCCTGTTCAAGAAAACCCCTTTGAGAATCCCCTCTCAAAGTCAAGAGCTCCTCACTCTTCTTCCTGACACGCACGTCCAGGGAATTAACAAATTAAAGATTTTAAGTCTTTTCTCCTGATCAATCAAGATTCACCTTCAAATGTGCTAAATCGATCAGTCAATATAGTCCAGTCAGTAGCTTCTCAAGAATGCTTATAGATGATCCAATTCTTCACGTTCTTGATTCTTGGAGTTTTCGAGTAATCTGTAAAACCTCTCAAATGAATTCAATCAGATATGAAAAATGTAACTATGATCTATATTTACATATTTTCAAACAGTGCGTCAATATATAGTTTATATTAGGCTTGACGCAAAATAATCGATTACTAAACTTATGTAATCGGTTACATTTAAACATATGTAACAGAATTATAACAAACCTAGCTCTTAATTGAATACACAATTAAAGTAATCGATTCTCATTAAATACTAGTCAAACACATTTAAAAATAGGACCATTATAGTAGTTATGACTAGCGAGAAATTAGTTTTCAAACATAACAAACTTAATTGAATACAAAAAGCATATAATCGATTAAGCTTCAACACTTAACAAAATTTTGAAAACTTTTCTTTCCAAAGACTCATCATAGCACATTTGAAAATGATATATGCAAACACACGAACTTTAATCGATTCAACAACTAATGTAATCGATTCAAACTAGTTGTTTTGCCACTGTTCAAAACCATAAGTTGTTTGATGACCTCAGTTGATTACTACAACACAATAATCGATTTTGTCATTTAGATATGCTTTTTGTGCATGTGGTATTCATAACACAGAATCATACATTATGCATACACAAATATAATCACATCATAAACTTGATAGTATCATAGTATGCAGTCATAATAGTATGTTCAACATATGCATTCATCACACATTTTATGTAGTTTCAAATCAACATATGCATTGATATAACACACAAAAACTTCTTTCTGTTTGTGACTTGAAAACATTCATGTGTTGTTATTATCAGTGTGTTGTCATCATCAAAAACCAACATAACAAAGATTGGGTTCAGCTATCACATGTGCTCTCCCTATCAACATGTGTGTTGAAAGTCCTACGTAGACTAGAGATTAAGCCAATTTAGAGTATATAAGTGGGTGCAAACCTCACCATACAAGCCAATTTTGTGAGGTTGAGTTAGGCTTAAACTCCACTTCTTAACAAATGGTCATTGGTTGCACTACACTGCATAGAATAAGAAAACAAAAGAATATTACTTAGTAAAAACCAAATATAGCGTGAAGACCTACACCCAACAACTATGGAAATATTCCAGTCTACACCAATGTATTTCCTTTTGAAGATAATATGCATGACAAAATACTACCATACAGTACTATAAAATTCTCGTTCAAGAAACCACACATGCCAATAGAATTTTACCAAGAATAAGAAAAAAGGTCAACACCCCTTACCTTGGTTTTCCAGTAAGCCTATAATAAACAATGACCTTCTTCTGCACTCCTAAGCTCTCACGGGCCTTCACACAATCAACCTCTTACTTTCACGACACACTCAAATTTTGGGGCTCTTTTCTTGATGGCCAAGGCATCTATCTTAGCATAATATAAATAAGAGGCATACCTAGTCCCGTTGGGTTTATTTCCTGAAACATTTGTAAAGCCCATTATTTTCATAATGGATTAAAATAAAATTATATTAATCCTAATTGATTTCTAATTATAGATTATATTCGCATCTCGTTTACTAAAATACCAGAAATCCAAAAACAATATACTTTTAAGCTAGCCAACGCTTGAACACAAACGTTCATAGAAAACAATTAATAAAAGAAAATAAAACATGCATAATGTACCCAACAAGAATCAAACTCATGGTCATCAACTTATAAAAAGGAACTCTAACCATTTGTGCTACACTTCACTTCTACACAACCTATCCTTCTCTTACTTTAATTAATAAAACGCTATAATACTCATAAATATAAATATATTCCATTAAAATCGATCTCAAACAGCCAAATAGGAAAAACAAAATCCAACATTCAAACTAGCGCTTAGAGGTGGCGCTCAACGCCAAACCTTTCACAAAAATTTGCGCTCAACGATAGTCCTAACATTCAACATCGTTCTTCCCGAAAAAGGAACTGAATGTCCTAAAGCTAAAATGCTCCAGACTTGCAATACAAAAATGATGCTCCACAATACCCTAGTGATACTCAATGTCAAACCATTAACAAAATGGGTGATCAATAATACTTTTTTGCGCTTAGGATATAGGATCTAAAATGCTCCCATATGTAGTTGGCACTTAGTGCTATACTAGTTGACATCAAACACATTTTATGATTTCAAGTGAATTTTGACCTAGCCAATTGCTCAAATCAGTACTCATTTTTTACACATTAAGACTCGTTCCAATTTACTCAATATCTTAAATTTTATGTTATCTCAATCACACAAACTCAAACAATAGTCAAACATGAAACAATCATCCAAACCTTATAAATCAATTTAGTCATACACATTAGTCAGATTCATTTAATAGGCAAAATATTTGATTTACCAAACTCACACATAAGAAATTAACTAGTTTCCCTTATCTCTGATAGCAATTCAAAAATCCTTATAACGCTCTCAAACTCACAAGAAACCTTATTTTCTCCTACGAACAACATAAACATCATCAATGTATGTCATTAGAATTATCCCAAAAAATCTTATAGATAATTCTAAAGAAACAAGCAAGTAAGATTTTTTCCGCATGTAAAGAAAGAACCAACTTGAACATATAAAAGAGTAGAAAACCAACTTAATCAAATTGAAAAATTGATCAACAAAAATGAAGAGTTTAGTATATAAATCATCAAGTGATATCTAATCTTTAAACATATATAGAGAAAGAAAGATTAAAAAAATTCTAAAAGTAGTATATTTTTAAAAAGATAAAACTTGTTTATAAAAGTACTATTTATACTTAATATTAAAATGATTAAACCTCACTGTTATAAACATACTAAAAATTCTAAAATACAATTTTTTAGAAACTCATATCTTTTTAATATTTTAAACCATTATAATAAAATATATGTATAGAAAAGAAATAAGTAATTACGAACGTCAATAAGTTATTTCATATAAAAAAAAGTAGTTATTCTAAAAGAATATTTGAGTATATTGTAAAACTATGATATAGTTAAACGTATACTTGTTTAAGAAAATATCTCATTGATAGTGACGATAATGTTCTCTAGTATATTTGAGTAATAAAGAATATGATTTTTTAAATCCAAAATCAATTATACACGAAATAAAAGTACAAGATTAAAAATACCATCTGTTTCGGTAGATATTTTTGGGACCGAGAAACTAACCTGCTGATGTGTCTGAACCGCTCGCTTGCTTCCAAATTCCTGCTATTGGTCGACCGGTGTTCGCACAAACCGATCGGTCTCCTTCTTGACGAGGGAGGATGTACCTGCAAAAGGTACTCCGACGCCCAAGTTAGGCGTGTGATTTGAAGAGCCTCGGCTCTTGGTTGAATATTTAGTGAATGATTAACACTATTGAGTATTTGAGAGTAACGTAGAGTAAATAATGCGTAAGTGGAACGTACCTGGCTTTTGGCCCTGGCTTTGTATTTATAATTTACCTCATGGATCCTAAGCTGATATAAGCCCAATAAAATATGAACAAAATAAGATATAAACAGATTACCTGAATATCCGGTTGGTTGTTTGTAACCACTCGGTTAATATTTTATACTGTACACTATGCCCCCCAAGTCCGAGTTAAGCGTTTGGCTTTAGCCGTGGTTAACTATAGGACTGATGAGTTTGAGGGAGGCTGCGTTTGCGGAATTGAAAGCGTTTTACCGCTCGACTTTCAACATTAACCGAGCGGGATTTACCGCTCGTCCTTCAACAGGAACCGAGAGGAATTTACCTCTCGGACTTCTACGTTAACCGAGAGGGCTTTACCTCTCGACCTTCGACATTAACCGAGCGGGATTTACCGCTCGTCCTTCAACATGAACCGAGAGGAATTTACCTCTCGGTCTTCAACATCAACCGAGAGGGCTTTACCTCTCGACCTTCGACATTAGCCGAGCGGGATTTACCGCTCGTCCTTCAACATGAACCGAGAGGGATTTACCTCTCGGGCTTCGACATTAACCGAGCGGATTTACCGCTCGTCCTTCAACATGAACCGAGAGGGATTTACCTCTCGGCCTTTGACATTAACCGAGCGGGATTTACCGCTCGTCCTTCAACATGAATCGAGAGGGATTTACCTCTCGGCCTTCGACTTTAACCGAGCGGGATTTACCGCTCGTCCTTCAACATGAACCGAGAGGGATTTACCTCTCGGCCTTCGACTTTAACCGAGCGGGATTTACCGCTCGTCCTTAGACATTAAGCGAGAGGAATTTACCGCTCGTTCTTCAACATGAACCGAGAGGGATTTACCTCTCGGCCTTCGACTTTAACCGAGCGGGATTTACCGCTCGTCTTTCAACATGAACCGAGAGGGATTTACCTCTCGGTCTTTGACCTAGGAGTGCTTCCTAGGGAACGGGCTTTACCGTTCGTTCTTTGAGAGGGCTTTACCTCTGCTTTGAGCTAGGAGTGCTTCCTAGGGAACGGGCTTTACCGTTCGGCTTTGAGAGGGCTTTACCTCTCTGCTGAGCGGGATTTACCGCTCGGTCTTCGACCTAGGAGTGCTTCCTAGGGAACGGGCTTTACCGTTCGGCTTTGAGAGGGTTTTACCTCCGCTTTGAGCTAGGAGTGTTTCCTAGTGAACGGGATTTACCGTTCGTCATTGAGAGGGCTTTACCTCTCGATTTACCGCTCGGTCTTGGACTTGATCGTTAATTATGAACTTTGCTGACGAAATTGGTAATTAGTGTTTGCAATAGGAGACTTCCCTTCGTTTATTGAATTCCATGATACTTTAAGCATGAAGTTCGTTTATGACAAGATCTTAGTCTGCACTTGCATAATTGATGGCGTGGATTTTGATATATATTTCTTCAAGATGTTGTCTTGCTGAAATTCTCATGATGATATATATTATGGTATATAACCATATAATAAATGATTCGATTACCAGATCTTATGAATTGCACCGAATAAATAACATATATAATAGACAAGGTATCAAAACCGTCTTGAGATTTTATAATATTGTTGTTGATAGTTATCTCTAACACAACCATTTCTTTGACTATTTTAATCATGCCAAAAAATGTTTCGGTTATAATAATTAGATAACTATATTTATAGTTATATACTATAATATATATAATATATCATATATCATTAATATATTATGGATTATACTATATATATTTAAAATATCTATATAAAATAGTTGTTATAATATCTATTATAAATTAGATATTTTATGAAATATTCATATTTCAAAAAATACTTATCTTGTGGATGACGTCTCACGTAGAGATGATGATTCACGTAGAGTGCTTCATAGGGAACGGGCTTTACCGTTCAGCTTTGTTGTTCCTCCATGCTCCTCGTGGTCACCGTTGAGTTTGCCGCTCGGCTCCACGGTGGGCGCCAAAATGTTTCGGTGGATACTTTTGGGGACCGAGAGACTAACCTGCTGATGTGTCTGAACCGCTCGCTTGCTTCCAAACTCCTGCTATTGGCCGACCGGTGTTGGCACAAACCGATCGGTCTCCTTCTTGACGAGGGAGGATGTACCTGCAAAAGGTACTCCGATGCCCAAGTTAGGCGTGTGATTTGAAGAGCCTCGGCTCTTGGTTGAATATTTAGTGAATGATTATCACTATTGAGTATTTGAGAGTAACGTAGAGTAAATAATGCGTAAGTGGAAGTACCTGACTTTTGGCCCTGGCTTTGTATTTATAATTTACCTCATGGATCCTAAGTTATATAAGTCCAATAAAATATAAACAGAATAAGATATAAACAGATTACCTGAATATCCGGTTGGTTGTTTGTAACCACTCAGTTAATATTTTATACTGTACACCATCATTTATGATCTTTAAAACAACTAAAAAATTATAAGAGAAATTAAAACTAAATGATACCTAAATAATTTTCTAAAATAAAAAGTACATATGTATTTCAAAATAAAAAATAAATAATATATATCTATTTGTTACCATTGCTTTAATATAACTAAATAATATAAAATCAAATTATATAAGGTGTTTCTTCGTAAAAACAATTGATTAGATGGTTTTGGTAAGAGTTGATTGACAAATGCCATAATCAATTCGTACTAATTCTGCGATTATGCGCAGAGCTGTCAGAAAAAATCTTGAAGATAAAGTATTGACAAAAGGACATTGCATCATTATCATCATTATTTTTATATTTTTATTATTATTATTATTTATTTATTTATTTAGATAAGTTTCTATGCAAATATTTTTATATAAAAAGGTAACTTCTTTTAGGTTTAATATTCTTTTGTCATTTATTATTATATTTTTAATTTTATTTCCTCGGTTTGAAATATTTTAAGTTTATTCTATTGTTTTTAAAATGAAGTAATGTAGCTGCGTTTGTGAAATTCAGAGTTACACTTTCACTTCAATAACACGTGATACACTTCAATTCTATCAGCAAGTCAATCGTAATCAATAATGTGTCATTTGTGTAGCTGTTATAAAATCACTATTATCAATTTAACAAAATAAATATATTATATTGACTCAGTCTTTAATGAAAAGATGTATCATTAAACTGAAAATATTTAAAATAGTAAACCAAAATTAAAAAATAATTATGACAATAACACAAAATATTAAACTAAATCTTTTAAAAAAAACAAGGTTGTCTATATTCATTAGTCTAGATTAATTTTTTGGGCTAATTTATATATAAATTAAAAACAAAAGTTCATAAAAAGTTTGCGAGAGATCTCTTACAAATTAACTTAAAAGTCTAGTTGGAAAAAAAAAATTGTCCAATCATACATTTATTCTAAATTGTGGTGATTGGGACCAAGTCTTCACAACTAAACTTCTTTTGAGTGCTGATAAACGTGAAAGTGTACTGAGTGTTAAACGCTGTTAGGTTGTTACGAGTGTTACCCATTATAATTATAATAATATAAAAAAATAATGATAATAATAAATAATTTAGTATTTGATATTTTGCTTTTTAGTATAAAAAAATTATAATTTTAATAAAACAATTTAAGTTTATAAACTTTATTTGAATTCCAATAATAATTCATATAATTAAGACGAGTTTTATGTAGAAACCTATAAAATAAATAATAGAGTTGATATATATATATATATATATATATATATATATATATATATATATATATATATATATATATATATATATATATATATATATATATATATATATTAAAATAATGAGACCGATATTTTATTATAAAATAATCTTATAATATAAATTAAATTTTTTAAGCTCGTCTCATTATCTAAAATACAATCTATCGTTCTCTTTGTTTTCTCTCGTTTCTCTCTACAATTTCTCGCTCTTGGATCATTTGTTCGACGATCAAAAGGTATCTAGGCGATCCTTGTATAGAAGGCTACCTATTGACTGATCAATTGGTTGATTTGAGCAAGTAAGTGTTAAACCCCTTTTTCATTAGCGTTTAGGGTTCTTGATCATGAACAATGGTTTTGTTTTGCATGAATCAAGAATCTCTCTCCCTTGATTCTTAGTCTGTCTGTGGTTCTAAGGTTGGTTTCCTATAACCAATCGGTGATTTATAGGTTTTCTAGAAGTTCCTTGTGCCCCAAGAAATTTGTGGAGCGTTTAGAGGTTTTGAAGTTGTTGAGTCGAGGTAAGGGAAGCTAGAATCTTTACTTTTAATTGTGATTATGTTGAATGAAGTGAGAATGTATAGTGTGTATGTATGAAGAGGTTGAGAAAATGAGAATTTGATTGTATTTTATGGTAATGAGTTAATTGATAATTTGTTTGAGGATGAATGGTTTAGAACATGTAAAATCTGCTAGTGTGTGCTTTTGATGTTGAATTGTGTATTGATGAAGTTAATTGTGTTGATTTAATTGTGGAGAAAGGGTTACCATTAGTTGTCGGTCATTTTGGTCTAAAAGATGAGGTCTTAAATGGTGAAATGGTGAAAAAGAATTTGGTGAACTTGCTGGTTGCAGTTGGGGTTGGTTATGAACTGCTTTAGGACATGTTCAACATTTTAATTATGAGAGAGTTGAGTTAGGAGTGTGTGGTGGTGAATGTGTAGATTTCAGTTTGGTTTAGAGCTTGTTTTTTTTAGGAAGTGAAATAGTGAAAACTTGAGTTGGGAGTTCTGGGTGCAAATGGTCAGTTTGAATAGGTTTGGTAAGTCATTTCGGACTTATTAGAGTCCCTAAGTTAATTTGAATTGTGTCAAAAATGGTAGAATTCAATTTGGGTCTATAAGTTGAGTTTTTGTAAGTTTTTGGGTGAGATCTTGAGGCTACTTGTTTAGATTGATGTTAGAAGGGTTTGAACACACTTAGTTAAGTATAATTAGGTATAAAAAACAATCTAGGAGAGTTAGAAGTTGGGAAAAATAATTAGAATTGGTAAAAATTAGTATAGGTTGCGTAATTCTGCATAATTGGTGTTGCAGATTATGTAGACTCGCTCAGCGAGTGGATTCGCTTAGCGAGTGGTTGTAGAAAAGGGTTTCAGTTTGAGGACGTTCGCTCAGCGAGAGGGTGCGCTCAACAAATGGTTGAAGTTTGGGAGTATTGTCTTTGGATTCGCTCAGCGACCCAGCTCGTTGAGCGAAAGAACTCTCTTGTAGCTCCGCCAGTGTAGGCGTTGAGCAACTGGTCCAGGTTTTAGTTCACGTTTTCTTTCTTAGTCTTTGATTTGAATTGAGTTATGTTCTAATTCATTGTGGGTGATGTATAAGTATTCATTATATTATATGAGCAGTGATAGTATGCAAATGTGGTATGGAAATAAAGTTATAAAAATGATTGTGGATGTGATGTGATGATGTTGTTCAAGTATCATGTGAGAAAGGAATTCCAAGGAGGAATATCCTAAGTTGGTTATGTGGTGTTATATATTGCTGTAGGGGCTCCTGGATTGGGGAATGATCCTGACACTCTCAATAACTCCATTTCATGTACAGATGGGTAACTATGTCGTGGAGAGTAGCAGGAGGTCCTAGTCTATGGTCACTGGTTAGGACCATAGATGTTTGACGGATTAACCTTGGTGTATGGTATTATCAGTGGTGGTTAAGGATGTCGTTATTGTTATTATTTCTGAGCTAGGTTGCTCCACCATACACGAGTGCAGGTTCCTTATGAGTTCGATATCAATGCATCTATTCGGATAGTAAAAAGTGTTTCAAGTGGATTGGACAAGTTGTTGTGTTGTTTGATTCATCATATGCATGTATGTTGTTATTGATCAAAATAGTATTTAAAATCTTTTGATACTCTAGCTTACCATTGTTTTTCTATGGTTTGTCTTTCTATGTTGCTTCTCTTTCGCGATGATCACCTTAATGGTGTGAGCTTAGGGATGCAGTCTTTTTAGTTGACGTAGCTGAAGGCGGGGAGTGAAGTTTATAGTATAGGTAGTTATTTTGTTCTTCTGATAAAAAAAATTTATTCACCAAATTTGTTGTTCTTGTTCTATCATTATAAATGTAATGTTCAGTTTAGTAGTTTTATATTACTAAATTTGGGATGTTACATTTTACATTTAATAGTTACTACATATATTTATTAAATAAAAAGTTAGTGATATAAAAATAATTTGAATTATTAAAAATTTAAAATTTACGAATTTAACAGTAAAGATTTAATAGTATTTTGACCTCTGTTAGTCATCTGTTTTTTTTTTCTTCGGACAATAAAAAAGAAGTGAATGATTATATTAGAATATGTTAGTTCATAACTTTTTAAACAATATTAACTTTAATCTAAAAGTTATATTAAATATTTAAAAAAAATATAGGAACCACGTTAAGTTAAAAATAATTTTAAAAAAACACTAAATTATTAATATAAATATAAGAAAAGAATGTTATTAAGGCTAACAATAATAAATTGGTCCAACTATTCACTTGCAAAAAGAGTGTCTTGTGCTAGGTTCATAGGTAGGCCAAACTTTTCATTAATAAAGAGGTTTAGGTAAGGTGGCTTTTATGGAGGGGTTACCATGTACTGATGACTACCATAATTTGTATAAAAACATGGATTCATTTAGATGATGGGTCTAGGGCATATTGAAAAATTATAAATATCATCTATGCATCTGAATTTGGCTAAGGATTATATTTAATGTAACTTTATTTGAATTTGGCTAAGGAAAATATGTTTATAATTTTTAATTTATTTCTAATTTCCTCCTCAAAATTTTTGCAAAAGATATAAATAAATATAATAATTTCTCCCTATTTAACTAGTTTGTGGACAAATTTAGAAAAAGTGTAAAACAAAATTTGATAGTAAAACTGGTTGATTTATATTAAAATATGCCTTCAATCCATAAAGAGATAGAAAAAGACATTTTAGAAATAGTAGTAGTTTAAAATTTGTGAGACTCGAATATTTTAATATTGAAAGGTTTTAATATAAATAGTGTTGTTATAAACAAATTTCATAATTTTAAAATATATAATTTCTCTAGAAATGACTTTTCTAAACTTATCTGATTTCTTACTAAAGGTTCTCATCCTTTGTTAGTTTGATTCAAGAACTACGGTTATATGAGTGATGTTGGTGGTAGGCTCTTCAATTTGATCTAAACAATTTTTTAAATAGAGTAAGTTGGTTTTGTGCTTCTGTTTTATGGTATGTTTTTTCTTCCTTTGCATGTGAAGTTATTGTGGTTGCATTTGACATTTGAGTCTTCTATAAAATTCTCTATTGATGCTCCTAACGATTTACCTAATCATGTTAACATGATTCATAGGAGCAGATAGGATGTCCTATTCATTTGGAACTATTTTAGGATTTCTAGAGCTATTTGTTCATTTGTTAGGTTAGGGAAGCTAACTACGACATTTAAAAGTTATTGATATATTTCTAGTCTATGACGCATGTAGGATTTTATCTTAAATTGGATGTCTAGTATAGGGAAATCTTGTTGTGATTGCTTGTTGAATGTTGCTTTCATTTGGTTGTCTAAGATTGATGGAATTGATGTTGTAATTGGTTGAAATGTCGTTGAAATCAAGTTGTGTAATATGTTTGTGTGTTCATTGAAATTGGTTGGTTTTGTTTTGAATTGATGGACTGAGTATCTGGTACGTTTCACCAAATTGATATTCACTTTAGCACTAAAACATGTTTTTGGATCTAGCATTGAGGAATACCAATTTGGTCATCTCAATGGGTGTCTAGTTCATTATATCACAGTTGTGCATGTTGCAGGTTTTTGGTTTGACGCTTAGTGTTAGTTTCCACCAGTAAGGGACCACTAAACGCCAATTACCATTGTAACTACAGAACCTTTTTCCTCATGATTCGTTGAGCGACTGGGTGGTCTCGTTGGACAAGAAAATTGTAAGAACTTTGGTGTTAAGCCCTCCCTATTGCGAGGGGTTTTGCATTGAGTGTTAGTTTGAGACACAATGTGATTTTCTATATATTTTTGATATTTTATTTGTTTTTAAAGCGATTTACCATGAGTTATATGTCTGTTTATTATGGAATTTGGGAATTTTCATGGATTAATAACTTGATTGTGAGTCTGTGTGGTGTTTATTCATATATGATGTCCTGATGATGATGAGTTTGTATTGGTTATGAGCATTGTATGTGTTTGGCGTAATTCCATGGATCTCGTGGAGAGATTCTTTGGTGGCATATCTTTAGTGTGTGCATTGAGCTAAGGATTGTTCCATCTTATGAAGTTATCCTAAACTCTAATAATCATTCATACTCGTGTAAAGCAGAATGATTAGGTGGTGAGAGTGGTAAGAGGTTCTGATATGATCTTGTCCAGGAAAGAGTATGATCATTCATGAATTTGAATCTTCAAAAGGAACAACAAAAATAAATCAAAGAAGAAAGCGGAAAAAGACAAGGATAGGAAAGCCATAATTTAGCATATTGATAAGTCAAGTGAAGATTTGCCACAAAGTTGTTAATCTTTGATAAGAATCGAAGTTCTAATTCAAGAATCAAGAGAATCCTCTCTCAAAGAATGCAAATGCATATAATATGAATCAAGAAGTGTCTACATATGTATTTGATGTCCCTATACATAGACACAAATGTTTACGACGTCTAAGAAACCCTAAAAGAAAGCCCAAAGACATCAAGCCAAAAATTAATTTAAAAAGTTAAAAAAGAAAGAAGTTGTTTGCAATTAAAGAAATATTACAAATATTTATAATTCCCTAAGGTATTCTATAATTATGTTCCAAGCCATGATCTTCGTATCTCTTGAATTGCAATCTTCATGGAGCATCATGAGTCAAGAGAATATTTTTTCTTCTAACTATTTTTTCCTTGACTTTATCATAGATACAATGAATTTCAATGGCTATTTCTTAAGTTCTTCTTCTATAGGATCATGAGATAATTCTCTATTAGGCCCTGTCATAAGGACGACCCTAGGATCCTTCGAGTTTTAGGTTTGAGGTTAAGAAGTTGCTTTGGGAGTAGTGACTAGACCAATATACATTATTGAACACTGTATCATTTAGCACAAAGAACATGTTTTCAATTAGTTAAGATGTTAGAAGAGACATCTCGGTCAAGTATAGGTGTCTGTGATAAGAGAAAACGAGGAAAACATGTTTTTCTTTCTACTTGATGAGTGATTTTTTTAAGACAAAAATTTATCTTGTTAGGGAGAATGTAAAGACCTAGAAAATGACATTTTAGAAATAGTAGAAGTTTAAAATTTTTGAGACTCGACTATTTAAATTTTAAAGGGTTTTAATATAAATAATTTTGTTATGAATGAGTTTCATAATTTTAGAAGACGTCATCTCTCTAGAAACCACTTCTCTAGAGTTCTCTGGTTTCTCACTAGGAGTTCCCATCCTCTGTTAGTTTGATTGAAAAAGCGAGACCGTAGAATTGATCTTGGTGACAAACTCTTCAATTTGGATCGATCAATTTCTCAAATAGACAAAGTCAACTTTTTGTTCCTCTTTTTGGTCGAGTTTATCTAACATTGCATTCGAGCTTGTTGTGGTTGCATGTCACCATTGAGTCTTCTATTAGACACTATGTTAATCAATATTCCTAACGGTGTACCTTAATCATATTTTTGTTGTTCATAGTAGCACATAACACTTCCTATGTGTTTAGAACTATTTTGGGCTTTTCTAGAGCGATTTGGTCATCTCTAAGTGATATCGGTTGAATATATCGTTACCTGTGATGCAATTTTGATACTAAATCAACCCTTTTTGACTTAGAAACTTGCTTGAACTCATGCTTTTAACTTATTTGTGTGAATAAGAGAGTTTAGGTTACACTTGAGGATTTTATTAAATTCCTTTGATTTTGTAGGACATTGGAATGAATTTGAAGAGCATTAAAATATCAAGGAGTTGAAACTCATAAAGGACAAAAAGAGCACCAGAAGAGAAGGCTGCAGAAGCTCGTAGGACGCTTGGGCACCCTTTTCTGGGGCCTGGGCGCTGATTTACTTGCAAGCACGCTTGGGCGCCCTTCTTTAGAGCCCTCAGCGTTGCAAGTCTGACACTCATGCCTGAGCGCCCGTTCTCGAGAACTGTTTCACGCCTGGTGCCCTTTATGAGTAAAATATATTGATAAGGGGGAGCACTGGTTTAGCTGAACCCACAATCTTAGTAATATCTGAGTTTTTGATGATGACAACACATGTGTATTTTGTGTTACATGTTGTATGCTTACATGTTATATGGGTATATGAGAACATGATTGTGTTGATTGATGTGTTGTTCATTGCATTTCATTGAGTTATATATGTGATTTTATACATGAGTGCATGACACATGTTTTTGGATGAAAAACCATAGGCACTAATGTTGAACTTTAAAATGTGTGCAAAATAACAGTTTGAAATCGATTACATTATGGGATGAATGGATTAAAACTCGTGTATCTGCACAAACGTTTTCAAGTGTGCTGTGAGAGTTTTTCAAAGAGAAAAGTTTTCAAAACTTTGCATAACACTATTGCATAATCGATTTCATGTGATATATATTCGATTAAGTTTGTTATTGTTTTGAAATCTGTCAATGCTTGATATAACTGTTACAACAACTATATTTTTAAATATGTTGACCAAACATTAAATGCTATTTGACTGCATTAATTGTGAATTCAATTAAGTGCTTTGACTGCTACTATCTGTTAAAACTGTATTGGTGTATTCGACTGCATTAGTAGCTTAGTCGATTAAAATGCGTCAAAGATGTGCTATACTATAAATTGATGCAAATTTGATTTTTGTAGAGACTTTTGTGATTCTAACATTTTCATATTCTTTTTGCAGAAAAGTGCAAAGCTTACAGAAAGAGAAAGAGCTCCAAGAAACTAGTTTGACTGTGGTGATCAACTAGGTGTGATTTCTTGAAGAGCAAGTTTGTTGAGTTTTCAAAGTCTAATCTATCTACACATTTGGGTGTTTACTACAAGATCAGGTTCTACAATCTGCTGAAGATTGGGTTGACTTCCCTGTGGTGATTACAGGAAGAAGGACGTTATGCGTTCTTGACTTTGAGGGTGCCTCAAAAGGGTTGGACTGCAGGAGAGGGGATTCTTGCTGTTAGTCTGTTTGTATACTATCTATATTTTGATTAGAGGGTTAGATAGGTGTTTTATATTTTCGACGTGAGGTCTGTATAAAAAGCTTGTTGTAAAAACCTTGATCATTATAGTGCATTGGCTTCTTGTGGTTGGAAGGACACTGGATGTAGGCTTGACTGAACCAATATAAAAACTCAACATTTGATCTTTCTTATCCCTACTCTGTTACATTCAATTGATTATACTTTTTACGCATTCGATTAAATTTCCGCTGCAATGAAAATCTTTTAACTTGTGTTTCAAGAAAAGTATAAAGGCATCTCTTTTGGTGAAAAAGATTTTGAAAGTTTTAAATTTTATACTTCACCAATTCACTCCCCTCTTGGTGTGAGAAATTGATCCATTCTTTTTTAACAATTGGCACTAGAGCTGGTTTTCATAAAATATTTGAAAAACTAGTCGACTACAATTTTCATTCAATCGACTGATCCTCGAAAATGGCATTTGTTTCTCAAACTATGAAAAAAAGTGAATATGGTTTTGAACTAGTGCATGTTGCATGTAATCATAAACATAATTTCGTTACTAATGGATTTTATGAATCTTTTGAAATCGATCTGCTGCGAAACAAGAAAAGTGGTGCAGAAGGGCTGGAAACAAGAATTGGAAAGATAGATCTGCAGGCTGGAAAATTTACAAGATTCCTAAACAAGAAGAAAAGCAACAGGGATCAAAAGGAAAATAAAGGGAGCGTATCAGAAAGCAAACTCATCATGATGGCAAAATCTGAAAAGGAGAAAGCCTGTTTGGAACAAGAAGTAAAGGATTTCATGTGGTATCTGGACAGTGGATGCTCTAGGCACATGACAGGAGATCCAACAAAATTTACAAGCATCTCTTACAAGACTAATGGACACGTCACTTACAGTGACAAGAACAAAGGAAAGATCATCGGTATTGGTAAAATTCAAACTCCCTCCACATATGAAATTGACAATGTGCTGCTTGTTGAAGGATTGAAACATAATTTGCTCAACATTAGTCAGTTGTGCGATAAAGGGATGAATATTATTTTTGAACCAAAGTACTGTTTGATTAGCAACGGGTTAACTGATGAGTTTTTATTAATCGGAAAAAGATATAACAACATTTACATAATCGATTTTAGAAAGACTTCATTCAAATCTGTTGTTTGTCTTATGCCTAAAGAAGATGATGCATTGTTATGGCACAAGAGACTAGCTCATATTAAAATGGGTCAATTAAACAAGCTAGTGTCTAAAGATCTTGTTATTGGTGTTCCTAATATACATTATGCTTCAGAAAGATTGTGTGATACATCACGAGAGGAATTTCCATCAGGCGTCAACTTAATCAATTATGCATGAATGTAACATATGTTTCTAAAATTGAACCCAAAAATATTGAATCTACTATTGTTGATGAAAACTGGATGATGGCCATGCAAGAGGAATAAATCAGTTTAAGAGAAACATTGTGTGAGATCTTGTTCCAAGAACTGAAAAGTTACAAGTTATTGGCACTAAATGGGTCTATCGGAACAAGATGGATGACTCAGGTGAAATCATAAAGAACAAGGCAAGGTTGGTTGCTAAAGGCTACAACCAAGAAGAAGGAATCGATTATGATGAGACTTATGCACCTATAGCCAGACTGGAGACAATAAGAATTCTACTCGTTGTTGTATCTGTGATGAAGTTTAAGTTGTACCAAATGGATGTCAAGAGCGCGTTTTTGAATGGGTATATTAAGGAAGAAGTCTATGTGGAACAACCAATAGGATTCCAAGATTATGAGCATCCAAATTATGTTTTCAAACTTAAAAAGGCTTTATATGGATTGAAACAGGCACCAAGGTCATGGTATGAGCGTCTAAGTGAATTCCTGATAAAGAAAGGATTCACTAGAGGTAAAGTGGATTCTACTCTCTTCATTAAGAATTCCAAAAAGGATAAGTTGTATGTGCAAATTTATGTTGATGATATTATTTTTGGCTTAACTAATCCCACGTTATGCAAGGAATTTTCTAAGACTATGCAGGAAGAGTTTGAGATGTCCATGATGGGAGAACTCACATACTTCTTGGAACTTCAAGTTAAGAAGACTGAGAATGGCATTTTTATACATCAATCAAAGTACTACAATGACCTGTTAAAGAAATACAAAATGCTGGACAACAAAGAGGCTACAACACCTATGACAACTAACTACTATCTTGATCTTAATGAAGTAGGAAAAAATGTTGACCAGAAAATGTATAGAGGTATGATCGGATCCCTATTGTACTTAACTGCTAGTAGACTAGATATCATGCATAGTGTGTGTCTTTGTGTTAGATTTTAGTCTCAACCAAAAGAATCACATCTTTATAAAAAGAATTTCAAAAATACTTGAAAGGAACCAATAATCTTGGTTTGTGGTATCCAAGTGGTTCGAACATTTTTCTTGAGGGATATAGTGATTTCGTCATTTGCTAGGATATTCTCTAGTTTCTTGGCATTCAAAGAAACAAGCTTATGTGGCTTTATCTACCACAGAAGCTGAGTACATAGCAGTTGGAAGCTGTTGTGCTCAATCTCTTTGGATTAAGAGTCAACTAGAGGACTATGACATATCATTAGATCATATTCCCTTAAAGTGTGATAATACTAGTGCAATTAATTTGACAAAAAATCATGTTCTTCACTCTAAAACTAAGGATATTGAAATAAGGCATCATTTCATACGAGACCACATCCTCAAGGGTGAAATTAAGGTCGAATATGTCGATACCTTACATCAATGGCATATATTTTTACAAAACCTTTGAACAAAGAAAGATTTTATACTATTCGAAATGAACTTGGAATTTTGGATAATTGTAGTATAAAATAGATTAAAATCGATTATTTTGTGCTTGTATGCGAATGAATTATTGATTACTGCTACTTTAATATATTTGCATACTCACACATTAATTCCTGTATAACTGATGGAAGACCATCTAAGACGCACATTGGACCTCTTACTAGAGCCATGGCAAAGAGGATTCAAGAGGAAGAAGGACCATATACTATTGTGCTTCTATGGAAGGTAATTTACATTAATCCTTCTTCCCATAATTAAAAGCACATTTTTTCTTTGTTTTGTAGGATTAATAAAATTGGAGGAAGCAGCTGCCAGCATAGCATTTGAGCACATGAAAAGGGAGACTTGGAGGGAGAAGCTTGCTGGCAAAGCTATAAAAAAAACTCAGCTAGGCCAGCTTTCACGTGTACTGCTGAGTTGGAAAAAGAATTCAGAATTGGTGTTGTTCACGTGTGCTGCTGAGGCATGTTTGGAGTGAAGCAAATTGGCGCCTTTTTCATTTGCATTTGGATTGAATTTCATTTCAGATTTGAGGCTCTTATTTTCCTATAAATAGGAGACCTCTTCCTTTTGTAGTTACTTTAGAGCTATGCCCAAATGCTGAGAAATATATTCCAGTCTTGCATTCTGCTCTTGAGTCAAAATTGCTTGCAATTTCTTCATTTTCTCTCAAGCTTCCTTCCATTATATGAAGGCTTTCTGAGCTGAGAGGCTTCACTCATTCTACCTTGCTTCATTCAAACACCTCCATCAACATTTACTCCATCAAGTCCGCTGCACACCAACACACTTACCACACCTCTGATCTGGGAGCTTCAGGCCACTGGATTCCTCTGGAATTTGGCTCCATCAATAACATTGATTCTAAAATGCTTGATCTGGAAAGACTTTGAAAGGTTTTGCAGGAATATCACTTCACTACAAAAAAGAAGTGCTTTACCGAAGGCCAGGAGCCCACGGAAACAGCCCAAAATCGTCGATAAAAGGTAATTACAGACGGCTTATTGATACGATTGTCGTGCCCCATCAAATTTGATGTGCAAATAAGAATGTAGTATAATGCTAGGATGTGACTCCTAGGTCGTCTCTCAAGGACCAAATGTGGTTCGAGACTTAGGTCAAACTTGTAAGGAAAATTAAATTAAATTAAAATTGGAAATTAAAGACAACCAAACAAAATTAAAAGCATTGAATGAAAGCAGAAAACCGAACATTGAGACCGAACGGACTCTAAAGAAAGGAAAAGGAAATGAGTAAACCGAGTGGTATGATAAATTAAATGAATAACTTAGAAGAATTTAAAATCGATCGCTAAATTAATGAGACGAACGACAATAGTAATTAAAAAGCAGACTGACCTGTAAAAGTAAACGCACGAGGAAATGCGAACAAAACAAGCGCAAACCGAACGTAAAAATTAGAATAAAGAAAAGGTCGAACGGTCTCTAACAGTGAAGTTAGAGACCGAACGGCTGTGTACCTAGGACGAACTCCTGATAAGGAGATGAACGATCGTTTATAACCAACACGAACAGACCAAACGGTCCTGCACAGAAGTGTATGACCGAAAGGTATTAAAATTATTGAAACAGAACGTACGTAAGCAAAGATGAAGGGGGCCGTTCGGTCTCTAACAGACCAAACGATATTACAGTGTAAAAGCCAAACGGTAATAAAGGAGGACAATGGAAATGAGATTGAAAACTAAACTGAATGCAGAAAAAGCCGAACGGTCTTTAACAATGAAGCATGTTAGAGACAGAACGATATTAATTAAAAACCGAATGGTCTGAATGAAGAAGCTCAAAATGTTGTAGAAATGAAGCAGAAAATGTGATGAACAGTAAATTAAACGAGTAGAACTAGAATGAACATGCAGAGCTGGAATGAAGCAAAACGAACTTCTAAACACAACTAGAAAACGTAAATCAAAACACAAACAGAGACTGTAGTGAAAATAAGCTGAGAAACATACATGGATAAAGTTGAAAAACGAGAAATGGAAAGCTGACAGAATTAAATTGCACAATTGGAAACAAGCAATGGAACTGGATGAAACGAATTAAGCAGAGACGAGACTCACAGCAAATTGGAAAATGAAAGTAATTGGATCCAAAATCTAAACGTGAAAGCGAGATTGGAAACGAAAGGCAATGCGTAGATGAAAATGAAGATTCAACAACATCAAATGAAGAACGTAAAGTGGAAATTGGAATTAAAACCAGAGGAGATTCAATACATGAAGATAAAAAGTGAAAACAAACCAAAACCTCCCCAAGGGGGAGGAGGAAAAAGATGCTCCCCAGAAAACGTAAGTGGCGGCACGAAGACTTAGGTCAAGTGAAGGTGAATTTTGGGGTATATAGACCCCAAAAGACAAAATTGCCCTTCTAACACTAACGTGGCCACCCTCTTGAATTCCCAAAATATGTTTCCAATACTGTTGCTACTGAGTTCTCTGGTCATCTCATCTGACCGTTCGGTCACTAAAGGCTTCAACCTTTCGGTCAACAATGGTCTGCAGGCTCAGGAGATGGTGCACTCCGTTATTTACAAGACTGTTCGGTCAAGAGCAATTGCTGAGGCCGTTCGTTCTATGGTGCTCATCCATTCAATTTAGGCACTAGCTCACCGTTCAGTCACTACAAAACCATTCCCGTGCTCGCCCATTATGTTGAACAATGCTCAGGTGGTAGTTGACCGTTCGGTCATGAAAGGCTCATGCCGTTCGGTTCAAGGAACACATGCACTGCCGCTCGTTTGAAGAGTGTTCGACCATTCAGTGTAAGCTTTCACAGACCGTTCGGTATGTGCGTCCACATGTCGTTCGGTTCTATGAGTTGAGCTAGGTTTCCACAAACCGTTCGGTCATGTCTTCAGTAGACCGTTCGGCCATGTCTTCAGTAGAACGTTCGGTCAAGGCTTTTAGCAGACTGTTCGGTCATCTTCAGCAGATCCTTTCTCAAACTTGGAACCGTGATTGTCCTGCACAAAATCATTGAAATAATTAAGCCCAAATAATTCAAATTAAATAAAATAAGAACTAGTCTTGAAATTGAGCCCAAATAATGAAAATGCAAGAATAATTGATAATTAAGCACAATTCACTAACAAAATATGGTGCTGGAAGCTAAGTGTATAGTGAAAAATGGTGAGTCATCACTTATCAATGGCCAAAGAGCCCTCGGTAAATCCTTTGTCGCTAACATTTACCGAGGGCAAAAGCCTTCGGGAATTACCGAGGGCCAAAAGCCTTCGGTAATTACCGAAGCGCGAAAGCCTTCGGTAATTACCTAACGTGGGTAATTACTGAAGGGCAAAAGTCTTCGGTAAGTTGGAGGCAGATCTAAGGCACAACTGTATTTCTTATGAAACCAAACTGTTCACAACACAAACAGATTTGCATAACATTTTCCAACCACATACAGACCTGCATAATGTACATCTCAATGATGCAATCATTGATCAGAAAAACATTATAACATTTGAATAATCCATTAATCCATAGAACATGCATTTATATTTAAAACATAAAACAATGTAACATAATGATATTCTAACATCCAAATCATCCAATTGATCTAACATCCAAATGATCTAAACTCCAAATGTTCTAATATCCAAAAGTTTCTATAACAACTAATAACAAAATGAAACTAATAATGTACATAGTTATCATCAGAATGATCTTCATCATCTTGCTCCTCTATAGATGGCTGGACTAGTGTGGGTTGGACTGATGTCGGCTGGACTGATGAGGGTTGGACTGATGTGGGCTGTTGAGGGACAGCGGGTGACGAGGAGGGTCGTGGCTGGGTCGGAGGGATATTGAATTCATCCTGTGAAGTTTCAGGTAACACTCTCATGACAAGGGCCTTAAAGTTTGTAAACTCAGCTCTCAAATCACTGATTTCCTGGTCACGTTGCTCCACTGCCTGCGTGAGGTGGAAAACGACCTTGTTAGCAGTAGTGGTGGAAGAAGAAGGTTGGTGCTTCAGAGTACCTCCTCTCGATGTTGTATAGTTTGTAGCAAGTTGTCCTGCACCGTACACTCGTCCCCTTTTCTTCCCACCAACGATGTCGACCCAGCACTGTGTCCTACGGATGTCGTCTTCTGCATTACTTGCATCATCCGGTGTAGGAGCTGACTCATGTTCAGATCTAACCTGTGAAAGTCTAGTAGAAAATTCTTCCTGTTGAAACATTAAAAGCAATGTTAGGGAATGATAGAATAACTTAAACGTAAAATTAGTAATAGTAATAGTGTTACATGAGTCTTCTGAGATCTTTCATCAACGAATTGATTAGTGCCCTTCCTTACATGAGTTTGTGCAAAGACCTCATCAACATGGACCGCCCGTCCTAGAGCTTGTGCCTGTAACATAATTTAGAATTACAAGTGTACATATGAAATAGAAAATACTTAACTTATATATGAAAGAAAAAGTTATGCAATGAAATTTTACCATACGAATGGCATGCTCATGAATCGTTATCGACCCACCAGTATGCAGGGTGCCACCCTTTTGAGATGCTCTGTTCCTCTAGGCTTTGGCACACTTATTGCGGGCATCCCTAAACATCTCTGACAGCCGATGAGATGCTTTCATGTGGAAATTTCTTTGTATGTGTGTTTCATGTTCAAGTTTCCACTACACCTTCATCTGTAACATTAAATAGAACAGACATTGATTAATGAACATACTAAAATAAGAATGACAATTAATTTAATGGATTGTTCACCTGAAAGCGCTCCCATAATGACTTTTTGTCGTCATCAGGTATTGCTCCCCAAGTAGGCCATGGACTTAAAAACTGTTGCTTAATTGAACGTGTGATGGCCTGGGAAGCGACCCTAGATGGAATAAACCTGCATAAGAAAAGTCATTTGAATTACAGTAGGGTTTAAACATCAAAATGGTTAAATAAGGGATTAAAATCTTACCCTATACCATACGGCTCAATCCATGGTCGATCATGGAGGGACGGGTCAAGACCTTCACCATCACCACTTGAATCTGGATAAGCAGATGGTGTGACAATCTCAGAAGGCAGTATACAAGATGAGGAAGGTATAGAAGTAGGGTCAGGAAGAGGAGTGGGGGTAATAAGCACAGGGGGAGGAGTGGGGGTTATAATCACAGGAGGAGGAAGAGCGTCTGCTGTAGGGGTAGTAGAAGGGTGTGCAGCAAGGGTAGGAGAAGGGTGTACTATAGGGGTAGGATAAGGGTGTATTGTAGAGCTAGGAGTGGGGTCTACTGCAGGGGTAGGAGGCTGTATTGTAGGGGTAGGAGGAGGCCCCACAGATGATGTACTGCGGGCAGCAATGGTAGGTAGTTTAGTGATGAGAGGGTCGCACCTCACACAAAAGTTGATTGCAAAATTAATGCAGTATAGTACTAGGAAGTGACTCCTAGGTCGTCTCTCAAGGACCAATTTGGGTTTAGTCTCAGATCAGCACGTAGTGGGGGGGGTTTGAAAGTGTTTTTACAAGGAAAATTAAATTAAATTAAAATTGGAGGAAGTTAAAGACAACTACAAAATTAAAAGTTGAAAGCAGAAAATCGAACGTTTCTAACCATAAGTGTTAAAACCGAACGGTGATATAAAAGACCGAACGGTCTAAAGCACTGACCGAACGATGAGATAAGCGACTGGACGTAGGATCCTAGTGATCTGAACCAGGATAAAATCACCTGTGTAATTTTTCTCTTTCCTTTACTCTGTTAATCATTCGCCCAGTAAGAAAAATTAAGAGAAAAATAATAAAAGGCACAATAAAAGTATATAACCAATTCACCCCCCTCTTGGTTTGTTCCACGCTAATAATTCCGTTGCAGCGATTCTATCAAGGTGGAAGGAAATACATTCCAAAATAGTGACTTTGACGAAGTCTGAGTATCAGCTTGATCCGTTGCCAAGTACTCGAATTCTGTTTGTGAATATTTGTATAGATAAATTAGTTACAAAAATGTAATGTTCTCATTCTTTTCTGTTCTCATTCTTTTGTTCATAAATGTAATGTTTGAAGATGAAAGTGGTTTGAGATATCCATGTAATGAATAAATGATGATGCTAACATGTCATCCATGTTATGTCAGTTTATACAAGTTTGCCATCACTTGCACTTCATTTTATGATTTTGTAGTAGTTTTATGATAAAGGCAAATCATCTTGGTACATCTTGATTTAGTTATTTAATATGTAAAAAAATAATAATTATGTTGTAATGTCAAAGAAGATCAATTTGTCCTTAAATTATACAAAATATGATTGAGATGTTTTTTACATATCTAACAACTAAATTATAATTTTTACTTTTACCAAGACTTTTTAATCACTATATTATCACCCATTTATATTGTAAGTTTCTTTGTTTTAAAGCTTTTTATTTTTACAAATAATTTTTTTTCTCTATTGTATGTTACATACGGATTTATCCGTATGTAAAAAAAATATTTTTTTTGATATATTATATACGGATTTATCTGTATATAAATTATATACGGATTTATCCGTATATAAATTATATACGGATTTATCCGTATATAATTTATATATGGATATATCCGTATATAATTTAGCTACAATGATTTTATATACGGATTTTTGTCCGTATATAAGTTGTATGTAACCAAGTGTTATATACGAATTTTGGGTCTTATATACGGATTTTGGTTGTATGTAATTCAACTTTTTCTTGTAGTGAGGCCAAATTCATCTATGTGCAAAATAGTATATTCAAACCTCATTTTTTAGTGAAATTGGGAACTAAAAAGGTGAATCTGCTATACAGGTTGGTTTTGAACCCAATTAGAGTTCAAATAAGTTTAAATTGATGAATTAAAGTTGCTGAAAGTGGCTGTCCAGCAAGAAAAAATGTGAAAATTGGCAACTCCTATAGCCAATTTTTGAGTTCTAGGTTGTTTTCGTAGTTTGAGTTTCTAATTAGCTAGATTTTACCGTTCTAAACTTGTTAGGACAGTTTCTTTGTTGTTTCTTAGGCTAGTTTAGTGTAGTTTGCAAATTTTGACCATTCTAGTGCATTTATAGTAGACCTTTTGAGGTTTGAATTCTAGGTTCTAAGTCTAAAACCTCTTACATATTTGATAATCAATTTCAAACAATTCAAAACAAAGTTTGACAAAATTCAATGTATACAATATGATAAACTCCAATCAACATAACTTAACATTTAAACTGGACATTCACAACATTTTAGAACAAGATAAAATTTATGAAACAAGAATGAAAATAATAGAACATACCACATATAATCATGCAATTTCAGTTTAGGTGACCATACCTTCGCCTTTGTTTTCCTTTCCTGATCAAGTCTTCTTTGTAGACTCTCTTCCTCCCCTTCTGGCCACAATTCCTTTAAAAACTCACCTAAGACATCAAATAGAAGTGTATTTAGGGTTATTCATTAGATTTCGTTCCATTAATTTAATAAGCATAGCAACAGTTTAAGCATTAACTAATAGTTTCCAACAAGGAATAGCAATAACCAACTAAAACATCACCAAACAAATTTATCATACAGCACCAGAATTCAACAAACCAATTTCTTTGAATTTTGACAACTTTTGGCCAATTTCTGCACTAGAGAAAGTCCCTAGTTGTGTGGTTTGATACTAAAACACGTATGGAAGAGATTTAAACACACAACTGAATGTTCAAGCAACTTTGTTTGATGATTTTAATTGTGTTTAAACTCTAAAATGAGTTATAAACAGCCTGCAACTCAAAATCACTACTCCAGTTCCATTTTAACTCAAAAAGTGATGGTTTAGAAAGAAAATCTTCATATAAACCATACTATGACCAAATGAACAGTAATAGCAACTTTATACACCAACTTAAACTTGTTCAAGCTTTCCAATAGCACAAAAAAAGCATAAACCGAAAACCAACCCTTACTATTGCCAATTATGCAGTAAAACAAACCATCATACCACCAAAATAAAGTTTCAAAGTAAGTGAGGGACATCAACAAAACCAATTCAGAGTTTATACAATGTACTTACTTGCTTCTAATCTTATCAAAATCATTTTAGAGTTTAGACAATTCAGACAAAACCACTTGTTTCATAAATTAACCACTTGAGTAGTTTTAAGTATGACACAATTGTATCAGCACCTTGAGATAGGGTAGCACTTATGATAGAAAAGATGGGTAAGAACTCAACTTTGGTGTGTGGCATGTGTGGAGGGTATTTGTATAAGCTCTAGTAAGGAGAGTAGTTCAAATAGAGGGTACCTTAATTGCTAGACACAAAGGGAGACGACAAAAAATTATAGGTAAAACCATTGAGAAGGATTTAACAACCAATGATGCTTACAAAAATTCTTAGAATGGGGTCTATGCCTAGCTCAAGCCACAAAATTGACTTATAACATCATTTTATTATATATCATCTTTTCCTCACTTATATATATATATATCATCATTTTATTATATTTTTAATATGAAATCTTAAACACACCTTCTTTTGCTAAAAAATAGGTATCGTGAGTGTGGGACTAGATATTTTAAAAGTGGTTCAATAGTAGTTTGATAGCAAGTAATATGATAGACCTAATAATAGTTACAAAGATAAACTCTTATACTATCTTAAAATGTAAGATTGGAACTTAATCAGTTCTAGAAAACTTGCTTGTATAGGATTGTTCTTCACTTATATAATATAATTTGATATCTCTCTTATTGATTGAAGACCTCTAGTAGACATGATGTATGGTAAATCATTATGTTTTTTGTTCCAGTAAGCAAGCTCACGTACAGAAAGAAGGTAAATTGTTGTTGTTGGTCATAAAGGACTAGTTATTCAAGTTTCTTGTTTATATCTTTGAAGTTAAGTTTGTGTTTTCATAGACTAAGTGGTGTGGCGTTTAGGTTCATGAGATTTGGTAGAGGCAATATTCAAATTTAGTAAGTTGTTTTTATCCTATAACATCACAAATCAGAAATCAGAACAGTCAACAGATCATGGACAAGTACAATAAAAGTAGGGAAAGGGGGAGAAGGGAAAAAGAAAACTCCCCTATGTTAGGGTGGAAGTTGCCAATTTTGGACTATCAGGGAGATGTTTTCCACCACAGGATCCAAAAATGAAGTTTTGAGGAAGAAGTGTGTTAGCAAAAATCAAAGATGAAGTTTTGATGATGAACAGATTTGCACAAGTCAAGATCCATAAAGACAAATTGAAGATCTCTGTATTTTATAAAGCTTTTATAATAATCAAAGTTGATGTAATAGTGCTCAAATATGTATTAGGGTTGATTCTTGTAATTTATATTTGATTTCTTTACTGTTGAGAATCATCCACAAGATGTTTTAATCGATTAAACCCAGTTTTAATCGATTAAAACGAGGCTGGCACTGAAAACCCAATTGCCCCTGTAATAATCGATTAAAGCTAATAATAATCGATTAGTTAATCGATTATTCCTGAGAATAATCGATTAACACTAGCTGTTGGGGGTTTCAGATTTGAAAAACTAGCCGTTGTACTCATTTTAATCGATTAATACTTGTGTTAATCGATTAAATGCGTTAGATGGCCCGTTTTCGAAGAATGGAAGGGTATTAGGCTGAGTCTATAAGATGGCTCACTCTTAATCTCAAAAACAACTCTTCCCTTGTGAAAAACATCTCTGAACTCTTTGAGAACTCTGTGAGATTGTTGAAGCTAAGGAAACTCTTGTCTGCAAATTCCTTAAGTGCTACTGCGGTGACAGAGGAATAGCTTGTTCATCCTTGGTGTATCCGAGGAAGTGCCTGGAAGAGAACCATCCTTCGTGAAGCATTCGAAGGAGGTGGTCATCCTTTGTGAAGATTCAAAGGAAGTGTAAGTTCGTCTCTTATGGTTTCAAGAGAGGTGGTATTTCTAAACTCTTACAAATTGTTTTTCTTTGTGACTAATATTTGTAATTGTTTTGTGTTAGTGAAAAAGGTTTATCTTGTTTGAGATAAGCGACTGGACGTAGGATCCGAGTGATTTGAACCAGGATAAAATCACCTGTGCAATTTTTCTCTTTCCCTTACTCTGTCATTTATATTTAATTATCTGCCCAGTAAGAAAAATTAAGAGAAAAATAATAAAAGGCACAATAAAAGTATATAACCAATTCACCTCCCCTCTTGGTTTGTTCCACGCTAATAATTCCGTTGCAGCGATTCTAACAATTGGCATCAGAGCTTGCTTTGATAGTCATTCTCTTAACGAGGCCCAAATACTAAGCCCAACAGTAACCCCCTATTCTGAATACACCTCCTAAAATTTCCTACCCATACCTCTCCTACTACTAATTAAGCCAGATTTTATCAGATGTTGCCACGTGTCCAAATCCCTCCACTAACATATCAAACCGTCTAGATGATGCCACGTCACTTATCCTTGCACTAATCAGTGAGCCAATCAGGTTTCGCCACCTCAGCCCTAACCCATGAGCATCATCTTCCACCTTCTCCAACAGAACCCTAGCCGCCACCACCTTCCCGCCGCGCCGCTCCGTCACCGGACAGCCAGTGCCGTCAGCCGCCATTCCGCTTCCACCGTACCATCCTCATCGCCGGACAACTTCTTCTCCCTCCTTTTTCCCCGGACCGTGCTGTCGTCACCACCACACAGCAACCTCCGTTCATTTTCTCCCTTCTCGAAACCAAATTGCGCTCTGCACCGCATCAACGGACCATCACTGTTGTGCCACTAACCACGCCGTGAAACCACGCTCATCACCATCCTTGCACGAGCTTCGTCACCGGACAGCCACCATCAAGGCGCGACTTTCTAGCTGCCATCCGCGAGTTCTCCGCTTCGTCAAATCGCGAAGCCTTCTCCTCCTTCCTTGCCGCCGCGCCCTACAGGCTACCACAGAGTCTCGCCGTCGCACAGGAACTGCACCGCCAGTGGCCACCATCAATCACCTTCTTCCAATACCTGCAAAGTAAACACAAAGAACCAGAGGCAGCCATTGACGCAACCGAGCTGCTCCTCCGAGCTCCTCCTCCATTCGCGTCTCCATCTGAAAATCAAAGGAAGCCAAATGCACACAGCAAAACCCAATCTCTCCCCACCATCGCGAGACCTAGCCGCTGCTATCTCCTCCAAGCCAGCATCCAAAACGGCCACCACGAGCTTCTTCTCCAGAGCGGCAGAAGCGGGAACGTAGGGGGAAGCCCTTTCCCCAATTCTGAACCCAAATTTTGGGTAGGGAGGAGCCTGACACATGTCGAGCTCCCATTGGGCGCGTCCACCTCTGGTCAAAGCTAGTCAATAAGCCTTCTCTGGTCAAAGTCTGGTCAACTAAAGGGTTTTCTTGCAATTTCAGAAACTCAAAAGGGGCTAAAGTGCAGATAGAGGAAATTTCAGGGCATTTGTGCAATTTTGGAAATTCAGAAAAGCTAAAAGATAAAATTCAGTTGTTGAATTAATTTAATTTGGGAATATCAACCGAAAATATCTTCCAAATAATGTTATAATTATCTAAGATAAAAAAGATTCTATCAACTGAATACTCAGAGTCCAAGCCCAATCAAGCCCTATATAAAGAGACCCAGGGACTTCACTTAATTCATTCTCTCATACTCCTCTAACTTTTCTTTCATCTTGTATTCAACTCCATTCATGGAGAGCTAAGCATCTAGGGCTATTATGCTGTAATTCCATTATGGATTCTGAGGTTACGTTCAATTAATGCAATTGTTTATTTTGATTATTGATTTAAGTTGTTCTCTCTCTATGTCTTTCATCTCTCTATCTTGTTAAAAGTAAAGATTTTTACATCATAATGTGTTTGAATCTACATGCATATTGATTATATGAGTTCTAGGGTTTCTAGGTTTAATTGAGAATCTACTTTGATTTAATTTAGGAACTTTCATATGATTAAATGGTTTTTACTATCAATTGAGAATGTACTTTGATTGGTAGTAATAATTTCAATTATAATCAATTGAGAATTTACTTTAATTGATTAACTTTTAACTTGGTTGGGAGATTTAAGAATAGACATGATTAAACACAATAGGATTTGATTGAGAATGTACTTTGGTTGAATTTATTGTGAATAATCTAGAAAGGTTTTGCATTTGATTGAGAATTTACTTTGGTTAAATGCATGATCGCCCTCAAATTAATTAAGAATGTACTTTAATTAATTTGAAACTTGAATAATAATCAATTGAACAATTATCTGTGAATAACCGATGATGAATCTATCTTGGAAAAACAGTGGAATTAGCCTATTTCATCATAACTGTTTTTAAGTTTCTTATTTATTCTTTAGACATTCTTAAACCATTACTTTTATTCATAAGCATTGCATAACATTCATAAGAGTTAGATATTCGAAAGCAATTTCTTGTTCGTTGGGGGACGACTCAGGGTTACGTTATCCCTATCTACTTTCTTAAATACTACTTGGCAATACTGAAGTTGCCTTGAAAAGTAGTATTAATTTGATAACTTCAACGACAGCCTATCACCAAGCCCATCATAATGTCCCTCAGTGGATTTTACAGCTCAACGGTAAGTGCGGCACTTCAGTTTTGCCACTCAACCGTTGTTTTTGCCCCTCAGCGGTCATTTTAGCACCTAAAAAGTGGCGCTCAGTGGTAATTACTGCTCAGCGCAACTCGACGCAACTTTTTTCTGTACTCTGGTTGACTTTTCTGCATTCTGGTTGACTTTTTTGCATTCTGGTTGACTGGTTGACTTTTCTGGTTGACTGGTTGATTTTTCTGGTTGACTGGTTGACTTTTCTGGTTTTTGATTGACTTTTCTGCATTCCAACCAGTCGATACTTTAACTCTTCTTTCAAATCATTCAATTAGCCTACAAAATCAAGGGAATCTAGCACAAAACCATTAAATTCACCTTCAACTCTCTTATTCACAAAACTAATGCAAAAGCATGAGTTCAAGCAAGCTTCTAAGTCAAAAAGAGTTGATTGATTATCAAAATTAAGTATAAAAATAACGATTTTTCAACCGTTATCAAGGATATGCTTTATGATTTTATCACTAAATTCCCTTGATTTTGTAGGTTTTTGGAATGATTTGAAAGAAGGTTTGAAATATCAAGGAGTTGTAGTGCAGAAAAGTCAACCAGAATGCAGAAAAGTCAACCAATCAAGCAGAATGCTGAAAAAGTCAACTAGAGCGAGTTTTGGGCCAGTTTTCTACTATTTTATGATCTGTTTTGGGCCTGAACCCGTTTTCTATTATTTTTATGTCCTATTTAAAGACCCAGATGTCTTAGGGTTTGTATCTTTTGATGGTTTAAGCACAAAAACATACTTTTCACCCCTTGGGGGTAGATTTGGGGATGGTGACGACTCTCCTATTCTCTTTCTCGGGTTTTTCTATCTCTTATATTCTTTCATTCCATTGTAATTCTATTTGTTGATTGGGGGACGATGTAACCTTGTAAACTCTCATGTATTTGAATTGATTCTTAATCATATATGCTTTATTCATTAATTGTTAGGGAATTCATCTGTTTTAATGCTTGCTCTATTTAACTCATTTAGTTGCATGATTTATGAATTGCATGAGTGCCGGGAGGTTCCTTACAATTCAGGTCCTTGGGAGAATTCAACAAGAACCTGAATTGTAAGGAACCTTCCGGCACTCATGCAATTCATAAATCATGCAACTAAATGAGTTAAATAGAGCAAGCATTAAAATAGATGAATTCCCTAACAATTAATGAATAAAGCATATATGATTAAGAATCAATTCAAATACATGAGAGTTTACAAGGTTACATCATCCCCCAATCAACAAATAGAATTACAATGGAATGAAAGAATAGAAAAGGTAGAAAAACCCTAGAAAGAGAAGAGGAGAGTTGTCACCATCCCCAAATCCACCCTCCAAGAATAGGAGAGTTGTCACCATTCCCAAATCTACCCCCAAGGGTTGAAAAGTGTGTTTCTGTGCTCAAGCTATCAAAATATACTAAACCTAGAGTGCTTGGATCTTTTAAATAGAGTCGGAAAAGAGTAGAAATAGGGTCCGGTCCAAAAAGTCGAAACAGAGCAAAAACTGGGCTTGATCAGCATCGCACGCCGCTCGGGCGGCCCATTTGGCCGCCTGGGCGGTGGACGTCGATTTCTATAAGGCTTGAGCCTTCAATTTCGCCCGGGCTTTGGGGGTCCGACGCCCGGGCGACCTATCCCGCCCGGGCGACGGACGTCGATTTTTCCACGCCCAAGCCTCCTGTAGGTCGCTCAAGCTTTGTGCGGTTCCCTCTTCTGGTGCTTTTCTAGGCCTTTCTGAGCTCTATATCCTTAGCACTTCATCTCTGCTTCCTATATTAACTCATTTTCTATCAAAACAAAGGGAATTAGTCATAAAATCATCAAATTCAACCTCAACTCTGTTATTCACAAAACTAAAGCAAAAACCTGAGTCAAAGCAAGTTTCTAAGTCAAAAAGGGTGCATTTAGCAGCAAAATTACATCACAGATATCAGTATTTTAAACCATTATCAGTGGTTAACGGACAATGTTAAGATATCAACAAGTGTACCGAATCGTATCAAGTAATAATAAATGATAAGACCAAGTATCATTTCCCAAGAGACTCACGACACTAGACAATTATGTAATTACCTAACTAAATAATACTTTTGAAGAACAATTTGGAATTATGAATGTAAAACAAGAAAGTAAATATGAATGCACTTTTGACCAATTGAAAGAAAAACACAAAGGTGAATGGATGATATTGAATATGGGATGAATATGTTGTTGGGGTTTAGATTTCACCTAGTTTACTCTCGTGCATATATGAATTCATCTTCTTCATTCAATTGTTAACGTCACTCTCTAAATTACTTAAAACCCGATCCCTCGACGAACAAAGCCTATCCTTAATTACTACACCACAATTTCTTGCATCCCTAATAATTAATTATGCATTACGATTAGGAGCTTAAGACGACCAAAACTCATATCCCCATCCCTGAACAATACTGCTTTTGGTAGCAATTCTCTAGAACATGAATTGTAAGATACCTTCCTTTACTCATGCAAATCATACATCATGCCATGAATGAGTTAAACATAACAAGCATTGAGCAAAGAAGAATTACCTTAACAGTTAATGAAAGAAGCATATATAATTAAAATCAATTCAAATACATGAGAGTTCACAAGGTTACATCATCCCCCCAAAACAAATAAGATTTAGTTCTCGATCGTCATGGAGAAACTAGATGAACAATGGAATGAAAAAGATAGAAAAACCCTAAAAACTAAAGAGGAGAGCTTCCACATCCACTTTTGCCTCTAGAGAATTGAAGAAAATATGAATTTGTGTTAATTATGTCAAAAGATACTCTCTTTAGGTCAAGGAACTCCTTAAATAGGGCTGAATTGGATCATGGGCCAACGTTGACATCGCTCAGCGCCCCACTTATGGCGCCCAAGCATGAGACGTTACATATTATTGGCGCTCAGCGCCCCAAAGAGGGTGCCCAAGACTACGACGCTCCTGCGCTGAGGGCCCCAAAAAGAGCGCCGAAGTATCTTGCGACCTTTAGCAACCTTCTCTTCTGGTGCTCTTTCTGCCCTCTCAAAGTTCCAACTTGTTGACATTTAACTCTTCTTCCAATTCATCCCAATTTCCTACAAAATCAAGTTAACTTAGTCACAAAATCTTCAACTATAACCTCAACTCTTTTATTCATCTAAATAAACTAAAAACAAGAAAAAAAAAGCAAGTTTCTAAGTAAAAAAGGGTTCATTTTTTTTATCAAAATTTACTCTCAAATAACGGTGAAATCAACCGTTATCAGAATCCCAAACTGGAAACTTTGCTTGTCCTCAAGCAAAACAATTGTTCAGCATGTCAGAAAACACTTTCTTCGAAGACAAGTAATCACTCATATCTGCTTATCATACAAATCTAAGTCAAGATATATTGATGCATTGGTCAATCAATTTCACTATGGTGCTCCTTTTTACAACACAGATGCAAACTTATGAATGATCAACAGTCAAGCAAGAAATGTTGAGCATTTTTTCTCCACCAATGATCTCATAAGAATCATCGAAATTAATATACAATGGAACATGACACTCAAAGCCAAATGTTCTTAACTCCCACAACATCTCTATCAATCCTTTTCTCAACTTGTTTAATCTGGAGGTCAATATGGATATAGCATCATGGTCTTCTGCTTCCTCACGAGCCTCGTTCACAAGTTGAGCAATTAGTTGTTTCTTAGGACAGTAGACCTGCAACTCACATTTACAAAAGTTATGAATCGTTTAATTATAACTTCAAGATTTAAGATAATAAAAAGAAGAATATAATACCACTGGTGGGCCAAAATATGGCATGATCATAGCCTTAGGCTAAGCTATGAATGTGCCTAAGGCCTTCCCCACGAATTGGATTTCAGATGTACGCAATGGCACTCGAGCCTAGGGGTTTCTTGGATCATCAATCATTACCCGCACGTGAGTGGGCAATAAAGGAGCACCATGAATGGTCTGGCCTCCTGCAATCTATCATCCCATGACCACTACGCACGGAGGATCCTCATCAACCAAAAACTCATACTGAATATTGTAATTAGTACGATCTGCAGTAGAGCACGAGCTTTTGGTGCTCACACTTGGTGTAGTAGGATCATCTATAGGGGCGTCCTCCTACTGTGACTGTTGTTGTTGCTCTTCTTGTTGTTGTTGTTGCTGTTGTTGGGTGATCATCACAAGTTTTTCTTCGAGCATTCTGAAGCGCTCACCCATGCTTTCCTCTAATTCAACATGCACCTGTTGCCTGATGCTACTAACAATTTCTTGAGTCACGGCTTCTGTGCTTCTTGGTTTAGGGCCAATGTAGTCCCTCAATCCAACAACTCCTCCAACACCAGCACACGACCTGGACGGTCTAGCCGACCTGTGGCTACTACTAGGAGGTCCTCCCAATTTTTTGCCACAAATGTGCCTTGACTCTATTGGTCAACCAAGTCATGCTGCATATCATAATGAAGCTAGACACATTAAAAAGTTTGTTACATAATTGCAAATGGACTATGTAATCAGTTAAAAGTTTCCACTTATAATTCTCTAAGATATCTCCTGAGCAGGTGGAGGTGCTAGATCAGGTGACTCAAGACCTAACTCCTCAGCGCGACGTTTTCTAATCTTTTTCTCTAATAACGCATAACCACCTCGTGACAGTACGTGTGGTGTATCATTAAGCTTCTTCCTCTGCTGGGCAACTATCCTTTTCACCTATGAAAAAATGAAAATCATTAAGCATAAATCACAAATTAACATCTTGTGTGACTAGAGAAAAATATTAAAAAAATACCTGCCACTCAGGAGTAAGTCTAGATTCTTTAAACTGCTCCCACTCCTCCTCAGTTATTTTATATTTTGTACAAGGAGTGTCGTTCTGTTTAGAGCCAAAGATGTATTCACGTGTCATTCTCGTCTTGAAGTCCCTCCACCGGATTGCAATGTGGGATAAAATCTTCTTCCTTATCCTCTCATCATTAGGGATATTCCAATTTCCCTGTTAAAAACAAAATTAATGTTAAAGCATGATCAACAAAAATAAGTCAATGATGAAAGTAAAACATCTTAAACATACCAAAATATCCTGCCATAGTAGATTTTTGAAAACCCGTGGGACATCATCCCAACAAGTAGCGACAATAGGGACATGTGCTTTTGCCATCACGACTAAGTAACTTTTGAACGATGTTGCATGTGCCCCAATAGGCACAAATGTTCGGGGATCAAACTCCGCCGTCACTGGTTTCTCATTGTGACATCAGGTATTCGAGTCACAGATCTTCCCCCTCCTCCCGTCGAACCTGATCCAGAGCTCGTCATACCTGTTTACAAAGTGTTAGTACATTATAGTTAGAACAGACAAAATAAATAAGTTGTACAAGTAATTAAAACAATGCTAAGACACCTATTTATCCCATATGCCTTCGTTGTGATCACATCGAGTTACATGTATTTCATCGGGTACATCATCGACCTTATTTTCAATGGTTCTTGATGAGAAGGAGCTTGTCTCAAGTATATCTAAAGAGTCTTCATCATCAGTTGTGTGCATGGCTCTACCTTCCAATACCACTAACCATTTATGATTCACTGGGTCAGTGACATAGAATATTTGTCTTGCTTGACTAGCCATAATAAATGGTTCATCCGTGTAACTCATTTTGTTAAAATCCACCAAAGTGAATTCGCGATCTTCTGCCACCACACCAAAATTACTGTCAACCCATTTACACTTGAAAACTGAAACTCTAAAAGTGACATAATCAATTTCCCAAGTTTCTTGTATTATTCCAAAATAACTGATTGATGTTGTAATTGGATTCTTATCCTTGGAACTGGAAAACTGTATAGCCTCAGCTTTTAGGGTAACTCCACTATTTTTAACTCTACTTTTATTGTCTTCCTCGTTTGAATAGAACAAGTAATTGTTTATATAATAGCCGTTGAAAGTGATCACATGAGTGTTAGGTCCACGAGCTAGTCTCAATAGATTTTCAGAAACATTCGGAGTCGCATAAATATTTTTCTTAAACCAAGCTAAAAAGGATTTGTTATGTTCATTAAGTATCCACTTTTCACTCAAACGTGGATGTGCTGACTTAATTTCATCAATGTGTTGGGAAATGTAAGGAATAACATCCTCTGTGTTGTTTAAAATGTACAGATGTGCTTGATTAACATCTTTTCCATTAACATTTTCAATCCTTACTCCTCGAACTCCCTTTCCTTAACGTCTGTTCTCATGTATTTTCTTTGGAAGTCCTATTGGGTCACAACTTGGCATATAACTTGAGCAGAATTCAATGGCTTCCTCTGCAATGTAGTGCTCTATAATCGAAGCTTCCGGTCTCAATTGATTCTTAATATATCCCTTTAAGATCTTCATGTATCTTTCAACCGGGTACATCAACCTCAAGAAAACTGGCCCGCATATTCGAATCTCTCTCACTAGATGAACAATCAAATGAACGATGATATCAAAAAATGAGGGTGGGAAATACATTTCCAATTGGCATAGTAGTCTGGTGGCCTCATTTTGGAAATCATCTAACTGTCGATGATCAACAACTTTCTTGCAAATGGCATTGAAAAACAAACTCAAACGTGTGAGAATACCTTTAACAGAGGCAGGTAATATGGCTCAAATAGCTACTGGTAAAAGTTGTTGTATTAAGACATGACAATCCTGAGACTTTAAACCAACCAACTTCAAATCTTTCATAGAAACAAGGCTACTAATATTCGACGAATAACCTTGTGGAACCTTCACACTATGTAAAAATTGAAAAAATATTTGTTTTTCTTTTTTTGAAAGAGTGTGACAAGCTGGAGGAAGATAGGTGCGCCTTCCTATGGATTAGGGATGTAACTCAGAACAGATTCCCATGTCAACCAAGTCTTGTCGTGCTTTCACTCCATCTTTTGTCTTTCCTTTAACGTTTAGTAAAGTCCCAACAACACTATCACATACATTTTTTTCAACATGCATCACGTCTATGCAGTGTCGCACATCAAGTTTACACCAATATGGAAGATTAAAGAATATTGATTGCTTTTTCCAAATGTTTTTCTCAACGGTCTTCTTTTTATGTTTTCCGAAGACAACATCAATGTTCCTCACCTGGTCGTATACTTATTCCTATTATGTGGTCTACACACTACATCATCCTCAGGACTTCCATTAAACGCTTTTTTCAATCTACGGTAAGGGTGATTTCGAGGACGGAAGCTTCGGTGTCTTGTGTACACAGTTTTCTACCTATGCTTCAGTTGAAGATAGCTAGCATTTTCTTCACAAACCAGAGATGCAAAATGACCTTTAACACTGTAACCACTCAAATTCCCATATGCTGGGAAATCATTTATGGTGCAAAACAACATTGCACGCAAACGAAAGTTTTCCTCTGAATATGAATCGAAGACCTCGACCCCATTTCCCACAACATTTTTAAATCGTCAATTAACGATTTTAGATAAACATCAATGTCATTTCCAGGTTGTGTAGGACCCGATATCATCATAGACAACATCATGTATTTTCTCTTCATGCAACATAGGAGATAGATTGTAAATCATCAAAATAATTGGCCATGAACTATGTTTGCTACTTAAGTTGCCATAAGGATTCATACCATCGGTAGCAAGTGCAAGTCTTAAGTTTCTCGGCTGTGCACTAAATTCGGGAAATGTGCCATCAATGTTCTTCCATTGTGGGGAATCAGTTGGGTGTCGAAGAAGATTATCACATTTTCTTCCATCAACGTGCCACATAAGATTCTTCACATCTTCTTTAATAGAAAACAATCGTTTCAACCTAGGTACTATAGGTAAATACCACATGACCTTAGCTGGTGGATCTTCATTGTGCTCATCGTTATTTCCATCAAGTTTCTTCTTAAATCATGACGAACCACATGTCGGACACATCTTCATTGAAGCATAATGATCTCTATACAATACACAGTCATTGGGAGAATGATGTATCTTTTGGTATTCCAAACCCATTGGACATAGAATTTTCTTCGCGTCGTAATTACGGATAGGTAACATGTTATTTTCTGGTAGCATCTCCTTCAGCAACTCCAACAATTCCGTGAAACTTTTATCAGTCCATCAGTTTCCTGCTTTCAAACAAAACAATTTCAAAGTAGCTGATAACCTTGTAAAATTGATGCATCCTGGATACAATTCTTGCTTCGAATTGCTTTTATGACTATCGTATAAATGAGCTCTTCCAAAATTTTCTTCGCCAATGTCACGTACCATTTCGTCTAAATGATCACTCATCCATTCGTCGATGTAATTCGAACCTCCTAAAGTTGTTGGCTTATATAATACTTCCCCATGCCAAGTCCAAACTGTATAACTTCTCATTATTCCATAGATGAACATATGATCACGGATGTTGTCCAAGTCTTCATATACTTGATTGAGACAACGAACACAAGGGCAAAAGTATGCCCCGTTCACTGGTTTTGCATGTTCTTTAACATATTGTATGAACTCAGAAACCCCTCACTCATACTCTTCACTAAATACGACGCTGATGAATCCAGCTTCGATCCATACTACTACACTAAACGAAAAGAATCCACGAAAAAGAAAACTAACTTACGTAAAGAAACAAAAATAAATACCTATCATACGTTGAAGGAAAAAAATAAAGTATCATAGCATACGTACACAACACAAATATCTATTGTTATACATATATCATACGTCCAGAATCGACAAACACGAACACATATATCATATGTAAGAGATATTGAAGAAAAAAAAAACAAACTTGAAATGGTGTCACTGGAGAAGATGATGAACTTCGCTGACAACGAATGGACACAAATATCATAATATCGTTATACATATAGATATCATACATCCAGAATCGACAAACATAACACAAACACGAGCACATACATCATACGTAAGAGTATTTAAAAAAAAAATACTTCAAATGGTGTCACTGGATAAGATGACGAAGTTCACTGACCCCGTATGAAAAACAACCTAAAGATAAACGAAAAACAATCGATCAACCTTAGGAATGAGAACCAAATGACATTACAAAGACATAAAAGAATTAAAACTAACCTTCTTTCTTTATCGCAGTCGTGCACCAAGAAGAAAGTTCAAGCAGAAATGGAACCGCGAACAAATAGTGAGACTGTGTTTAGTTTTTACATTCAATAAAAAATTGTCACGTCATATACAATAAAACTTTGACGTTATGTTTAAAAACAACGTCGAAGTCCCAAACCATTCGACGTTTACACATTAATCAATGTTGATTCTGTTGGATTCAACGTTTTGTTCTTCCGCCAAAAAGTACCATACTTTCGAATCTTTTTTCTTTTATGCCCTCCCATAGGACGTCGAAGGCTGCCGGGCTGGGACGTGAAGGGAATTGAAGTACTTAGAGCATTAATTGTGTGCTTAATAGAACGTCGTATTCGTTGGGGCTTCGACGTTTTATTCTTTTTTCTTTAAAATCAAACATGAAATTTTTTCGTTTTACTTCTTCCTTAATCGATTCAAGTTAGCAGTGTACTGAAATTTGCACTTTTAAACCAGTGATCAGTTTTTGATCAATATCAGAACAGCATAATCTTCTCTTTTCATTTAGATTGAGGGTTAGTCCACATAACAATGCAATTAACATTCACAGTTCACATATCGTTTACCAAAATAAATCTTCATTTCCTTTCAAAATAAAACCGAAGCAGTACATAAAACCAGAGGTGGCTTAATGCCATGATTACGAAATATAAAAAATAAATCCACATAGAAAAGTAGTCCCTATTCTTACGAAGAAGATTCCATTCAATCTTCATCAGTTGACTCATCATCAGAATCTTCAGTTTCAAAGCCAATGCCATTCTTGTTTCCCTTCTTCTCCCATCTGAAAAGAGTATCTTCAACTCTCTCATCCCTTTCACACTTCTTCCTAAATTGATCAACAACATATTTCTCAAAATCAGTTTGTAGAATGAAGGCAATATGATTTGCAGCAGGAGTAGGTGTACTTCCAACAGTTAGCTCATCTCTGAAGAACCACCCATTCAAAGTCCTTTCCAGCCCAATAGAAAACAAACTTAGTATACCAATTTTTTGTGACTTGTTGCACACAAGTCTGACTTCTTGAGATACATCTACTCCTTGGAGTATCAGCACCTGGCTGATAAATACTCTGTATGGAAATTTGTGTGCATAATTATGACCTGCAACGATCATACGATCTTTTAGTACCGCAACCCAGTTGGTTGGGATTTTAGTCTTGATAGCATTCAACAGAAATACATCTTCTGTTGACATTCAGTCCTCGACAAATCTTCCAGGCAGCAGCAGCCAAGTTAGGACATAAGCAATCAGTTTCTCCTCCTTGTTTAAGCCATCATGTAGGTACTGCTTATCCACTGTGTACCTTCGTGGATATCTTAAGCAGTTTACATATATAGCTCTCTTTGTTAGCCATCTGTTTGACTCAGAATCACGGATATGAGAATCCAAACCTTCATCTTTCAGTCCAACAATATGTGACCAAACATTATTGTCAATAGAAATGATAACACCTTTGACCCTTGAGTGAATGACCCCATTTACAACCCTCAGGTTTGTGTAGAAAACCTCTACCAAATCTGGATAGCAATCTCCTTTCATCTGGACAAAATCAGTAAGCCCTTGATATGCAATCCATTCTTGAAAAAGGAACCCTTCTTTCTTGAACAATTGCAGGTCCAAATACTTGTGAGGAACTACATATTTTATAACTCTCCTGAATAAAAACTTTCCTCGGATCTCGTCATAACTTATCCATCCAGATGGGTTTGCGTTTCTTGTAACCCGGACAACCTTCTCTTTTCTTCTAGATGATGATGATGAAGAAGCCATGTGTGGATAGAATTCTTGGAACGTCTTTCACAATCTAGTAGCTTTTAACTTCTAAACTTTGAAGCTTAAAATATACAATGGTTACGTCGAATTTTACTAGGCTTTGACGTACTAATTGTCAGCCAGAAGACAAAGAGTTTGACAAAAGACAAAAGGATACGTCTTAATCTGCGGATATATGACGTTTTCCTCTTAATTCCTCATGCCTCTTTTTTCCTTTTTAAAACCTCTCATAACCTCCCAGTACCATTATATTTTAATATAACATTTACATTTTAAGATAACCTCCCATTAGACATGCAACGTTACGGATATTCGAGGTTTTCTTCTTCAACCTCCCGCCCTTTTCTGTGCTTTTTTCATTTATAAACCTCTCGTAACCCCTTATAACCTTTATATTTTAAGATAAGATTTACAATTATTTTTATTTTTATATTATAAAAATTTGTTTAAATTTATCTTGTAATATTTACATATTATAAAATATAAGAATGATTTGTCGGTGAAATTTAAAGAGCATAAAATTTTGATTCTATAAAATATTAATTTTATTTCATATGGAAAATAATAAGAATAATATTTTATGAGAATTGTGTTTTAGTTATAGATCACAATAATTAAAATCATAATAAATATTTTTATATTATTAAAAGTAATTTGAAATAAATGTTTTCGGCTATAAAGAAAGGTATGATTATACTAAAAGACTTTGATTGATTTGTAAATTATAATACTTTAAGTTTGAGAAAAAATTAAGTTGACCATCAAACTAAAGGTTAAGATAGAATATCGTGGTAAAAATTGAGATAGCTCAGTTAGAAAAAAAATATTTAGACATGTTAACAACAAAGATGCATCACACCAAGTCAAAGATCGAGAAGAGAAAGCGTGTATGGAGAATAGTGAGACACATATAGACAAAAAATTAAGACAAAATGGGTTTGGTCGAAGATTAAGAAAGGTTAAGTTTGACGGCGGAGACTTTGACCCAAAATGAATGTTCGGAGATTAATACTTAAGGTCCCGACAAACTAACATTAGTTGAAGGTCGAAACAGGTCGGCCTGAGACAAAGGTAGGGATAGGCTAACCCGAGCCAAAGGTAGGATATAGGACTATCTCCTGAATAATAATTAGTATAGGAAATAAAATAAATTGTATTTTTCTTATTAAAGATTAACATCTTTGTGGCAAATCTTTCTTTTAGGGTTTTTTAGGTGCCTTAAACATTTATACCTATACTTATACATAGGGACACCAAATACATATGTAGACATTTTGGAAGTCAAAAATATGCATTTGCAACGTTGAGGGAGGATTCTTTTGGTTCTTCGTATACAACTCTGATTCTTATCAAAGATTAACATCTTTGTGGCAAATATTTCTTTTAGGGTTTCTTATGTTGCCTTAAACATTTATACCTATATATATTGTGGTGTTTCCATCTTGGTCTTGCGAACCTCGAGAAAAAATTTAAAATAGTCGAGACAGACGGGTCAATAAATGAAAGACATGGATTTGTATATTTGAAACGGACCAATCACGACTACCACATAACGTTTATAAAAAACTCGAATTTAAAAAGTCGACGACGATCAAAGATCAAACGAAATTAGAAGAACTTTTATTGGCCACATTGAAATAAATTATTTTGAATAATTTAATAATTATAATTAGTTATTAGTATAAATGATTATGATATCAAAAATACTATGATTATCATTATTAGAAAAACAAATTTGACCCCTCTCATGCATTATTTCTTCGCTTTTGAGTATTTTCACAAACATGTGATCAATATCAAGCAACGTTGTCATTAATATGACCGTAAATAATCATTAAAAACTCATTGGCATTTCTTAATTTATGACGCTTTGAATCAATTCTTTATTACATAGAATCCATTATATTAACTTAGCAAAATTGAGAGTGGAATTATATGAATATAGAGGGGCACATCAAACTTTTTAACTTTGAGCCCTCCAAATATCCCCTTCTTCGCGGGTGATTCAAAAGTAGACAATTTCTGGGGAGTGTGAGCCAGTTTGTTTTTAAATGCTTCCAACGAAATTTATTGATTTTTTTCTGAATGATGGTTGAACGTCGAATTCGGTGGGGCTTCGACGTTCATACAAGATGGTGGAGCGCGGAAGTTACTAAGCATAATTACACAATGTACGTCATCGGTTCATCTATAAATATAGCTTGCATTTCACATAATCCCTGCCTCCTGTTTCGGTATTGAACATATTAGGATTCATTTTTTTTATCTCCATTGCATTTTCTTTTCCTTAGATATGTAAGCATTTGTGTTCTTCATATTGCAATTTACATAGTTGACGTCGAATGTTAAGTACCCATGATGCAAAGACCTGGAGTTTATTCATTTTTCAGATCCGTTTTGTGTGATAAATGACGTCCTATACCCCCTTAAAACACAACATCTAAAATGATGTTTTAACATGCATTTCGCTAGATCAAAAAGTACATTTCGATGAAGTATATTTGTATATATTTTGTTTTTCCCCTCTCATAGAAAGTCGAAGGCGGCGGGGCAATGACGTGAAGGGAATTGCAATATAATGGGAGAATTAATGGTGACCTCTTAACTTTACATTAATAGAATGTCTAATTCGACAGGCTTCGACGTTTTCTTCTTCCGTAATAGCAAAATGTGGTGTCTAATGATTCTTTTTTCTTTATAATCAAAATGGTGTTGTTGAAAGGAAAAATAGATCATTAGAAGAATTAGCTAGAACCCTTATGAATGAATCTAATGTGCCAAAATATTTTTGGGCTGATGTAGTTAGTACTGCTTGTTATGTGTTAAACAGGATGCTTATTAGGCCAATTCTGAAATTAACTCCATATGAACTGTTGAATGGTAGAAAACCAAATGTATCTCACTTGAAAATATTTGGGTGCAAATGCTTTGTCTTGAATAATGGAAAAGATAATCTAGGTAAATTTGAGGCAAAATCTGATGAAGCAATTTTCCTAGGATATTCTTTGACCAGTAAAGCATATAGAGTATTTAATAGAAGAGCTTTGATAATTGAAGGATCAATGCATGTTGTCTTTGATGAGATTGTGGACCTTGAGGAAAACCCTCTTGAGTCAAACAAACCTATTGCAGGTGATGAGGATTATTTGAAGGAAGCTGTTGAAGAGATGTATCTAAATGAGAACTATCCTCCAGAACTTCAAGAAACACCTCAAGCTGTTGATTCTAAAAGCTATCAACAACCAAGAGGACTCTCCTTGGACAACATCATTGGAGACATTTCAAAAGGAGTAACTACTAGACATAATCTTAATAATTTTTGTCTAACTGTAGCTTTGGTGTCTCAGATAGAACCCAAGAATATAAAGGAAGCTCTTCAAGATGATAAGTGGTGCGTTGCTATGCAAGAAGAGCTAAACCAATTTGAAAGGAATGAAGTCTGGGAACTTATTCCAAAGCAAGATAATTATCAAGTCATAGGAACCAAATGAGTATTCAGGAACAAGCTTGATGAGGATGGAAACATCACAAAGAACAAAGCAAGGCTAGTTGCAAAGGGCTACTGTAAAGAGGAATGTATAGACTATGATGAAACATATGCACCAGTGGCCAGGTTAGAAGCAATTAGATTGTTGCTTGCATATGCATCTTTGATGAAATTTAAATTGTATCAAATGGATGTGAAAACTGCGTTTTTAAATGGTTTCAAAAAAGAAGAGGTATATGTTAGTCAACCTCCTGGTTTTGAGGATTTCAAATTTCCTGATCATGTTTATAAGTTGAAAATGGCCTTGTATGGTCTTAAACAGGCACCTAGGTCTTGGTATGAAAGACTTAGTACCTTCTTAATTGATAATGATTTTTCTAGAGGTAAGGTTGATTCAACCTTATTTATAAAGAAAGTAGGAAAATACATCTTGATTGTACAAGTTTATGTAGATGATATTATCTTTGGGTCAATTGATGACTCCTTATGTGAAGAATTTGCAAAAATAATGCAAGGTGAGTTTGAGATGTCTATGATGGGTGAGCTGAATTTCTTTTAAGGACTACAGATAAAACAGATGAATGGAGGTACTCTTATTTCCCAAACAAAATATTGTAGAGAAATTCTTAAGAAATTTGGTATGGATACGTGTAAAGAAGCTAGTACACCTATGGGTACTTCATGCTATTTAGATAAGGATGAATCTGGAAAAGGAGTAAATGAAACTATGTTTAGAGGCATGATAGGATCTTTATTGTACTTAACTGCTAGTAGACCAGATATTATGCAAAGTGTATGTGTGTGTGCTAGGTACCAAGCAAATCCTAAAGAATCTCATTTGACTGCTGTCAAGAGAGAATCTTAAAATAGCTTAAGGGAACCACTTCTTTTGTACTTTGGTATCCATCTGATGCTTCACTTAGTTTAATAGGTTATTCTGATGCAGATATGGTGGTTGTAAAATTGATAGGAAAAGTACTAGTGGTACTTGTCATTTTCTGGGTTGTTCTTTGGTATCCTGGAATTCAAAGAAACAAGCGTGTGTAGCCTTGTCTACCACTGAAGCTGAATATATTGTTGTTGGAAATTGTTGTGCCCAAATTTTGTGGATGAAACAGCAACTAGAAGACTTTGATATCTTCCTTGATAATATTCCTTTAAAATGTGATAATACTAGTGCTATAAATTTAACTAAGAATCCCATAATGCACTCAAGGACTAAGCACATTGAGATTAGACATCATTTCTTGAGAGACCATATTCAAAAGGGGGATTGTCAAATTGAATATGTTGATACCTTACATCAATTAGCTGATATTTTGACCAAGGTGCTACCTAAGGATAGATTTTTTGAGCTTAGAAGAGAGTTAGGAGTATTAGACATGTCATAGGATCAACGCTTATAAAAATTTTCACATTTTAGTAAAATTTATGCTTCATAATCGATTATCACAAGGCAATAATCGATTATTCAAACTTAAAACTCAAATCTGGGAACTTTTGAACGAATAATCGATTATCATCAGGCATAATCGATTATCACGCTGACAGTTTCAAAAATAAAGCCGTTGGAGCATCCCATAACGGCTATAAACGACCATAAACGACTAGTTTTTCCATTCTTCTTATAAATAGCCTCCTATAATCGATTATTAGACACTTATTTGCACCTAGAAACTACTGAAATCAAATCTTGAGCTCAAAAGCTCTCCATTTTTATTCACTTTCTCAAAATCCCACTACCTCAAACTTTCTCCATGACGGATTCAAGAAGACATCGCTGCAAAGCTCCTGGAGCATCCTCTTCCTCTCAACCACGTCCTGCAACCATTGATGGGTGGATTTCAGATCAAGGAAAACATGCGGACTATGTTAATTCGTGGCAAGAAAGAAGAATCATGGCGGTAAAGTATATTCGCCTTGATTTTTTCCCTTTCTATGGATTTCAATTTCCAGATCTTTTTGTTGTTCAAGGACTCACGAATCTGGTGGAGCAAAAGGGTTGCATATCCCGATCTCATAAGAGTTTTCTACTTCAACTTGAGATATCGAGATGGGATTATATCCACTAAAGTAAAGGGTGTCCGCATAATTTTAGATGATGATGTGTGGACCAACGTTGCTCAACTTACCATCTGGGATGATGCTGTAAAAGTTCATCTAGGACTTCAAGATTTCAATAGGTTGATGACTTTCCAATCCTTCTTGCGTCACCCTGAACAGCAGACTAATCGAAGGCAATTGCTTGTTGGAGGTTTCAAGGTTGAAGAAAGGATGATTCACTACTTGATTGTCTGGATACTATGTCCTAGAGCAACCAATCATGCTCAATGCTCTGAGCAGGATCTACTTCTTCTATATGGGATCCTAAATCACATACACATCGATTGGCCTGGTCTCATTGCTGACACAATGGTAAAAGCTAAGAAATCCCATTCTTATCAATTTCCTTCTGCTCTTCTTATTTCTAGGATTTTGGAGTACAAAAAGGTGTAAATGTTGAAGGAGAACTTGTCCAAGCCATTCAAGCTATTGGCTCGGAAATTGGAGATACTACCTTTCGTCAGATGGGATTCATTACTAGAGGACGAGTTCTCATTCACAAAGATGATGACCATCCTGATGAAGACGAAGATGATGACATCGATACTCATATGGGAGAACCAGTTAGTGTTGCTGCTCCTTCTGATACTGGTCCATCTACCATGCCCTCATCGTCCTCACTCTCCATGGAAGAACATTTTGCTAGATTATCTAAGCAATTAGAGGATATGAGTCTAGCACAAAGAACACATTTTGAGGAGATTTATGAGTGGCAACAATCTATTGATGAGTACATGGTTGATCAATTTCTTGATCTTGATGTTCGCCTATCTAACATCGAGAATCATCTCAACCTTCAACCTCCAGAAAGATCTCCTAGTCTTGAGTTTTAGATATAGGTTCTATGTTAGCATGTTTTGTTGTTTGCTTGCTGTTTCATCTATGTTATAAATCTGTCTTTTATGTTTCTTCTTATAATGTAATCCTTCTTTTCATAAATAAAATTATCTCTTGATTATATGCATACTTTGTTTAATTGAGGGGGAGATCGTATTTAGGGGGACCTTTTTACATAAAATCTTTTTGCTTATGATCAAAAAGGGGGAGAAGAATAATATAAGGGGATAAGTATAAATTAATACAACTATTGCTAACTCTGTTGTTGTCTGTTAGCTTGTATGTTTTGTAGGTAAGCCAAAATTGCTTTTAAAATTGAATTTTTTGATCATCATAAAAAAGGGGGAGATTGTTACCAATAAGGAGTATTGGTAAATCTTGAAGAAAATTGTTTTGATGATGCTGCAAGAAGTTTTAGTTGAAGAAGATATTAGAATTATTTAAAAGCAATGTGTAGAAATTAAATATAGTAGGAAAGTCTTGTAAACTTTGTAAAACTTGCATTTTAAACTGCAATAATCGATTATGGAATGGCAATAATTGATTATCACAAAGTCATCCATGAATAATCGATTATCACCTCATATAATCGATTATCACATTTTTGAAAAACCTGTAACGGACTTGGATAATCGATTATTACTTACAATAATCAATTATTCATGGCAGTTGAGACTTAACCTTAGATATTTAGAACAACTGGCTATATATTGGGTTTTTGTGAAGATCAAAAGAAGAAGTTGTTGAACAAAAGCTCTTGCAGAATACTGTTTGTCAGAGGAAGTTCTCAGAAGCTATAGTTCAAGTTCCCTTGCTTGGTCTCGTGAAGAGGAGGGGCTCGCGTGTCGTGTGTCGATAGTCGGAGCAAGCTCTCTTCGAGTTAGCAAGGTGCTCTGCCTGGTCTCGTGAATAGGAGAAGCTCGCGTTTCGTTTGTCGATAGTCGGAGCGGTTCTCTTCGAGTTGGCAGAGTGTTCTTCTTCCGGTTTGTTCATCGAAGGAAGGTTTATTTATCTGTTTTATTCACTATTTGTTGTAATCTGTGAAACATCTTTTTAGTGGAATTGTTAATCACTTTTTATAGTGATTAACGACTGGATGTAGATTCTGTTGAATCAAACCAGTATAAAAATTACTCGTGTGATTTTCTATTCCCTACAATTTTGTTTTCTTTTTAATTTTTAATCATTCAATGGCACGTTCGACTCTAGAGCATTGGGACATTAATGGTGTGCATTTTCCAACGATATTTTTAACGTCTTTTGTTGGGGGTCGGACGTCAATTTGAACTTATGGTTGAAAGAAACGAAATATAAATTAAATTTATACGATTAACGTCCAGTATGGACCGCAAACGATGCAAAAGTATGGAGATTGGGTCAAATATTTGTGATCAATGATGTCCTATATCATTATTTATCATAGAATGTCTTCGATAAGTCAGTAAGGAGATAATATCGAATCCAAAGAGATTTTTTACATTTTCATTAAGTGATGTTTGAACGTCGTTTTATGCGGGGCTTCGACGTTCAGAAATTTAATGTCAATTATTTGTGCCTGAGGACGTTCTATATCATTATTCATCATAGTAATGTCTACGTTTAGTCATCAAGGAGTCTTAAGAATCCAAAGAGATCTTTTACTTTTTCAGTGATGTTTGAACGTCGAACTGTGTGGGGCTTGGACGTGGAGGGTATTACTGATGTGTAATGCTTTTAAAATGATTTAATTTTGCTACGCGGATCATCTAATTTTTAGTATTTTTTTCTTTTTAATTTTTAATCATTCAATGGCACGTCCTATATCATTATTTATCGTACAATGTCCTCGATTAGTCAGTAAGGAGATAATATCGAATCCAAAGAGATTTTTTACTTTTTTAGTGAATGATGTTTAAACGTCCTTTAATGCAGGGCTTCGACGTGCATACGATGTGGCAATTGTTAGTCATAGTTACACGATGTACTGTTTTTATAATGATTTAAATTTCGTCAACGGATCATCTAATTTTTAATATTTTTTACTTTTTAATTTTTAATCATTCAATAGCACATCCGACTCTGTGGAGTAGTGGGATCATGTTTCCAACGATGTTTTTCACGTCTTTGGTTGGGGGCTTGACGTCAATTAGTTCTTAGTTGAATCAAAAGAGATGTATTACTTTCCACTAAACGATGTTTGAATGTCATCATTTCATCTATAAATATAGCTTAAATTTCGTGTAATCCCTGCCATCCTCTTTCTCTATTGAACATATTAGGATTCATGGTTTTTATATCCTTTGTGTTTTCTTTTCCTTAGATTTCGAAGCATTTTTGTTCCTCAAATTGCAATCTACTCAGTTGAATTTCAAAGTGCCACATTCAGGTCTCAGTTCATATGAAGGTGACCTTTGAAATTCAAGTCAACAAAATGCTTTTTGGAGTACAGAAATGAATAAGTTATCTTACTGAAAGGGAAACGCTTAGGAAAAAGAATAATGGTTCACAATATGTTTAATGCTGAAATAATATTATGATCTAAAATGATTATATAAAGAAGATGTTCAACTTCATCATTCAACAATGTATGAATCGTTTTTTAAATTGTCTTGGAGTTGTCTTCTAGCATTAGATTTCAGAGCTATTTGAGTTCCTATGGTGGAAACAACTCTGAGGAAATTTAAATTTATGAAGTTGACATCGAATATTGGGTGCTAGGACGCAAAGGCCTAGGTATTGACGTCTACTATTTGGGATCACCAACGTCCTATAACTTAAAGGATTTCAAAAGGAAATCTCCTCTTACAAAACACTTAATCTAAAATGAAGACCAAAGATGATGGAAGACATTACAACCAAAACCAGGAAGTAAAAAAAAACAAAGGAAAAAATCCACCCAACAACAGTTTATTCAACAAATCTACCACAAATCGTGCATAAACCTCAAGAATCAAAACAATCAAGAGTTAAAAATTGAGAATACAAGATGCTTACTTGAGTGGAGTTCAAATCTTTTCAAATGTGCACAAAGGGCTAGTGGACACTAAGGGCTTTTATGCACAAGAGCTACAGCATACAAAGAAAACCCCAAACTTAGTGAATGGAATGAAGCAAAGAGTAATGGAGATGGTGATTTTTGAAGAAAGCATGAAAGGGGGAAGTACTAGGAGACCTTAATCAAAGCTCTTTGGTGGGTGGAAAGTGTGCGGAATGACGCTGAGCTTTAAAAGCCCAAACACCCAAACAGCGTCGCTAGCGCTCAGCGCCCTTCTGAGGGGCGATCAGCGCGACGCGTGACTTTTACTCCCTTCTTTTCTTGCTTTCCTTAAGTGTTTATAGACATGATCTCTCAGTTTCAGCCCTTAATTTTTCAGATTTTTGCTCCTTCAATACTTTCAACTCAAGCATAACATCTCACACTTAAAATAATTAAACTCATGATGCACATCAAACCATAAATCCACAAAAAATATCTCTAAAACTAAAGCATTTCAAACAAAACAAAATTAAAAATTCTCAAAAACACTGGATTGCCTCCCAGTAAGCGCTTGTTTAACGTCACGAGCTTGACGCCATAATGTTCAGTTTGAAACTTTATTATTGGTGTTCCTTCCTCTTTCACCACACCAACTTGTCTTCAACACTTTCTTGTCCACCTTCTTGACTCTTCTAGAATATGGAGCTTTAATCTCAATCACTCCATTCTCATTAATCTCCTTCACAACCCATAACTTGTTCCTGTACTTGACTGGTTTGCCAGGTTTGACTTCTTCCTCTTCACACTTCAAGTCTTGATGAACTATGTTCTTTATAATCTTTTCATCATCTTCCTCCACCTATGACAAGAAACATTTCTTACCTCCATTGACTGAGTCAGCAGCTTGCCCAAATACACTAGTCTTTGGCAAATTTTGATCTATATCTATTGGACTAGTCTTCTTCACTTGAATCGGTTGCTCATCATTAAAGACATTGAAAATCACCTCTTCATCTTGGTCTTTAAGCATTATAACACCATCATCTATATTGATGACAACCTTAGTTGTCTTCATGAATGACCTTCCAAGAATGATAGGAATCTTCAAATCTTCCCCCATCTTCATCACTACAAAATCCACTAGAAATTTAAGTGTGTCAACTTGGACCACAACATCTTCCACTACACAATAGGGATTCTTTGCAGATCTATCTGCCATTTGCAACACCATCTTAGTAGGTTTAACTTCAAGATCACCAATCTTCTTTAGCACAGATAAGGGTATCAAATTTATGCTAGCCCCTAAATCAATTAGAGTTTTCCGTGCATCATAATCCCCAATAATGCAAGGAATAGTAAAGCTTCCTGGATCTTTGAATTTAGGAGGAAGTGTCTTCTGCAAAATCACACTACAATTTTCGTGTACTTCAATTGTTCCCTCATCTAAATACTTCTTCTTTTTGAGGGATTTCTTTAAGACATTAGCATATACAGGAAATTGGTGCAATGCCTCAATCAATTGAATAGTAATCTCCAATTTCTTGAAGATCTCCATGAAACGCCCAAATTGTTTCTCTTTTTCATTCTTTGAAATGCTTTTTGGGTAACAAAGAGCTTTCTCAATTATTCTCCCTTTTCTTTCGCCCTCTTCTTCTTCTTTTCTTTTTCCCTTTTCTCTCCTCTCTACCTTACTTTTTCTCTCTTCACTTTCTTCTTCTTCTTTACTCAATAAATCTTTTTATTTTCACTCACTTTTTTTCTCATCAAACCTCTCACTACTAATGCTTCTGTGGTTGGAGATAGACACTTGCATAAACTGTTGAAGTGTCTATTCTAACTTTGCAGTTCTCTCATATAGTGAAGGTTGTTGTTGCCACTACTAGTGTTGTTGTGGTCTATCGTAATTACCGGGACGAAATTGATTGCCTTGACCCATAAAATTGACTTCTGATAACAATTGAAAAATTGTTATTTTTATACTTAAAATTGATATAAAAAACAACCGTTATGACCATAAACTAGCTTGGAATCATGCATTTGCTTATGTTTTTAGAAATAAGAGGGTTGGACAGGTTTTATGCTTAATTTTCTTGTTTTTGCAGGTTTTTAAGATGAATTTAATGAAAGAAGTGAAGTGGGACAGAGATGGAATCAAAAAAGGACACAAAAAGTGCAAAAGAAGAGAAGCCGCAAGTACCGCTCAGCGCCAATTACCGTTGAGCGGCACTTTCAAGGACCCGTTGGCACCGCTGAGGGGCAGAATAGAAGACGTGTTGTTGCCATTGAGCGGTATTTACTGTTGAGCGCCACTTTTATGGGCTTGGGCTCACTTTTTTGTAATTTTTATGATCTGTTTTGGGCTTGGACCTGTTTTCTATTATTCTTATGAGCTTGGGCTTAATTTTATGTAATATTTAGAAGTCTACATAAGGCTTTTGTCTTCCTAGGGTTAGTATCTTTTGATGGCTTAGCACAGAAACACACTTTTCACCCCTTGGGGGTAGATTTGGGGATGGTGACGACTCTCCTCTTCTCTTTCACGGGTTTTTCTATCTCTTTCATTCTTTCATTCCATTATTCATCTAGTTCTTCCATGACGATGAAGGGCTAACCCTTACTGTTGTTGGGAAAGATGTAACCTTCTTAAACTCTCATGTATTGAATTTGTTCTTCAAGATCTTTTATATGTGATAACGGTTGAAAAACCGTTATTTTTATGCTTAAAATTGATACCAAAAGCAACCTTTAAGACATAGAAACTAGCTTGAACAAATATTTTTACGTTAGTTTTGTGAATAAGAGAGTTGAAAGTGAATTTAATGGTTTTGTGCAAGATTCCCTTGATTTTGTAGGCTAATTGAATGATTTGAAAGAAGAATTGAAGTACCGAATGACTGAATGCTGAAAAGTCAACCAGAAACCAGAAAAGTCAACTAGTCAACCAAAAAAGTCAACCAGTCAACCAAAATGCTGAAAAGTCAACCAGAATACGGAAAAGTCAACCAGACGAGTTTTGGGCCAGTTTTAGGCCAGTTTTATGCGATTTTATGATCTGTTTAGGCCTGGACCCGTTTTCTATTATTTTTATGTCCTATTTAAAGACCTAGATGTCTTAGGGTTTGTATCTTTGGCTGGGAGGAAGCAGAAACACACTTTTCACCCCTTGGGGGTAGATTGGGAGATGGTGACGGCTCTCCTCTTCTCTTTCTAGGGTTTTTCTTTTTCTTCCATTCTTCCATTATTGTTCATCTAGTTTCACCATGAATATGGTGAACTAAACTTTGTATTATTGTTGGGGAATCAATGTAGTCTTGTGAAACTCTATTATATGGAATTTGTGTTAACATCTTATTTTAAGATACATGCTTTCTTTCATCATTAGTTAGGGTTTTTCCTCTTTGCTTAAAGCTTGCTTTGTTTAACTCATTCAATGCCATGATTATTGATTTTGTCGATATGGGAACGTACAGGGAAATCTAGATCCGGGGAAATTCTCCCAATAGCATATTGCCTAGACATAGGAATATGAGGGTTGGTTGCCATTAAGCTTCTGCACTTCAGAATTAATTATCAGGGATGCTAGGAATTGTATGAACTCGTAATTAAGGATAGGCCTTCTTGCAAGGTGATTTAGAGAGTGGCATTAGCAATTGATGAAAAGAATGATGAATTCCTAAAGTATATGAGAGTGGATAAGATGAAATGGATAACCCCAACAACATACTCATCCATCGAATTCATTAAAGTGTTTGTATTCCTCTTTTCCATTGATCAAATTCATGCATACATGTTTAATTACTGTCTCTTGCATTTAAACCGACAATCAATTTTTCACAAGTCTTAAATAATCAACAAATCGTATAGCTAACTAGGCCGTGAGTCCTTTGGGAGAACGATACTTGGTCTTACCGAGTTGTATTACTTGATACGATTCGGTCACACTTGCCGATTGTTAAACAAGTTTTGGGCGCCGTTTTTTGCTGTTCATAAATTTGTCATCAATAAGATACATGCTTTCTTTCATTAATTGTTAAGGTTTTTCCTCTTTGCTCAAAGCATGCATTGTTTAACTCATTCGTTGTCATGATTATTGGTTTTGTCGATATGGACACATACGGGGAAATCTAGATCTGGGAATCTCTCCCAATAGTAGTATAAACCTAGACATAGGAGTTTGATGGTTGGTTGTCTGTAAGCTTCTGTTCACTATAATGCATGATTAATTGCTAGGGAGACAAGACATTGTAAACTACTGATTATGATTAGGCGTTCTTCGCCGAGACATCGGGTTTAAGGTAATTCAGACAGTGGCATTAACATTAATGAAAAGAAAGACAAATTCGTAAATACATGAGTCAATTAGGTGAAATCTAAACCCCAACAACAATATCATCAACTTCATTCATTCATTCTTGTGTTTAGCCTCAATTGATCAAATTGCATTCATGTTTATTTTATTGTATTTGCATTCAAAAACTCCAAAATATTTTCTTTAGAGTCTTAATTAGTTGAGTAATCACATAACTGTTTAGTGTCGTGAGTCTCTTGGGAAACGATACTTGGTCTTACCATGTTTATTACTTGATACGATTCGGTTACACTTGTCAAGGTCTTAACAAGTTTTTGACTCCGTTTTCGGGGATTTCAAAAATTTGTTCATCAACTTCCTCTTGGGTAGATTCCGGTATAGCACATTGACCATTAATATGAACACCACCACGCAACTCACAAAGTTGATGTTGAACTTGAGACACGTTCTGCAACTCTCTTGGCCATTGAGAGATTTTCTTCATTAGAGTCTCTAGTTTTTGAGTCATAATCTTCTTTTGTGCTAGCAGAGCATCTTGCGATTGTATTTGTAGAACTCTTTTTTGCTAGAGTTGAGTTCTTTCACTGTGCATCTCATTATTATTAGTATCCATATTTTCTATCAAATCATAGGCTTCCTCTGGAGTCTTGCACTTGATATTACCTCCAGCTGAGGCATCTAGCATCAATTTAGTTTGTGAGCTTAGACCTCCAAGCAATAGAATGACTACTGTAGGTTCATCAAAACCATGAGTGAGCATCTTTCTCAACAAGCCTTTAAATCGGTCTCATGCTTGACCTAGTGTTTCATCCATGCCCTGTTTGAAAGAACAAATTTCCTGCTTAACTTTGTTTACTTTTGACTGTGGGAAGTATTTGTTTAGAAACTTTGCAACCACGGCTTCCCACTCAATAAAGCTGTTCTCTGGAAAAGAGTTCAACCACATCTTAGCATTGCCTCCCAAAGAGAAAGGGAACAAGCTAAGTCTAGTAGCTTCAGCTGGCACACCATTGATCTTTACACTCTTGTATATCTCATTGAATGTGGTTAGATTCTCATATGGATTTTCATGTGACAATCCATTAAATTGATTTCTCTTCACCAATTGAATCAAAGTAGGCTTCATCTCCTTGTTTGCAGCATTAACCCTCGGCCTTGCAATGCTATTAAAATGATGAGGGCCAATGACTGCTACATATTCTGCCAAGGTACATCTACCATTCTGCTTTTCAGCCATATTTTATGTTCTCTGGTCAGATCTTTAAGGTGAAGGCTGTAAAAGAGTCTCAGGAGAAGGGAAAAGTTCTCTGGACATCCTGCTTCTCCTTTTTCTTCTACTATTTTCCAGACCTACAAGAAGCGGTTCAGAAAATTTTGTGCTCCTAGTCTGAATTGTACCCTACATACACTAGAGAACAAAACACTAGAGCACCCAATTAACACTAAAAGAAAAAAACAATAAAAAGATAAAAAAAGATAAAAAGATTAAAAGGATAAAAAGATAAAAAGATAAAAATAAAAGATAAAAAGATAAAATTAAAGATAAAGTCTAATCGGTTAAGAATCATACAAAAGTCCAAAAACTTGTTAAGATATCGGCAAGTGTACCGAATCGTATCAAGTAATAATAAATGGTAAGACCAAGTATCGTTTCCCAAGAGACTCACGACACTAGACAGTTATGTAATTACCTAACTAATTAAGACTTTTGAAGAACAATTTGGAATTTTGAATGCAAAACAAGAAAGTAAATATGAATGCACTTTTGACCAATTGAAAGAAAAACACAAAGGTGAATGAATGATATTCAATATGGAATGAATATGTTGTTGGGGTTTAGATTTCACCTAGTTTACTCTCATGCATATATAAATTCATCTTCTTCATTCAATTGTTAATGTCACTCTCTAAATTACTTAAAACCCGATCCCTCGGCGAACAAAGTCTATCCTTAATTACTAGACCAAAATCCCTTGCATATCTAATAATTAATTATGCATTACGATTAGGAGTTTAAGACGACCAAAACTCATATCCCAATTGATAACGGTTCAAAATACCGTTATCTGTGATTCAATTTTGATATTAAATCAATTTTGATATTAATGGGCGCTCAGGCGTTATGCGTGAGAAATCTGGCGCTCAGGCACCCTTCATCACATTAACTAGGGCCGACCCCAAACTCTCACACACACTCTCATTCTCACGTTTTCTAGCTTTGGACAACAAAGGGAGAGCTCCCTCATTTGGGGTTTTAAGTTTTTCATTTACATTTTGATGCACTTTCAATTCCAGAATGCAATTTCGTTTTCTTCTCTTTGCCATTTAGATTTTGCATATTTAATTTGCCTTTTCATTCATGCATTGCAATTTTCGCTTTAGGTTTTCCATTTCATTTGATTGCGTTTTTATTTCACTCCGTTTTGATTTCGTTCTGCTTCTGTTTGGTTTCGTTTCATTTGGTTTTCGTTTCTATGCATTGGGTTTTCGTTTTCTTGCATTGAAATTGCGTTTTCTTCATTGTTGCATTTTGTGCATTGGCGTTTCTGCATTGATGTTTCAATTTCGCTTTAATTGTTTATCTCTTCTTTTCATGGAAGCTTAATCTTGTGGGTTGGTGATTAGTGAGGTTGCAAGGGTTTTCTTGAGATTAGTTGAGCCTAATTGTGATTCTGTTTTGTGTGCCCGTGCATATGTGAAATTTGTTTTGTGCAGGTAGTCCTCGCTTAGTGGTCTAATTCAAGCATAATAATCTTCGCTTAGTTGATTACTATGTGTGTGCAGAATTGATGAATTTGTGTAAGAGCATTTGCTTAATTCGCATTTTATGAAGATCGTTTTAGACTTCTCTTAGTTGTCTAATTTGTGTTGGATTAAGGGTCATAGGATTGGATATCTAATGTAAATTTGTGATTGGAAACATTTGCAATCGAGCTAACACCAATCTGTGTTTGAATTCGTGCTTTAATTTGGTAGCTTTAAGTCACAAACTGTCCACAAAAACACCCCCAACCAAGTGTTCAATCTAATTCCTGAACCACATTTGGTCCTTGAGAGACGATCTAGGAGTCACTTCCTAGTTTATACTGTACTTTTATTGCATATTAAATTTGATTCGGGTACGACCTCGGTCAAATTTTGGCGTTGTTGTCGGGGACCAACGGTTCAGTGTTAGGTTGTGTTTTGTGTTAGTGTGTGTTCTGTTTTGTGTGATTTTGAGTGTGTGCATTTTGTTTATATAGGTTGTTCTAAGTCATAATTAGGTGAATTGGTGCTATTTGTCCTGTTCTGGGTGCAAAACCACTAAAAAACGTTAAAACCACCTTCAAAACCACTAGTGAATAGTACCATTTTCCTATTTAATTTGACGATTTTTGTTTTATTAACTAGGTGATAACAGTTGAAAAACTGTTATTTTCATGCTTAAAATTGATACTAAAAGAAACCTTTAACACTTAGAAACTAGCTTGGAATCATGCTTTTGTTCATATTTTGTGAAATAAGAGAGTTGGACAGGTTTATGCTTAATTTCAGTGTTTTATGCAGGTTCTAAGGTGAATTTGGTGAAAGAAGTCAAGAAGGATAGATATGGAATCAGAAAAGAACTCAAAAAGTGCAAAAGGAGAAGTCGCAACTACCGCTCAGCGGCAGTTTACCGCTGAGCGGCACTCAGGAAATCACTTTGGCTCCGCTGAGGGGTGAAAATGCCGTTGAGGGGAAGAATCAACTCACGCACTTACCGCTGAGCGGCACTATTTTGGGCTTGGGCCTAATTTTCTGTATATTTTAGAATAGTATATAAGCTTTAGGACATCCTAGGGTTTGTATCTTTGGCTGGAGACGAAGCAAACACTCTATTTTCCACCCCTTGGAGGAAGATCTTGGATGCTCAGGCTACCTACTCCTCTTTCTAGGGTTTTATCTTTCATTCTTTCATTATTGTTCATCTAGTTTCACCATGAATATGGTGAACTAAACCTTGTATTGTTGTTGGGAAATCAATGTAATCAAGTGAAACTCTCATATATGGAATTTGTGTTTAAACATCTTATTTGAGATATATGCTTTCTTTCATCAATAGTTAGGGTTTTTTGATGAGAGGGTCGCACCTCCCAACAAAAGTTGTGCATAAAAGAATGCAGTATAGTACTAGGAAGTGACTCCTAGGTCGTCTCACAAGGACCAATTTGGGTTCAGTCTCAGATCAACACATAGTGGGGGGGGTTTTGAAAAATTTTGTGAATGCAATTAAACTAAATCTAAGCTTTAAAATCAAACACAACCTAATATGACTAAAAACATTAAAATGAAAATTACTTAGAACAAATTAAACATGCAACAAACCGAAAGGTATCAAACTGACAATTCCATAAACGCAAGTAGGCACCAACTCATACGCACATAATTTAAGCAAAAAAAAAAAAAATAAAAATAAAAATAAAAGTTTACGGAAGTTGGTAATTGGAATGCACCAAAAGTCAATCACGCTTCAATTGGGATGTATGCTAAGAAAAAAAAGGGATCCACTTCCGTGCACCCTTCCATCCAATCTCAATCATTGTTGCTACTGCCCTTTAAAGAAAGAAAACCATATCCTTGCTGCTGGACACATCACTTCTCCCTCCTAGCTGAACGTAACTCTCCAATAAATCCCGTGCACAACAATGCTTCCAAGTAATCCACCGTGTGCACCTCTTCCTCTAAAGCAATAGCATCCCTGCACCTTTCTCTATTATTAATCACCGTATGAGTCTCTTTGGAATAAAAGCAAAGATTTCCTCCATTCTCCACGTTCACTTCCCGTGCACACACACTGCTCCAAAACCGTGACACCTGTATGCTTCTCTTCTTCCTTCAATCTTCTCCAGCTCCTTCTTCAATCAACACTTGCATCCGTTCCAGCGTAACAGCGTCCGTTTGGAGCTTTTTTTTTCTTCCAGGACTTTCAACATCCACCTACTCCATCTTTTTCTTATTACCGTGCACACCAGCCATGACACCTCTTCACTCCAGGAAAAATAAAAGAACCAGCTTGCTTCCTTAGCTCCACATCCGTGCACACCATTATTCCAATCAACATTCTCCTTCTTATAATCACTTCTCATTTCTTGTGCTGCACGTTCAGCTACTCATCCGTGCACTCCCTGCGTGACAGCGTGCCCCTTTCCTACTTTCCAGCCGAGACAATACTTCTTCAATGATGTGGCAATGCAAAAAAATGAATAAAAACCCTGCACTGCAATCCCATCCAGACCGTGTGCTTCCAGCCATCCTAGAAGAATTTCCAACTCCAAATGCCGTCCACTCTTGATTCCAACCATGTACTTCTTTTCTCCATTCAACCAAACCGTTTAATATGAAGCACTATGAGCCAAAATGAAATTAAATGGCAACTTGAGAACGAAACTCATGCACAAGTCAAAGCAAAAAAATTAAATTCCATGAAAGCTTCCTTCGCAACAGTGTTTTTCAGCCAAAGAAAAACGTTCCCTCCAACCAAAAACCGAGAGAAAAAATTGCCAAAATGTGTGGCGGCTAGGGCTATTCAAGCCGTGGGTCACCTTTAATAAGGGTGGGGTCCACACAAAAGAAAAACCTAGGTCTAAATCACTAACTTCTAATTTTTGGGTCTACTCTAATTTACCAAAAATTGACCCAAAATATAAGAGTTGATACAGAAATTTTAAACTACTGAATTACAATTTAATTAATTCAAAAATGTCTGTCTGGAGAGTCTTGAATTTATTTGGCATTCTTCCTGATGTCCCAAAATGTATTTCCGAAATTTTCCTGCATTTCAAAATTGCACTTAATCAGCTCAGAAAATCCAAATTAGCACAATTACAAATTTCCGACCAAATTAAGCGGAATTCGGAAAACTGGGAAATAACAAACAATTAAACACAATTCCCTGGTTTATTTAAGTGCAATAAACTAAATCTAATTCAAGAAATAACGATCATCAAAATAGACCACACTTAGTCTTTTGCACTCCTGGGCAAAACTAAAACGAAAACCAGGGAACTACTCAAACATCAGGGAGCTGACACAGACTCGAAAGACAGACAACAAAGACTCCAAAACAGAAACACAGTTGCACAATTCTCACAAAATTCTGGACGGTAAAAGGTATAGGCAGAATCCAACACAGAGTCAACAAAAGCAGATACTCAAAGAATCATCCAAACAATTCAGTACAAGGAAAGCAGTCAATCAGTTCAAGAGATGAATCAAGCAACAGAGCCTCACAGATGCACACAATCAGTGTTTCTCTCAAGTGTTTAAGGTAAATCAATGTCACTCAATGCACTCAAGAAAGCAAACAACAACAGACTTGGCAAGCCTCTAATATCAACACTCAACACATATGCATGTTCAAATCAAAAGGTCTTTTCATGGTTGTAATGGGGCCAAGGACAAGGGAGGATATATCTGGATAAGAAGCTACAAACCATAAGGAACAGAGGAGCAATGGGGAACAAGTGTAAACACATTCAAACACACCCACAACCTCTAATTCCATCCTCTTCTTGACTCCATTATTCACAATTATTCACATTTTTTTTTCACTATTTTTCAGCTCTCTTTTTTTTTTTCATCCTGTCTCTTTTCTTTTCTCTATTCAGCACACAATTTCAAGAGACAAGATACACATATTTACAAAACAAAACAAGAAGAGGAACCAACTAGCCAACTCATCAGAAACCCCAAGAGACCACACTTGTTCCCAAAACACTTCCAAAGCTCCAAAATTCCCTAAGGTTAAGGTAATCATGGTTTTTCACTTAGGGCTAGTGTATGAGCATTCAAAACAAAGAAATGGGGGAAAGTATAGGCTCAAAAAGGGTTTTCAAAGGATTAGAACAAGGTAAGCTTATTTGGCTAGAGAGGCTCAAGAACAAAACTGCCTTTATCACTTCCAAACATGCATATCAATCAAGAATTATCAACAAGAGTCAAGCCAAGGCATATGTGCAAGCAATCAAGAGACATATCACACACAAGAAAGAACATAAAGTGGCTCAAATTCTCACACAGGGCATTTGTGTCACAATCAATTCAACTCTCAAACATCATGATCATCTTCCAAGCAAAGAAAAGCAAGGAATCCAACATCTCAGAGTATCAATGAAGTGAAGGAAAACTGACAACCTAACCACAATCCAGAATTTACGAAAAATGCAAAACTGTACACAAGACACAACAAACTACATAAAAACCGAAACATGAACAAAGAAACAACCTCCCCTAATAGACCACACTTAAACGACACAATGTCCTCAGTGTGTCACAATCAGTAGATCAAACAATCAGAACAATCATCAGATATCGACAAAGTGCAATAAAAGTGAGGAGGGAAGGAGAAAAGAAACTCCCTGAGTCAGATGGGAGGATAGGTGGGGTGGACCAAAGACGTCTCCTCCACCACTACATCCACTAAAGAAGGGTTGCTGAGGAAAGGCTTCAGTCTATGCCCGTTCACCTTGAAGCTTTTAGCTGTAGATGGACCTTGGATCTCTACTGCACCATAAGGATAAACATTAGTCACAACAAAAGGTCCAGTCCATTTTGATCTCAACTTACCACCCATGAGGCCGAGTCTAGAGTTATACAACAAAACCTGTTGGCCAACCTCGAAGTCCTTTCTAACAATAGAACTATCATGGAACTTCTTTGTCCTTTCCTTGTAGAACTTCGAGTTCTCATATGCCTCCAATCGGATCTCATCCAATTCATTCAGTTGCAACTTTCTTTCCTCTCCAGCTTGGTCCATGGAGAAGTTGCAAATCTTCACAGCCCAATATGCCCGATGCTCAATCTCGACCGGTAGGTGACATGCTTTTCCGAAGACAACCCGGTAGGGAGACATCCCTATCGGTGCTTTGTAAGCTGTCCTGTGAGCCCAAAGAGCATCGTCCAACCTATTGCTCCAATCTTTCCTGTTGGGCTGGACAATCTTCTCCAAAATCCTCTTAATCTCCCTGTTGGAGATCTCAGCCTGCCCATTTGTTTGGGGGTGGTAAGGTGTAGAAACTCTGTGCGTCACCCCATATTTCTTGAGCAAAGCTTGCATGGATCTGTTGCAAAAATGGGTTCCTTGATCACTAACAATTGCTCTAGGCACTCCAAACCTGCAAAAGAGGTGAGATCTAACAAAATCTACAACAACCCGAGCATCATTAGTCCTGGTGGCTCTAGCTTCCACCCATTTTGAAACATAATCCACAGCAAGGAGAATATAACAGAAACCAAAAGAAACAGGAAAAGGACCCATGAAATCTATACCCCATACATCAAACACCTCACAGAACAACATAGGTTGTTGAGGCATCTCTTGTCTCTGTGAAATTGATCCTCCTGCTCTCTGACAAGGCTCACAAGTGCTGCAGATCTTCTCCGCATCTTTGAAGATGGAAGGCCAATAAAAACCACAGTCCAGCACCCTGCGAGCTGTTCTCTGTATCCCCAGATGACCACCAGGTGAGGAGGCATGACAAAACTGCAGGACCGAGTCAATCTCATGGTCCGGAATGCATCTCCTAGTAACCTGGTCACTGCACAACTTCCACAGATATGGGTCATCCCAAACATAATACTTAGCATCACTCTTAATTTTAGCAATCTGAGCACGTGATGCTAAGGGAGGAAAAACAGAAGCAACCAAATAATTTACAATGTGTGCAAACCAAGGAGTGGGGTGAGAGTAAGAAATCATCAACAAACTCTCGTCAGGAAAGGTATCCTGTATGGGCAACACATCAGCTTCATTCCCAGCTTTTTCAATCCGGCTTAGGTGGTCTGCAACCAAATTTCGTGCTCCACTCCGGTCTTCAATTTGCAAGTCAAACTCTTGGAGCAGTAGCATCCACCTGATCAATCTAGGCTTTGACTCCGCCTTTTTCAACAGAAACTTTAGAGCTGCATGGTCAGTATACACAATAACAGGTGATCCAAGCAAATATGACCTAAACTTATCAAGGGCAAAAACAATTGCCAACAACTCTTTTTCAGTGGTGGTATAATTTGCCTGGGCAACATCCAAAGTGCGTGAAGCATAGTAGATCACTCTCGGCAGCTTGTCAATTTTCTGTGTCAAGACAGCCCCTAATGCATAATTAGACGCATCACACATGAGCTCAAATGGGGCTGTCCAATCCGGTGCCTGAATGATAGGGGCGGTGGTCAAAGCTTCCTTCAGGCAATCAAACGCCTGCTTGCATCTGTCATCAAAAGAAAGTCAATATCTTTCTGCAGCAGTCTGGACAAGGAAGCGCCTTCTTGCTGAAATCTTTGATGAAGCGCCTGTAGAAACCTGCATGTCCAAGAAAAGATCGCACCTCTCGCACGCAAGAGGGGTAAGGCAACTGCGAAATCACAGATATCTTAGCAGGGTCTACCTCTATTCCCTTTTCAGAAATGATATGCCCTAGAACCAAACCTTGTCCAACCATGAAGTGACATTTCTCAAAATTGAGAACAAGGTTTGTTTCTATGCATCTTTTCAAAACTTTTTCCAGACTGTCTAAACATGCATCAAAGGAGGATCCATACACAGTAAAATCATCCATAAACACCTCTATGCAATTCTCAAGAAAGTCGCTAAAAATGCTAAGCATGCACCGCTGGAAGGTACCAGGGGCGTTGCATAGACCAAAGGGCATCCTCCTATAGGCAAAAGTGCCAAAGGGGCAGGTGAATGTGGTTTTTTCTTGATCCTCAGGCAATATTTATTTGAAAGTAACCAGAAAAACCATCAAGAAAACAATAATGAGATTTACCTGCCAGGCGCTCCAGCATCTGATCAATGAATGGCAGGGGGAAATGATCTTTCCTGGTTGCTTGGTTGAGCCTCCTATAGTCAATGCAGACTCTCCAACTGTTCTGCACTCTAGCTGGGATAAGCTCATCCCTCTCATTCTTCACCACAGTGAGGCCAGTTTTCTTGGGCACAACATGGATGGGGCTAACCCACTGACTGTCTGAAATAGGGTAGATGATCCCAGCTTGCAAAAGCTTGGTCACCTCCTTCTTGATGACGTCCATGATCACGGGGTTTTGCCTTCTTTGTGGCTGTCTCACTGGCCTTGCCCCATCTTCCAAAAGAATTCTATGCATGCATGTGGATGGGCTAATACCAGGTATGTCAGCCAAACTCCAACCAATGGCCTTCTTGTGCTTCCTCAGCACACCAAGCAACTTCTCCTCTTGAACAGAATCAAGGGAGGTGGAAATGATCACCGGTTTCTTCTCATCATCCTCCAAGTACACGTACTTGAGGTTATCTGGGAGCTGTTTCAACTCAAGAGTAGGTGCCTGCAAGTCAGATTCATTTGTACTTCCTACAAAGTGGTTAGTGCATTCTGACTCCAAAGAATTCACAGGTAAAGGCGGAACACCTATCTCATCAAGCTCCAAATCCATATCCATGACAATTACATTATCAACATCATCCATATCAAAAACATCATCAACATCATGGATATCAAAATTCTCTTCAAAATCAACATCATTCTCAAATTCAGATTCAATGCATGTATGTAGAGAAGATAGAAAAGAATGCTCTTTCTTATGCAAAGAATCAAAATCATCAACAACATATTTATCAATAATGTCATCCAATGCATCGATCCTAAACAGAGAATGGTCCTCAGCTGGAAATTTCATTGCATCAAGGATATTAAAATGAACAACAATATCAGCAAATTCCATAGACAAAGTTCCAGCATACACATCAATCTTAGTTCGGGCAGTTTTCAAGAATGGCCTGCCTAAGATAATGGGAGCGGATCCATGAGAGAATCCCTCCTCCATTTCCAAAACATAAAAGTCAGCAGGAAAAATCAATTCACCAACCCTAACCAAGACATCCTCTATGAAACCTGCTGGGTGGGTAACACTCCTATTGGCCAACTGAATGACCACACCCGTGGTTTGCAAAGGACCAGAGACAAAGATGCATATATAGAAAGGCATGACATTAACAGAAGCACCCAAATCAAGCATGGCATTTTCAAATTTATTGTTTCCAATCACACAAGGAATGCAAAATATACCTGGGTCCTTGCACTTTTCAGGGATGTGCGGGACCGACTTACCAATAAGCGCAGATACATTCCTTCCCATGCTAATCTCTCATTTCCCTTCATCTTCCTCTTGTGTGTGCACAGCTCCTTCAAGAATTTGGCATACTTCGGTATCTGCTTGATGGCATCAAGTAGAGGTATGTTCACCTCTACCTTCCTGAAGGTCTCCAGAATTTCCTTATCCACATCTTCCATCTTTTTGCTAGGAAGTGCCCGTGAAGGGAATGGTAGAGGGATAGGTCGGTCAACCAATGGAGAAGGTGCGGCAGCGGTGGTGGTGGAAGAGGGAGAAGATCCACTTGAAGAAGAACCACCGGCTGGAGAAGAAGATTCACCCACCTCAAATGCCTTGCTCGGACCGTCATGGTCGTTCTTTCTAGGACAAGTAGCAGGCATGGGTGTAGGTGTAGAAGCGGGCTCTGAAGGCACAAAAATCTGCTTCCCTGATCTAAGGGTTATGGCACTCACATTCCTTGGGTTCTGCACAGTCTGGGATGGTAACTTATCCGAATTCTGAGACTGCGCCTGGTTTATCTGAGTAGCCATCTGACCCATCTGGTTAGTGAGACTCTGTATGGAAGCTCTAGTCTCCTGCTGAAACTGCAGGTTTTGCATAGTCATCTGTCTCACTAACTCTTCCAATGAAGGTTCAGACGAAGTGGAAGGTTGGGCAACTGGTGGGCAGGTGCCTCTTGTTGCTGCTGTTGTTGTTGCCTCTGGTGTTGTTGCATAGGTGGAGGCACATATCTGTTAGGTGCTCCAGCATTCTGGAAAGGTGGTGCCTGCTGTTGATGCTGTGGCGCATTGTTCCATCTCAGATTGGGGTGATTCCTCCACCCTGGGTTGTACCTGTTGCTGGATAAGTCATGATTTTGCTGTTGTTGCTGCCTGTTGTTGTAGATGTTCGTAGCATAAGCCTGAGGCGCATCAGAGGCAGCAGAGTGCTGCAAAGAAGGACAAGCATCTGTATAGTGGTCACTGGAAGGACAAATAGCACATAGTCGTGCAACAGATGCAGATGGAGCTGCAGATCTCTGGTTGGTAGTCAACTGTGTCACCATCTTCGTAAGAGAGTCAATCTTTCCTTCCAACTTGCTTTCAACAGCTGATAAAGACTGGGCAACAACATCATGTACGCCCCTCACCACAATGGCATCATTCCTGGTGCTAAACTGCTGGGAGTTGGAGGCCATCTTCTCAATCAATTGCCTGGCCTCAGCAGGTGTGGTGTCTCCAAGAGCTCCACCACTGGCAGCATCAATCATACCACGGTCCATGTTGTTCAAACCCTCATAGAAATACTGGACAAGGAGATGCTCAGGTATCTGATGGTGGGGACAACTAGCACAAAGTGTCTTGAATCTCTCCCAATACTCATATAAGTTCTCTCCACCAAGCTGCCTAATCCCAGTTATGTCTTTTCTGATAGCTGTGGTCCGGGCTGCTGGAAAAAATTTATCTAAGAACAGCCTCTTCAGATCATCCCAGCTAGTGACGGATCTAGGCGCCAAACCATACAACCAATCCTTAGCAACATTTTCCAATGAATGAGGGAATGCCTTCAAGAAGATGTGCTCTTCAGGAACATCATGTGGTTTCATACTAGAACAGACAATGTGGAATTCCTTCAAATGCTTATGAGGACTCTCACCTGCAAGACCATGAAACTTGGGCAACAAATGGATCAGTCCAGTCTTGAGAACAAATGGAACGTCCTCATCAGGATATTGGATGCACAAGCTTTCGATATCGAAATCAGGTGCAGCCATCTCCCTAAAAGTCCTCCCACGAGGTGGAGGTTGTGCCATATTGTTCTCAGTGTGAAAAACAACAGAATCAGAATCAGAATCACGTGCAGATGCAACAGATGCAGTAGATGCAGTATGCACAAAGTACTCAGCAGTGGGATGCACAGTATCCAATGGAACAGACTCAAAAACAGACTCTAAAGATAAATTTCTAGAATGCCTAGCTAACCTATGAAAAGTTCTATCAATCTCAGGATCAAAGGGTGGTATAGGCCCAGGATTTCCCCTAGTCATGCACTAAGTCACAACACCCTAAAATCATGAAATGATATCACAGAAATTTTGAACACACAAAACAACCTAAACAAACAAATCACACACACTCAAACATACAAGACAAAACACAACACACAAACAACACATTATCAACACAAAAGACCTAAAACTGAACTGTTGGTCCCCGGCAACGGCGCCATTTTGATGAAAGGGTCGCACCTCCCAACAAAAGTTGTGCATAAAAGAATGCAGTATAGTACTAGGAAGTGACTCCTAGGTCGTCTCACAAGGACCAATTTGGGTTCAGTCTCAGATCAACACATAGTGGGGGGGGGGGGGTTTTGAAAAATTTTGTGAATGCAATTAAACTAAATCTAAGCTTTAAAATCAAACACAACCTAATATGACTAAAAACATTAAAATGAAAATTACTTAGAACAAATTAAACATGCAACAAACCGAAAGGTATCAAACTGACAATTCCATAAACGCAAGTAGGCACCAACTCATACGCACATAATATAAGCAAAAAAAAAAAATAAAAATAAAAATAAAAGTTTACGGAAGTTGGTAATTGGAATGCACCAAAAGTCAATCACGCTTCAATTGGGATGTATGCTAAGAAAAAAAAGGGATCCACTTCCGTGCACCCTTCCATCCAATCTCAATCATTGTTGCTACTGCTTCTTTAAAGAAAGAAAACCATATCCTTGCTGCTGGACACATCACTTCTCCCTCCTAGCTGAACGTAACTCTCCAATAAATCCCGTGCACAACAATGCTTCCAAGTAATCCACCGTGTGCACCTCTTCCTCTAAAGCAATAGCATCCCTGCACCTTTCTCTATTATTAATCACCGTATGAGTCTCTTTGGAATAAAAGCAAAGATTTCCTCCATTCTCCACGTTCACTTCCCGTGCACACACACTGCTCCAAAACCGTGACACCTGTATGCTTCTCTTCTTCCTTCAATCTTCTCCAGCTCCTTCTTCAATCAACACTTGCATCCGTTCCAGCGTAACAGCGTCCGTTTGGAGCTTTTTTTTCTTCCAGGACTTTCAACATCCACCTACTCCCATCTTTTTCTTATTACCGTGCACACCAGCCATGACACCTCTTCACTCCAGGAAAAATAAAAGAACCAGCTTGCTTCCTTAGCTCCACATCCGTGCACACCATTCTTCCAATCAACATTCTCCTTCTTATAATCACTTCTTCATTTCTTGTGCTGCACGTTCAGCTACTCATCCGTGCACTCCCCTGCGTGACAGCGTGCCCCTTTCCTACTTTCCAGCCGAGACAATACTTCTTCAATGATGTGGCAATGCAAAAAAAATGAATAAAAACCCTGCACTGCAATCCCATCCAGACCGTGTGCTTCCAGCCATCCTAGAAGAATTTCCAACTCCAAATGCCGTCCACTCTTGATTCCAACCATGTACTTCTTTTCTCCATTCAACCAAACCGTTTAATAATGAAGCACTATGAGCCAAAATGAAATTAAATGGCAACTTGAGAACGAAACTCATGCACAAGTCAAAGCAAAAAAATTAAATTCCATGAAAGCTTCCTTCGCAACAGTGTTTTTCAGCCAAAGAAAAACGTTCCCTCCAAACCAAAAACCGAGAGAAAAAATTCCAAAATGTGTGGCGGCTAGGGCTATTCAAGAGCCGTGGGTCACCTTTAATAAGGGTGGGGTCCACACACAAGAAAAACCTAGGTCTAAATCACTAACTTCTAATTTTTGGGTCTACTCTAATTTACCAAAAATTGACCCAAAATATAAGAGTTGATACAGAAATTTTAAACTACTGAATTACAATTTAATTAATTCAAAAATGTCTGTCTGGGGAGTCTTGAATTTATTTGGCCATCTTCCTGATGTCCCAAAATGTATTTCCGAAATTTTCCTGCATTTCAAAATTGCACTTAATCAGCTCAGAAAATCCAAATTAGCACAATTACAAATTTCCGACCAAATTAAGCGGAATTCGGAAAACTGGGAAATAACAAACAATTAAACACAATTCCCTGATTTATTTAAGTGCAATAAACTAAATCTAATTCAAGAAATAACGATTCATCATTTTTCCTCTTTGCTCAAAGCATGCATTGTTTAACTCATTCGATGCCATGATTATTGATTTTGTCGATATGGGAACGTACGGGGAAATCTAGATCCGGGGAAAATCTCCCAATAGCATATTGGTTGCCTTTAAGCTTCTGTGCTTCAGAGTTAATTATTAGGGATGCTAGGAATTGTATGAACTCGTAATTAAGGATAGGCCTTCTTGCAAGGTGATTTAGAGAGTGGCATTAGCATTGATGAATAGAATGATGAATTCCTAAAAGTATATGAGAGTGGATAAGATGAAATTGATAACCCCAACAACATACTCATCCATCTAATTCATTAAAGTGTTTGTGTTCCTGCTTTCCATTGATCAAATTCATGCATACATGTTTAATTATTGTCTTTTGCATTTAAACCTAAAATCAATTGTTTACAAGTCTTAAATAATCAACAAATCATATAACTAACTAGGTCGTGAGTCCTTTGGGAGAACGATACTTGGTCTTACCGAGTTTTATTACTTGATACGATTCGGTCATACTTGCCGAGCGTTAAACAAGTTTGTGGCGCCGTTTTTCGGTGTTCATAAATTTGTCATCAAGTTTTTGGCGCCGTTGCCGGGGACTCGTGGTTTAACTAGTTCATTTGTGTGATTATTGATTATCTTTCACTTGAATTTTGAATTTTGAATTTTGAAATTTGAATTTTTGTTTTGATTTTATCTTTATTTTATTTTATTTTCTGTTTTTATTTTTTTTTCTGTTTTCTGTTTTTATTTTCTGTTTTTATTTTTATTGTTTTTATTTTATCTTCTTATCTCTGATCTTATATCTTCTTCTATATCTTTTGGTGCTAACCAATTTTTCTAGGGATTTGTTTTCTTGTGTATGCAGAAAGCAATCCGAACTAGGAGCAAGAAAACTTCGGAACCTCTTCTTGAAGGCTTAGACGAGAGTAGACGGAGGAGAAGAATCCGTGTATCTAGAGAACTTTTTCCTCCTTCGGAAACTCTATTACAACCATCACCACAAAGTTCTGACCATAGCACTGAGGAGATGGAGAATAACAATGCCAGAAGAACTCTTGCTGATTATACTAATGTAGCTGGACCTCAACATTTTAACAGCATAGCAAGACCAAGGGTCAATGCAACTAATATGGAGGTGAAACCAGTACCAATCCAATTGGTTAAGAGTAACCAATTTAATGGGTTGTCTCACGAAAGCCCATATGAGCACCTTACAACTTTTAATGAGATTTGCAACACAGTAAAGATAAATGGGGTGCCGGACGAAGCAATCAAACTTAGCCTGTTTCCATTCTCATTAGGAGGCAATGCTAAGCTTTGGTTAAACTTTTTTCCAGAAGGAAGCTTTACAAAGTGGGAAGCAGTGGTGACAAAGTTTTTAAACAAATATTTTCCACAATCAAAAGTAAATAAAGGAAAGCAAGAGATTTCATCATTCAAGCAAGGCATGGAGGAATCACTAGGTCATGCATGGGACAATATAAAAGCTTATTAAGAAAGACTCCCACACATGGATTTGACGAAGTGGAAGTAGTCTTGATCTTCCTTGGAGGTCTTGGTTCACAAACCAAGATGATGCTTGACGCCTCAGCAGGAGGAAATATCAAATGGAAAACTCCAGAGGAAGCTATAGAAATAATTCAAAATATGGCTACTAGTGATAATGAACTGAACAGTGAAAGAGGGGCTCCTATTCAAAAAAAAGGAATTCTACACTTACAAACCAATGATGCCTTGCTAGCACAGAACAAGATACTAACTCAACAGTTGAGACTGTCACAAAAGCACTTGCACAACTACCAAAAGAGTTAAAGACTGTTGCACAGGTTCAACGACAGATGTGTGAATTATGTGGTGGTGACCATATTAATGGTCAGTGCGCCTTTCCAGTGGAAGCTTTAGAGGATGTTAACTTCATGGCCAATCAATTTCCATACCGTCAGGGAAATTTCAATCAAGGGTGGAAACCACACCCAAGCATTGGTCAAGGACAAAGTGGGCAAGCTGGACAAACTGGGCAATTTAACAAGCAACAACAACAACCAACCTTATGGCAACAAATTTCTATACGTAATGAAAGATCAATAAGGATGGAAGAAACTCTTCAGCAATTCATACAGAAAACTGAATCTTCTCAAAAGAGCACTGAAGTTGCTATTAAGAACTTGGAGATTCAAATGGGTCAGATTACCAAGCAATTGGAAGAAAGGCCTGACAAAAATTTTGGGGCTAATACTGAGGTTAACCCCAGGGAGGAATGTAAAGTTTTGGAGAGTACAAATTTTGAAACAGTTGAGTTAGAAAGAGAGAAAGAAAAAGAAGAGAGAGAAAAGAAAGAAAAAGAAAAAGAAGAGAGAAAAGAGAAAGAAGAGAGAAAAGAGAAAGGAGAGAGAAGAGAGATAAAGAGTAAAGATATTTTTCCTTGGAAGAGAGTACAATTTGATTTTACAGAATTATTCAATATGGTGGACAATGATGTACCTTGGAAGGAGATATTACAACATATTGCAGTTTATACAAAGAAAAGACGTAGAGATGATGATACAAAAAAGTATAAAGTTGTAAAAAAGGAGCCATTCCCTCCAAAACCAAAAGATCCAGGAGGTTTCTCCATTCCATGCACAATAGGGAAGAAAAGGATAAAGAAAGCTTTACTTGATTTAGGATCAAGTGTTAACTTGATACCTTATTCTTTACTTGAGCAGATTGGTGATGTTGATGTGAAGCCTATAAAGGTTAATTTAGTAATGATAGATGGATCTTCAAAGCAACCCTATGGAATAGCAGAGGATATTATAGTTTGTGTAGGCAAACTACAGTTCATGGTAGACTTTGTGGTGATGGAGATGGAGATTGAAAAGATACCCATTATCCTCGAAAGACCGTTTATGAAAACGACCAAAGCCATCATTGATGTGGATGAAGGTATAGTGGTGCTCCAAGACCGAGAAGAAAGAGTTGTTGTAGATGTCTTCAAAGAAGAGAGGCAGATGCAGGAGGAAGAAGCTAGTCATAAAGCTGCATTTCAAGATGTACTCATGACTAGCCCTGAAGATGAAAAGCCCAAGGTTAAAGGTAAACATTGTTTGTTGTTTCAGGTACAGGAAAAAGAAAAGATTGGAAGAGGAAGAAAAGTCCATGATGACTGGATGAAAGAACGACTTCAACTTGGTACACCTGTGAGATTCAAAAACAAGTTGTGGGTTGTGAAAGGCTACAAAGAAAATGAGATGATAGAGATGGAGTCTCCACATTCCAGAAGAGTCAAAAAAGTGGACAGGAAGCAGTTGATGAGTTGGTGTGATATGAACATCAACCATGAAGAAGGAACTTGAGCTTTATTGGGTCAAGCTAATGACGTTAAAAGAGCGTTTGCTGGAAGGCATTCCATTGATTTGAGGAATATTTTTTTCTTTTGATTTTATTTTGGTTTTGTAATTTTTAATCAGTTGGACATTATTTCTGTAAAATTTTTGGGTATAGCATCTACTGAAGGATGTTAGGTGGTTAAGTATCTACTGAAAGATACTAGGTTTGTTACACCTACTGATGGGTGTTGGTGGATTTTGGGTCAGGCTCGTGACGTTAAACAAGCGCTATTGATCATATTTTTGTTATTCTTTAGTTGCATGATAGGGATTTGCATAAGTGATCTGAGAATTTAAGTGCAGGGAGCAAGTGAGGGGCATGTGTAGGAGGCACCTAGGTTAAGCTAGGAAGAAGAAGAGCACTTCCCGAAAGTGCCGCTCAGCGGCAAACTACCGCTGAGCGGTAGTGTCGCAGACTGGGCTTAGGTTGCCCCTTAGCAGAACCTAAGCCCATTAGGGTATTTTTATACCCTAAGCTGCGCCTTGGCCTCTCTTTTCAGATTCTTCTCTGCACACACACTCCTATATACTTTTCAAAGGTTCTCTACAACTTTTCCCTCATCCCTCTTGAAAAAAAATCTCCTTTCCACTCACTTTCTCACTAGTTTTCCATCTAAGTTTGGGGTGGGAAGAGAGCATCATTATTCTTCATAGCTTGAAAGCCATCTCCATTCATCTAGCATCTCCACCCAAGTAAGTCAAGCATTTTTTATTCTAGGGTTCTTGAGTATGAATTTGATTGTTGAAGCATGAATTTTTAGGGGTTTTGATTTCTATGCATGATTTGATGATTTAATTGATGTTTGAACCGATTGAATTGAGTGATTTTGATCTGGAAGATTAGAAATTGCATGTGGGTGGATTTAGGAAAGGTTAGAAGTGCATTTTCAAAAAATCTGCAGAGTCACTACTCAGGGGTAAATTGCCGATGGGCGGCACTCTGACAGATATGTTATTTTTCCTGAGTTGTGTACTGGATTACTGCACCGGTGGCGTTGAGGGGTGATTTTGACCCTCAGCGGTGGTTTAGCTTTGAAATAAGGTGTTGTTTGTGGTTTACTAATGATTAACAACATGTTTTATGGTTTTGTAATATGTGTTTGATGTAGGAATGACATCCACTTCAGGAAAAAGAGTGAAGACCATGGCATCCAAAAGAAAAGAAAAGGAACCAGAACAACCCCATTCTAGTAGGTTCCTCTCTCGCAAACATGAGAAGCACTTTAAGGTGGTCCAAGATAGGAGACTCCTTATGGAGAGGAAGGCTGGAATGATACCTAACTTTGCTCCTCAATTTGGAGAGCAATTGTTGGGGAATGATTGGGGGAAGCTAGCCACATACCCTACACCTGCTAATATAGCTGTGGTGAAAGAATTCTACACCAATGCAAGGAAGATTGGTGATTATCTAGCTGAGAATTACCTAGGCTATGTCAGAGGCCATGCTATTAGGTATGATCCTGATTCCATCAACAACTTCTTGGATACTGTGTGGGCTGGTGAGCAGTGACAGTTTGCTCTCTGTATGGAAGAAGGCACTGATTTTGATGATGTAAAGAGAATTTTATGTGTACCTGGAGGACATTTTCAGAGGAATAGAACTGGCTCTGTGGTGAACATTAGGAGGACTGACTTGACTCCTCTTGCAAAGTATTGGATGGCGTTTTCTCATGCCAACATTCAGCCATGTTCTCATGTGTCAGACATCACTCTTAGCAGGGCACTCCTCCTTTACTGTGCAATCAGGAACATAAATGTCAATATTGGACAGGTAATAGCTGATGAGATAAGGGTGTGTGCTAACACAACAAACAGCAAAGCACCCTTAGGACATCCTTCTTTGATTACACAATGTAATCCTTTGAAACTCTCATATATTGAATTGGTTATATATTTTATATGCTTTGCTTGATTAATTGTTAGGGTTTTTCTTCTATACTCTATGCATGCTTTGTTTAACTCATTCAATTGCATGATCATTGATGTTATTTATATGGACACATGTAGATGCATCTCGAACTGAGGAAATTCTCCCAAGAGCAATATTACCTAGACATAGGGATAGGAGGATTGGTTGCCTTTAATGCATGAATAATTTCTAGGGAGACAAGACATTGTAAACTAGTGATTAGGAGTAGGCTTTCTTCACCAAGACATCGGATTGAAGGTAAATTAGAAAGTGGCATTAACATTAATAAAGAGAGATGAATTCTTGAATACATGAGAGTGAATAGGATGAATCGGAAACCCCAACAACATAATCATTCATATTCTACATCAACTGTTTTATCATCTTTCAATTCCATTGATAAAAACCTTGCATTCATGTTTATTTTTTGTAATTCAACAATAATGTTTTTGTTTACAAGTCTAATTTAATCAACAAATCACAAAATTGTCTAGGTCGTGACTCCTTTGGGAAATGATACTTGGTCGTACCATTTTATTATTACTTGATACAATTCGGTACACTTGTCGAGTGTTAACAAGCTTTTGGCGCCGTTGCCGGGGCTTAAAAATTTTTTTATCAGTGGACCATCATTGTCTTCATCGTTATTTCCATCAGTTTTCTTCTTAAATTGTGACGAACCACACATTGGACACACCTTTAGTGAAACATACTGATCTTTATAATTTACACAAACATTGGGAAATGCTTGTATCTTTTGGTATTCCACTACCATTGGACATAGAATTTTCTTCCCTTCGTAACTACGGATAGATAACGTGTTATTTTCTATAAGCATCTCCTTCAGCAACTCCAACAATTCCATGAAACTTTTATCAGTCCATCTGTTTCTTGTTTTCAAACAAAACAATTTCAAAGTTGCAAACAATCGTGTAAAGTTGATGTATCTTGGATACAACTCTTGCTCTGAATCAGTTTTAAGACTTTCATATAAATGAGCTCTTCCAAAATTTTCTTCGCCAATGTCACGTACCATTTCCTCTAAATGATCACTCATCCATTCATCAACGTAATCTGGACCTCTTAACATTGTTGGCATGTATAATACTTTCCCATGTCAAGTCCAAACTGTATAACTTCTCATTATTCCATAGATGAACAGATGATCACGGATATTGTCCAAGTCTTCAAATACTTGATTGAGACAACTAACACCAGGGCAAAAATATGTCTTGTTCCCTGGTTTTGCGTGTTCTTTAACATATTCTAGGAACTCATAAATTCATCTTTCATACTCTTTAGTCATACGATGTTGGTGAATCCAGCTTCAATCCATACTTCTAAATAATTTTATAAACCACAACAAGCAAGAAAACACGTCAAAAAATAAAGCTAACTTACGAATCCAGAACCCACAAACACAACCAAAACTATAAACATGAACACATATATCGTAATACATTGAAGGAAAAAAAACAAAAACTAACCTCCAAATGTTGTCGTTGAAGAATAAGATGAACTCGCTGAGCACGTACGCAAAAAGCCTAAAGAAAAATGAAAAACAATCGGTCAAAACAAATGTATTAGAAATAGAGAGCCTTGTTTCTCAACACCAAGATGGGGGTGAATAGGTGATATATAAAAACGAACACTTTTCCAAACCTTTTTGCAAAATTAGAATGATCTTTAAACTTTCTTGCAATGTAAGAAAAGTGTGTATGTAATGAAATTTAAAAGAGATAGGGAAAGAAGAACAAACACAATGTTTCATCTTGGTTCGGACTCAATGCCTACATTCATTCACCCTTCCAATCAACCTTAGATTGAAGGATATTTCACTATAATGATTTGAGATTTACACCAAAGGTTTTATAGCGAACACACTCTCACAATGTCAATAACAGAAAACACTTGCACACACAGAACCACACGTTCTTATTGTAGAAACCCTTTGAGAAACACCTCTCAAAGTCCAAGAGCTCCTCACTCTTCTTCATGTCGCACACTACCAGGGCAAGCACAATCCCACAATTGTAGAAAACGAATTTGATCAATGCATAAATACACCTTTCTTATGCAGAATTTGATCAGTAATGTAAGTCCAAAATAGATCTTCAAGAAACCTTCAAGATGCATACAAAGATATAAACACATCATAAGCAGTAGTATGTAGAAACAACAGTATGTCAACATATACATTTATCAGCAATAAGCATTTATATATTCACATATGTATTTCATCAGGGATTAGGTTCAATGCTCACATTGATCCCCCTATCAACAAAATGAAAAACAAGGGAAATGAGAATCAAAACACTTTCGCAAGAACTAAACAACTAAAAACTAACCTTGTTTGTTGTCCGCACTCATCCTTGAAGAAGAAAGTTCAAGCAGAAATGAAAGCGCGAAGAAATAGTGAAACTGTGTTATGTTTTTCACATTGATTAAAACAGATTCAACGTCAAAACTAGGGTAAATTCGACGTCCTATTTAGATATAATGTCAAAGTTAGATTATTTGACGTTCTGTGGTGTTAAATATTTAAATCAGCACGCCACTCTTTTATTCTTTTTTCTTTTAAACCACCCATAAGACGTTGAATTCTGTGGGGCTTCGATGTTTTATTGGTCAGACAAAAGCCAAAGGGTCATTCTCTTTTTTATTCTTTTTTCTTTTAAACCACTCATAAGACGTCGAATTCTATGGGACTTCGACATTTTATTGGTCAGCCAGAAGCCAAAGGGCCATTCTCTCTTTTATTCTTGTTTTTTTAAAACCACCTATAAGACGTCGAGTTCTATGGGGGCTTCGACGTTTTATTGGTCAGCCAGAAGCCAAAGGATCATTCTCCTTATATCGAAAGGCCTATAACGTCGAACTGACCAAGGGTTGGATGTCGACATTATATGATTATTAAGGTCATTGTTTAACCTCGGACTATAGTATGGTTGGACGTCATTTCTTTTTAGACGGCGGTTTGTATTTTCAAACGACGTCGAGTGATTGAATTTATTTACTACAATGTCATCGGTCATTGTTAACGTTGGATGTTATGTTATTGGACGTTGAACGCGTGACATTATACACTATTTTTGTACTAGTGGGATCATGCATGTAGTTCAGATGTTGTATATCATGCGAGACAAGTGGATTAAGAGAGTTGGGGAATTATGATTGTTTGAATAAATTATTTTATTTGGAGTTTACTTTGTAATTAATTTGGAATTATGGTGTATTTTTATTTAATTGTAAAGACGTATTGAATTTGGATTTTCACAATGGCATTATAACTTTAATTTTCTTTTTAAGTTTTTACTCATAATTGTGATATCCCAAAATTGAGGCCTTACTCGAGTGACTCCTTTTTAAGAGAGATATTGTTTTATGAAAGTCAGAGATGTAGGGGACTTAACTCGTTGAGCACGATAGAACTCGTTGGATGAAGTTTTTAGAATTACTCCTAATTTTCCTATTTATTGAGCGATATAAGCCTTCGTTGTGCGAATATTCAAAGTATTTACTTCCATTATTTGCTCGTTAGGTGAGCCATAGTGTCGCTTAATGAAAAAGGGGTTCGTTAGGTTATTTAATTGTAAGAATCATGAAATGCTTTAAAAGATAAATTTCATGTACATAGAGATGTGTAGTTTGTTGTGATTTGGGATGAGAATATATGATGATATGGGTGTGGTATAGTGGAAATGTTTTCAATGGTGAAAGTAGTCCACTTACGTGTTAGGTGTATTGAGTAGGGGCTCATAAGAAGATTTTCTAGACACTATTATGTATTCCAACTCATATAGAGTAAAATATCTAATTAGTGAGAGTCAATGGAGGTTCTATGGCAGAAATTGGTTTGGATGGAAACCTTTCTGATTGACATAGATGAACTAACTCTTTCATTAACAAGGTTTGTAGAGTCATGGCTTGGAAATCCAAAATGTTGGTATTCTTTTTATTGGACAAAATCTCTGGATTTGACTCTATGCATAGAACTCCTCGAAATTAGTAATTATGTTTTTGATTTTTATGGGATTAAATATATGAATTTGTTGTACATGACCTATTTATCTTAACTATTGAATTTAATTACATTTCTTCTTTTAAAAACACTAGCTTACTTGCTTGTTGATGTGATTCTTTTGTCATGATTGTGTGTAAACATGATAGGATGAGATATTGCATGTGAAGAAGTATTAACATGACTGAAGAATAAAATAGACATTAACTACTATACCTTTATATTAAATATGATTCTTCGTATTTTTGTTTTGATAAACATATTTTGAAATACTTTCTATATATATATTTTAAAGGAATATTATAATATAATTTGATGACTATACTCATGTAGTTTTATGTTAGTTATTAATTGATGAAATGCCTTAAATTAGTAGGTGATCTATTAATTTAGAGTGTTACAAAATTACACGTACAAAACTCAATTTATTACTATTAAAAACATATTTGAAAACTAAAAATACAGCCTATATGAAAAGTGAATGGTATACAAATATATGCACAAAAGTATTTATATTACGATGATGTTGAACCCTTTCAATTAATAGTGTATTTGGATCGTAGATACACCATTATAATCTTAATTATACTATTTTATTGTAATATTGATGATAATATTAAAAAATGTTAACGATATTCATATATATATTTACTTAAACGTAAAAATAAAACTACACTACCGAGAACTTAATATTTTGTTACCATAAAAATTGTTAAAACAATTGAATTGTACTATGTAGACAATACTTAGTTCTTTTAAGTCGTTCATATGATCGGTTCTTGACTCAATCACCTTAAACAAAGTACCAAGTTCAAGAGACTTTATAGAGAGAGAGTACTCCATGAAAAGTGACAAGTTAAGTTATTCAACAAAAACAATTATCGTAGAAATTCAGCAAATAAATATGTACGTACCTACAATATTATTATTTAAAAGAACTTTTTGTACCCATAAATTATTTTAATAATAATAATAATAGCAGTAGTAAGGTTTATCATAAGGTTCAATATGTGTTCAACCATGCAACCCACAATCACTTGTCCGAATCTAGAATAAAATAAAAAAGAAATCCAAAAGAAAATGAAACGGAGATTGTGTGTGAAATAACTTGAATCTCCAAACCAAGGGACCATGTGAAAATGAAACATGATGCAAACATTTGCCTAACATATGCCCACTTTTATTTCTTTCTTCCTTTACTTTTTCTTATGGGTACAAAATCTTTTTCCTCTTCTCGAACAAAGTTTGTTAAATGTGAATGATAATATGTGGCAAACAAACATAAAGTAAATTAGCAACAAAAAAAATAGTATATAAAAGCTTCATTATATATCCACTTCAAAGATACTATATATCAATTATTCTTTTTTCATAGGTAGTGATTGCATGCCTTGTTCATACATAGAGTGTGATAGCTATGCTATTTTGGAAAAATAATTTAGCAGCATTACGGCTCAATCATACTTTCACTATTGTATTTAGCAAAGTTTTAGAAGATTTGATACAACACAGTTCTTGCGACTATGACATGTGATTATGACTTTGATGTCATGTTTCGGTTGAGAAAATAAACAGTGAGATGAAACAAGAGAAAAAAAAAGTTTAATGTAAAAAACGAAATTGAATGTTGATTGGTAGAGAAAAATAGGTGAGAATTAGGAAAAATATATTTTTAAAATTGTTTATTTTAATTAAATTAGTAAGATATAAGACAAATAGATGAACAAATGAAATTAATTATTTACATTTTCTTAACCAAATGAAGGATAACATATGTACAACTCTACAGTAACTAAAAAGTTTATTAGGATAATAATTGTCCAAAAATATTATTGTTATTGATTTGTTTAATTTGGTGATGGAATCCTACTTGGCTTAGTCTTCCTTTTGTATTTTTACTTTTCCTAGCTTAGCTCTTAAGGAGTATGGGTTACTATAAATACCCAACTCCTCTCTTGTATTGTGACTTTTGAGCTGAATGAGAATTATATTTCTGAAATCAGAATAATTCTCTCTTGAAAGTCATAGGCTAGAGAGTCCAAAGACTCCCTCTAGCCACCTTCCAAGCACACTCTCATTCTTCCATTTCTTCAAACTTCACGGTGCTTCTCTTTCATTTCCACGCTGAGCCTCCACTGCCACATCTGGCACGCGTCAGCTGCCAGTACGTCTCCAGCTTCCTTGCGTCAGCGCTCTTCAGCCACGCGTTCTCTGTCGAACGCATCACTTTCCATTTTCCCACTCTCGCATCCACATTTCTCTCATTTTCCATTTCGAAGAAACCTCATCTGCTAGGGTTTCTCCCTCTCAAACGCATCATCATCACAGTAAGCCTTTACTCCATTTCTATCTTCACAGATCCACGTCTCTTCCTCCGTAAGTTTCATTCCTCTTCATGAATATATATCTCCTTCCATATTTGCACCTCATCTTCACCATTTCTTTTGATTTCCACCGATTAAAACCTTGTTTCACATTCGATCCAGACTTTTCACCGATTGTTTTCCTCCAATCTTATGTTTGAACCGATTAATCGGTTCATTTTGAGTTTTCCCCCTTTTCTAGGGTTCGTTCATGATTTTAGGGTTTTCTATTCGAGTTTAACCTTCTGTTTTTGTTCTTCTTCGAGTTTTTGTCCATTTCCGCTGCGTCTTCACTCGTCGGAGAAGCTTCGAGGAGTCCGAATCGAGCTCGCACAGCTTCGGTCGTCAGCTTCTCGGGCGTTTGTCCATCATTTGGTATTCAAATTTCAAACATTAATTGAAACGAAGAAATTAATTGAAACGAAGGCAACTTAAAATATCTTCATAAAAGCTTCTAGCAAAAAACATTAATGAGTTTTTTTATAGATATTCTAATAAAACACTTTAGAAAGTCTCGTGACCAAGGATGGGACATGAAAACAATAATCTAAATCCTAACACACAAAGTAATACATCATCTAAAATATGTGTTCCATGATAAGATATAAAAATCGTCAAAGAAAATGTTCTCACACCTACTTTTTATGACGTGAGAACTAAAATAAATATATGCAAAATTTTAATTCATCTATTCATAAATTATAAAATAAATTTACTAAAGAAGACAATGTATTACTTTTTGTTGTGCAACATATGTCAAGATTACTCTTTTAACACTAGTGTAGTCAAGGAAAACGACAACGGTTATTATCACTTACAGGCAACGGTTCCTGAACCGAGACATATATAGGCAAGGAAAAAAAGGTATGGTTTATGTCTTGGTTCTTAACCTAGGCAAAAACGTTAGGATTTTTCCTCGATTTAAAGGTACCCGAAGTAATAGGATTTTCCTTTTTTTTTTAAGTATTTTTCCTCTCGATTCCCTTTGAAATGAGGCAGTATCTCATATTCTACTGTCTCGGTTATGACATCAACCGAGGCAGTAGAGGTTTTTTAATTTTTTGTTTTTCTTTTTCGCTAGTTTTTCTGCCTCGGTTGTCACCTAAACTGATGCCATAGAGGGCTTTCTGTCCGGTTATGGTCACAACCGAGACGTATTTCCCTATTTTTTTTCTAAGAACAGGTCTGTTTCTGCAACATTCCCAAGTGCAGAAACAAACCTGCATATATTTATAAACCCAGAACAGTCATGAAGCATATATTTTTGATAAAAATTATATTAAAACATAAATTCATTCAATGTAATCATAAATCAAGTTCTTCGAAGCATAAATCAATTCAGTGTAATCATAAATCAACTTAAAAGCATAATTCAATTCAATGTACAAAGTTAAACTAATAATAATGTACAAAGCATAAATCAACTTAGAAGCATAAACTTAGAACTTACTATATCCTAATACTACATACTATTATACAGTTGAATTATATACTTAGTGCTTTCTTTACGAGTTTAAGTGACTTCTCTGGAACTGAAGTAGTAAAATTGAATCTTTGCATAAAACACAATGATTTCAATTAGTGTATACGAAATCTAAACTATAGAGAAAATAAAATTCAAACCAAAATATTACTGTTTCCCATTCACTGGTAACATGTGTACGAAGTGGTCATCATGCAATGCATGATGTAGTAACCACACTCATATGACCCGGTTTGTCTATTACACTACAATATATCATCATAATTATAAAATGTTAAGTAAAAATTGCTTACCAATTGCTTTAGCATACATTTATATAACAAAGAAAGTTGAAACATTGAGTTTCTTACCAATCTACTACTTGTCTAAGAAGGTTGGGAGGAGACTTGTGCAATGAGCAAAACCAGACAACAGTGTTCTTTGGTATGGAGAACACACCAAGAGGGTCGTCCTTAGATAAATGAGTCTTCTTTGGTGTAGGACTTCCCTCTTGACTTGTCTATTGTGACATGAAAAAATGGTTATGTTCTAATGTCAATAAGAAGTGAAGTTTATAATTGAGAAGTATATAGTGATAACGATTGAATTTACTGTTATCTGTGTTGCAATTTTAATAGTAAATTAACCCTTTTTGACTTTGAAGCTTGCTTAAACTCTTGTTTTAGTTGAATTTGGTGAATAAGTGAATAGAGGTTATACTTAATGATTTTTATCACGGATTCCCTCTATTTTGTAGGTTATTGGTATGTTTTGGAAGAGTAGTAAAGTATCAAGGAGTTGGAACCCAGGAAGGACAACAAAAGCACCAGAATAAAAGGTTGCAGAAGGCTCCGAGACGCCTAGTTTCCCTTTTCTGGGGCCCTGGGCGTTGGTTATCACGCAAACACGCCTAGTTGCCCTTTTCTGGAGCACTCAGCGCTGGTGGTCACGCATGGATGCCTGGGCGCCCTCTTTAGGGGCGCTGAGGGCCAAGGATATCGCAAGCACGCCTAGGTGCCCCCTTCAGGGGCACTGAGCGCTAGTCAGCTACATCGTAGGACGCCTGGTTGCCCTTAGCTAGGGGCGTTGAGCGCCAGTCTTCTCGTAGTTGCGCCTGGTTACCCCACTTAGGGCGCTGAGCGCCAGCGACGTTGGACCATGATCCAATTTTGATCTATTTAAAGGTTTATACACATTAGGGTTGGTATCTTGGCACGGCTGAAGCACATAAACACTATTTTCGGCCCTTGGGAGGAAGATTGGACATGTGAGAACTCTCCTTTTTTCTTTCTAGGGTTTCCATTCATTCATTCTTCCATTGTACACCAAGGTTCTCCATGACAATGGAGAGCTAAACTCATTTTTTGTTGGGATGATGTAACCTCTAAACTTTCATGTATTTGAACATGTTTTAAATAGTTTATGCTTATTTCATTGCATGTTAATGATTTTCTCCTATTCGTAATGCTTGTCTTGTTTTGGCCACTCATGACTTGATGTTTGATTTGTTTGAGTATTGGGAAATATCTTATGAATCATGATCTGGAGGATTTCACCCAAAGAGAATATTGCCTAGGGATAGGGATAGGACGTTTGGTTGGCTTAAGCTTCTTTTCTTAATGTAGAATTGATTATTATGGATTCAAGGGATTGAGGTCTAATAATTAAGGCTAGAATTTTTACACCGAGGGATCGGGTTCTAAGTAATTTCGTAAGTGACATTAACATTCCAACGAAGAAGATGAGTTCTAATATGCATGAAAGTAATGTAGGTGAAATCTAACCCGAACAACATCATCATCTCATATCATCAATATCATTCATTCATTCTTGCTTTTAGTTCCAAAAGATCAAGATTTTACATTCAAGTTTATGTTTACTTTTATTGCATTTTACTTTTAATCATTGAAATTGTTCTTTAGTCTTAATTAGTTAAGGTATTACACGATTGTTTTAATAACACGAGTCTCTTGGGAAACGATACTTGGTCTTACTATTTTATATTACTTGATACGATTTAGTACACTTGCTAATGAGTTAACATATAGTAGGAGTGTTTACCGAGGGTTAGATACAACACCAACCAATTGTCTAGGCCAGGTAGTGAAGCACTTAAATGGTTGTGCCACAGGGAAAAACTCCTCTGTAGGCACAGGAATAATGGCATATACTACGAAAACTTCATCCACCGAGACCTTGACCTCATCTTCTCCTAGCTCTACACCATGCACTACAGTGGCTGCTTGATAGACTATGCCACGAGCCATTAGCATGGTCCCGTTAGGAGAGAGAATATATAGTTGACATGGATGATTGTCGTCCATGTCATCCCTTGGGGCTCCAACAGTTGAGTAACTTCCTTTGCCACTTCTATATCTCAAATTAAATGTTAGGTTATACAGAAAGTAAATTAATAAACAAAAATGATTATTAAGTTTACCTGTAGGGGGCACAACATGTTCTGCTACAGAAGATGGTGCAAGACGCATGCCATAATTCTCAAACTGCTATTGGAACTGGCGCATAATTGTTAAGACTCTGGCAAGTGTACTGAATCGTATCAAGTAATATAAAATGGTAAGACCAAGTATCGTATCCCAAAGGACTCACGGCCTAAACAATTATGTGATTTCTTGATAAAATAGGACTTGAAAACAAACTCTTTTAGGTTTAAAATGCAAATACTAAAAAGTAAATATGCATGCAATTTGATCAATTGGACAAAACTGCAAAGATGAACGGGTTTGATATTATGGAATGAATATGTTGTTGGGGTTATACTTCACCTTGTTTACTCTCATGTATTTGCGAATTCTACTTCTTCATTAATGTCAATGTCACTCTCTAAAACACTTAAAACTCAATTCCTCGACGAAGAAATCCTATCCTTAACTATTAGTTCATACGATTCCTAGCATTCCTAATAATTAATTATGAAGAACAGGAGCTTAAGACAACGAAAACTCATACCCCCATTCCTAAGCAATACTACTTCTGGGAATAATTCTCCATATCATGAATTGTAATCTACCTTACGGTACTCATGCATATCATACATCATGCTAAAGAATAAGTTAAACGAAGCAAGCATTACGCACAAAAGAAATATCCTAACAATTAATGAAAGAAGCATATAATATCAAGAATCAATTCAATACATGAGAGTTCACAAAGGTTACATCATCCCCCAACAACAAATAGAATTTAGTTCACCATTGACATGGTGAAACTAGATAAACAATGGGAAAAGAATGAAAGATAGAACCCTAGAGATTGAAGATAGAAGCTTCCACGTCCAAATCCGCCTTCAAGGAAGTGAAAAGTGTGTTTCAGAGCCTATTCCATCCAAAGATGTAAATCCTAGGACATGAAAGTCCTTAAATTGAAGATAAAAATAACAGAAAACGGGTCCAAGCCCACAAGATTGGCGCTCAGCGGTGTGCGGGTCAGAATTTGCGCTCAGGGTCATCTCAAAAGCCAAGCAAGCATGGTGCGACTTCGTCATAGATGCACTCAGCGCCCCTGAAAAGGGTGCCCGAGCGCGAGCCAAGAACATCCTTCGCTGAGGGCTTCAGAAAAGGGCAGTCAAGCGTGAGGCAACTTACTTTGGCGCTGAGGGCCCCCAAAGTGGCACTCAACGCTGTTGTGATCTCCCTTCTTTGATGCTTTTCCATCTTGTCCTAAGTTCCAACTCCTTACTTCTTTCACATCTTTGTCCAAATCATCTTAATTCCTGTTGAAAACACTGAAATCTAGCACAAAGCCATTAAATTCACCTTCAACTCTCTTATTCATCAAAACCATGATTCCAAGCTAGTTTCTAAGTCAAAAAGGGTGTTTTTAGTATCAAAATTAAGTATCAAATAACGGTAAATTCAACCATTATCAGTAACCATTTGAGCAACTTCATCATACAACTCTACCGAGACCTTCTTTGTGATCTCCTACGTGATCTCTTTTTTGATGTTCTGCTTCAACTTTTCTTCATAGTCTTTACTTAACTCGTATGAAGATGAATGCGAGGAAGACCCAAAGAACTTTCGCATGCCTATGCCAATCCCAGCAACACGCACCCGTCCTGGGTGCTCAGGTCATCCAATAGTTGTGGCAAGAATATCTTGACGACCTTCTTGTGTGAATTGACCTTGAGAGCTTTGCTCAACCAAGGAGTCTTGTAACATAACAAAACTTCAAAATTATTTGAAAGATCTATGTAATATATATAACAAAATAAGAGAAATGAGATCTTAAAATTGTTTATGATATCTCTCTAGCAGTATCGGAAGTGTAGGAGCCCGATGAAATTATACGGGCTAACTTCCACTTCTCGTGCCGAGATGGTGGTGAAGGAGGAGAAGGAGGGTCATCGTCCTCAGAAAGTGGAAGTCTACTATCTGACTTTTGCTTCATTATTTTTTCCTCAAGCTTCCTATATCCACCACGAGACAATAGGTGTGGATTTTTATTCTAAGCACTTATATCATGTGCTTTTGACCTTGTTTCCTATGACAAAATGAAACAATTATTATCATATAAAATTATGAATGTTGAATTGAATGATTTTACCTACACTTACCTGCCACGACTCGGATGAACAAAGTTGTACAAACTGACGTCAGGTTTCTTTGTCAATTTCAGAATATTTAGAACATGGAGTTTCATTACTTTTTGCTCCAAAGATATATATATGGGCGTCAATTTTGTCTTAAACACCCGAAATCTTTCTGTAATTGCAGATAAACACCTACTCCTTAGGCTCGCGACATTTGGGATATCAAATATAATCTAAAATAAAGAAAGTAATAACCTTATACAAATTTATGAATATAATGAAACTCGTGTTAAAAAAGATGTGCTTCGTTTTTCACACCAAGAGGGGGGTGAATTGGTGTTGTATAAAAATGATGTCTTTTGAAATATTTTTTGCAAAACTACAAGTCTTTAAACTTTTCTTGAATCGCAAGTAAAAATTTATGTAATGTGACAGTATGCGTATTCGAATACAAGTAATATGCAATTGATTAAATGTTGAGAGTTAGGGAGAAGAAGATTCAAACTCTGAGTTTTTATACTGGTTCGGCCAAGCCTACATCCAGTGTCCTTCCGATCAACCTTAGACCGAAAGCCAATTGCACTATAAGATATTAGTTTTTACAACAAGGTTTTTACAGCGACCTCACTCGTCAAAATGTAAACAACCTCTCTAGCTCACTAATCTAAAATAGCCAATTACAACAAACTAGCAACAAGAACAATCCTCTCCTTCAGTCAACCCCTTTGAGATCCCCCTCAAATTCAAGAACCACACGTTCTTCTTCCTGTATACACCACAAGGAAACAACAACACTAAAGCGTTTGCAAGAGCTTTCTGATCCAACAGTATGCACCTCTGTTGTGCATAATGATCAGACAGTTTGAATCAATCAATCTAGATTCTCAAAAATCCATCAAGACTTGTTCAGCACAATAATTCTTGTTTCTTGGAGCGTTTTTCTCTTCTGTAAAACTTTAAAGCATTTATCTGAAATAGATATGAAAGTGTTAAAATCAATTGTCTTAAAGAATTTCAAACCATGTGTTTATATATAGTATAAGTTTAATCAGACGCATTTAAATCGATTATTCTATTAATCTAATCGATTTCATCTCACAGTTATAATAGATTAACAACAATCAAAGTCATTAATTGAATACACAATTAATGTAATTGATTTACAATTAATGCTTGGTCAACATATTTAAAAATATGATCGTTGTGACCGTTATGTCAAGTAATGAAATAGTTTTCAAATCTTTAACAAACTTAATTGAATACAAGATGCATGTAATTGATTAAGTTTTAACACTTAGTATATTTTTGAAAATTTTTCTTCTAAAAATCCATCACAGCACACTTGAAAAAGATTTGTGCAAACCCACAAGTTTTAATCGATTTAACCACTAACGTAATAGATTTAAAACCTGTGGTTTTGCCACAGTTTAAATCTTAAGTTGTCTGATAACATTAATTGATTTTCACATCATTGTAATCGATTTAGTCATACAGATATGCTTAATGCATGTGGTTTTTCCATTTCAAAACTCATATTATGCATACACAACTATAATCACATTTCCAACACAATAGTATGCAATAATCAACATGATATGTTCACAGTAATGCTTGTACAAATCTCACAGTAAGCATATAAGCATATACCACATATAACGCAGTACATATACATGTGTTTTTATTAACTATGTGTTTTCATAATAAAAAATAGATATCATAGAGATTGTGGGTTCAGCTAAACCTGTGCTCCCCTTATTAACAATCTCAACAACTAGAATTTGGAGCAATATTGATTAACTTACCAATAGATCTTGCCAGATAAGATTCCGATCAGCCTTAGATACATGGTCAAAGGATGGAGTAAGGATAAAGGTATGATCACGTGCTAGTACTCCAAGGTAAGACCTAAAAACATCTACATTTGGTCCAGATGCTACTCCTGTGACCACATCAATAAGGATGGGTGTCCTCTCACCTGCATTTCTCCTAAGTATAAGTTGTCTCAACCTCGTCGCTCCTCTGGGAGTCTAGAAGTAAGGACTTCATCCCCTGATGAATGTGGTGCCTCAGCCATATATCTATCACAATAAATAAGATGAAAGATTAATAAAAGACTAATAAAATAACATATTTAACAAAAAGGCATAAATTTTTACACAAATATGAAATTCATACATAATCATATGGATTGATCATATGTGTGTTCCCTCATTATGATCTTCCCGAATTGCATGTACATCATCAACTAGAGGGTCGTCATCCAAATTTATTGTCGTTTTAAATGGATGGTTGTTAGCAATATGAAGATTACTTAGATTCTTTTCTTTATCTTCAATTTGTCTTTTTCCTTGAAGAGCGACATACCAATGGTCAGATGCATGATCTTTGACATAAAAAACATGACTTGCTTGATATGCCATGATAAACGGTTGGTCTCCATAACCAACCTTTCGAAAATTAACTAGTGTCATACCAGATTAATCTATTTTGACATCACTCTTATTGTCAACCCACTTACATTTGAAGAGTGCAACAGAAAAGTTAATGTAATCAACCTTCCTTATCTCTTTTATTCTACCATAATATCTCATTGATCCAACTACAGGATTTTGATCTTTGGATGTGGAAAATTGTAGCGACTCAGCTTCTAGACTGATGCCACTATTTTGTATTATGCTTTTATCATCCAAAGTCTTCGTATAGAATGTGCAATTATTAATTTCATAGCTTGTAAAACATACAACATCAAACTTTAAACCATTTGCTAGCCACAACGAAGTCTCAGAAGATCGTGATTCTTTCAAAACTTCAGATTTGAATCAGAACAAGAATGTTCTATTATGCTCCATCAACTACCATTTCTCTGATATTCTTGGATACTTGTCCATTACAACGACTTTGTGTGCTTCCAAAAACAGGATCACCTAAATTGTGTTGTTTAATATGTACAGATGTGCTTGCATTAATTCGTTATGACTTTTCATCACCATATTCACACCTCGGATGGTTTTGGTTGTAGAACATCTATTCACCCATGATGTCCGAGGAACTCCTATTGGATTTGCTTTAGTCTTATGATCAGAACAAAACTCAATACTTTCTTCAGTAATATACCTTTCAATCATTGAACCTTCTAGACGATATTGATTTTTGACGTACCCTTTCAAAATCTTCATATAACGCTCAATAGGATACATCCATCCTAAGTATACTGGTCCACACATCTTGATTTCTCTGACCAAATGAACAAGTAAATGCACCACGATGTCAAAAAAGAATGCAGGGAAAAACATTTCTAGCTGACACAAGATGATAATAATGTCGCCTTGAAGTTCATCTAACTTTGTAGGATCGATGACTTTACTACAAATTTACGAGAAAAATGAACACAATCGAGTTATGGTCTGTCTAACTTTTTTGCGCAAAATTCCACAAATTACCACCGGTAACAATTATTGTATTAAGACGTGGCAATCGTGAGACTTGAGTCCAACAAGCTTTAAGTCCTGCATTGACACTAAGCTCTTTATATTTGAAGAGTATCCTTGTGGTTCCCTGATACTCTTTAAACAAAGGCAAAAACTTATCTTCTCTATTCTGCACATTGTGTAACATGCAGGGGGAAAATAAGTACGTTTACCGATCTCTCTTGGTGCCAACTCTTCTCGGATCTTCATGTCAACCAAATCCAAACGAGCATTCACTCCATCTTTTGTTTTTCCCTGGATGTTGAGTAGTGTACTAATCAAGCTATCACAAACATTATTCTCTGCATGCATGACATTTATGCAATGTCTAACATCTAACTTTAACCAATATGGAAGATCAAAGAATATTGATTTCTTCTTCCAAGGGGTCGTTACAAATAACTTAGACGTTTTCCCAAATACATTATGTACTTTATTAACTTTTTCAAGAACTTCAAGTCTAGTAAGTGGAATGGGTGCGTTGTCTTTCTCTTGTTGTCCATTGAATGCTTTTTTAACCTTTGATATGGATTATTAGATTGTAAAAATCGCCGATGATGCATATACATTGTCTTCCTTCCGTGTTTTAATTGATGAGCTGTTATATTTTCTTCACATATAGGACATGCTTTATGACTCTTCACATTGGGAAGTCATTAATTGTGCAAAATAACATGACATGCATCATTAAAGTTTCAGAATAAAAGGCATCAAATATTTCAACACCATCAACCCACAACAACTTCAAGTCTTCAACTAGTGGCCTGAGATAAACATCTATGTCATTTCCAGGTTGCTTTGAACCAGATATCAACATTGACAACATCATGTACTTTATTTTTGTCAAAATTGTTGATAGGGGGAGCACTAGTTTAGCTGAACCTACAATCTCAGAGCTTTTGGTTTTTTATGATGATAACACATAATTAATAACACATGTGTTTATCTGTTACATGTTCATTACTTTCATGATAATGAATATATGAGAACATGTTTGTGTTGTGTTGATCATTGCAATTCACTATGTTATATGTGAGATTTAATCTGTGATAGCATGAAAATTGTTTTGGAAAAGAAAAACCACATGCACTTTAGTTGAACTTAAATTGTGTAGCAAAACAATAGTTTTAAGTTGACTTCATTATGAAGTAAGTTAATTAAAACTCATGGCTTTGCACAAACTTTTTCAAAGTATGTTGTGAGAATTTTTTAAGAGAAAGTTTTTCAAAACTGTTTTTAACTGTTACAAAGTCGACTATGTGTGCAAGCCATTCGACTAAGTCTGTTACAATTTTGAAATTATGTTAATGCTTGTATTAAATGTTACAACGACTGTATTTTTAAATATGTTGACCAAGTATTTATTATGATTCGACTACATTAATTGTACATTCAATTAACTACATTGATTGCTGCTAACTGCTTTAACTGAATTGTGATATTCGCCTCTATTAGTAGCGAAGTCGACTTAGGAGAGTCAATTTTATGGAAAACTATATATAGACGCGAATTTGATTTTTGTAGAGACTTTTTGATTCAAACAATTTGATTCATTTCTTTCAGATTATTGATTTCTTGTAGAAAGTGTGAAAGCTCAAAGGGTTGAAGACGACAGGAGAGGGGACATGTTGTTGTTGGTCTTTGTGTGTTGTATGCCTATATTTTGATTAGAGGGTTAGAGAGGTGTTTTATATTTTTGACGTGGAGGTCTCTATAAAAGCCTTGTTGTAAAAACCTTGATCATTATAGTGCATTTGTTTCCTATGGTGGAAGGACATTGGATGTAGGCTTGGTCGAACCAATATAAAAACCAGTGGTCCCTTCTCTGATACATTTAGTCGACTTTACTTTTCACGCATTTGACTATATTCCGCTGCACTACAAAGTCTTTTCCCTTGCATTTCAAGAAAGCTTTTAAAGTCATCCACTTTGCGAAAAAGATTTAAAGAAAACATTGTTTTTGTATTTCACCAATTCACCCTCTCTTGGTGTTGAAAATTAAGTCATTCTATTTTAACACTTTTTGATATGATCATAAATGGGTCAAGTAATGAAGAGTTTCAAAGTGACAAAAACACAAAAAAAGTATAATAGGTTTCCTTTGGGCGTGTATTTGCCTTTTGATTTCTTTCTCTTAGTTCTTGTGAATAATTGCTTATAAACTCTTCTTTCTCTTTAAGAGTAAGCAATGTGGGACTTTCCATAGCTTGGTCTTAAAAAGAATAGAAGAGAAAGTGAGCATTTTTAGGCGTGTAGGAGTTAGGAAGCATAGCTAGTGTTAGTTTTTCAACTCTAGGAGAGCTAGGAAGCTTATAAACCCTTTTGGAATGAGAGAATTAAGCAATGTGGGGCTCCCATGCACCTAGGGACGTTGCAGCTGCTGCTGGACAGAACTTGGAGCCTTCCAAGTCCCACATCTCTTGAAACTTTTCACCAAAGTCATTCCAAAAGCTATATAAGCAACCTAGGGGTTCTTCTTTGTACACACCTTACCTTGATTCAATGAATTTGAGTTGATTTGCACTTTTGCAATCCTCTTTGAGATAGAATTCTGTCTCTAAAGTCCCAAATTTGGGCAGACCTTATCTTGTTCAAGCAAGTGGCGGTCCTCCTCTTGATGCTTATCTTGGAAGCTTGTTCAAGTGGCGCATCTTCATTTCCTAAGTTTCCTTTTCTCTAATCTCTTCCATTTTTAATTTCTCTTCCATTTCTTAAATGTCATTTAGTATATTCTCTCTAGGTATGCACTTCCCCATCATGTGGTATCATGAGCCTTAGGTTTTTGATCTCTTAGGAATTGCATGCTAGAGTAGAATAGCTTAGATATGTTCATTTTCGCTGAGCCATTTTCTGTCTCGCCCAGCCTCTGCGTGAAAATATAGTAAACTTGTATGATTTAGTTTAGCTTCATTTCTTGTCCGTTTTCCATGAAATTTTTTTTCCTAGTTTCGTCTGGATGTCTAGTTTCATGAACAATTTTTACTTTTCTCAAATTCGTTCTGTACTGTTCCCAGTAAATTTTTTTCTCCACTGTGTTCATCCAGTTTTCTGCTGTTGAATTAATACTCCACTGTTTTGCTTTGTTGTTGGCTGTTTGGACATTTTGGTGGCTGGAATTGCTCCCTGGACGTTGCTACACCCTCTCAATACTCTTAAGCAAGGAATCAACACTTCAAATCAATGCTTTGAGGGACTAAACCGTGGCTGTCCAGAGCCTTGTGCAAGTAGACATTTCATCAAACAGCAACAATGCTATTGGAGGTCTTCAACAAGTAGGTGTCCTATTTCCTTTTGTTTGTTTGTTCCAGCTATTAATTCTTTGTCTTGGCTGGATTGTATGTGTCTTTCTTAATTGCTTAGCTTTTAATTGAGTCATATGTGTTTCCTCTTTAGGAGTTTTCTAGAGTATTTTTCTGAAATTGCATAGCTAAGAGTAAATTTTACATCTCCTTGATGGTATGCTGAATTGAGCTTGATCTTTATAGGATTTAAGTGTGTGAACCTTGCTTATATGTTCTGTATTCATAGAGGCATCCATCCATTCTATTTGGCATATTAATCAAACACACTTAATGTGTTAAACTTAGCTTGGCCGAGAACATTCTTGCAAACTGCACCAAAACAGCAAAACAAATTTTTGGTAATTGGTGTGCATGCTTGCTGGCCGAGACATCTTCCTTGTGTTTAGTGTGTTTGAGCATTGTTTTCAAGCCTCTTTTCTCATTTAAATACAGAATATATTGGTTTGAGGTTTGCCAAAATTATTTCCAGCATTAATTTGGTCTTGCTCTTCATGTATACTTAGTATGTTGATGTATATTTGCTTCTTGGTTGTGTAAATTTATTTGCTGTCTTGTTCATTTTGTGCCACTGTTTTGACTCCATTTTCTTGCTGTTTTGTCTTCATAAAATCATTAGAGTGTTGCCTCCTTGTTTTTGTGCCAAGTTTCTTGATTTTTTAGGTTCCATTTTCATCATTTGTCTTGTAGTTTTCATTCTTTCTTTGGCCTCTACCATGTGCTGTCTTGATTTGGCTTCTTTGCATTAAAGTGGATTGTACATCTTTCCATTTGCTTTGGACTTGAGTTGGTGCTCTCAAAGTGGACTTGTGAGACATTTTACTATCTTAAAAGAAGGGTGCTGCCCTTTCCTTGTTTTTTGAGACACTAGCCGTGAGTTTTGAGTCGTTTCCTTCCATTCTTTGAGTGAAACCGTGAGCTGTTTTGTGGCTGCTGCTTTGCCTTGATTTTTGGTTGTTTCTAACCTGTTTTGTGTGTAGCTTGCTGCTGTTTTTTTTTTTTAAACATGTCTGCAGGTTCCAGCCATGCTTCATCTCATGGAGATAGCAACCATGGAAGCCCTTCTAGCAAGTTTGATGTGATGAAGGCCTTCCAACAAATGCAACATCAACTTGATGCTATGAGCAAACGGTTAAACGCGGAAACAAAGGCTAAAGGGAAGCAATCTCATGGTCATGATCATGGTTCCTACAAGAAGAAGCAAGAAGCTAGAACCATAAATGTATACCTTCCCTCGCCAAAGAAGCATCAAGAAGATAAAGCTATGGACCAAGGCCTTACACTACCAAAGTTGAATTTGCCTACTTTCAAAGGGGAAGCCGAGCCGTTTATTTTTCTAGATTGGATAACTAAAGTAGACCAAATTTTTGATTTGTATACTGTAAATGGACCTTTGCGTGTAAAGTTAGCTTGTTTAGCTTTAGAGGGATACGCCAAACAATGGCTAAATAGGAGATACTTAACCATGGCCTCACCCGCGAGTACATGGGAACATTGCAAGGACATTTTGTACCAACGTTTCGTACCTCCATACTACCATAGGGACCTCTTGATTAAGCTCCAACTGCTTACTCAAGGTAGACGAAGTGTGGAGGAGTATGCTCGCGAGCTCGAAGTGCTCCTACATCATACTAACCTTAAAGAAAATGATCATGCAAAAATAGTTAGATTTATTAGTGGACTTAATAGCAACATCCAAGATATAATTGAATTCCATGATGATGAGACTTTAGATGTAGTGGTTCATAGAGCCATGAAAGTAGAGAAGAAACTCTTGAAAAAAGAAGCTTGTCAAAACAAATTTTCCAAATCTTCAAGAGATGTTTTCTACAAATCCTCATCATCAAAGGATAAAAACAAGGATGTTTCTAAGGAGGCCACTAACAAATCGTTTTCTCATTTTTCTTCTAACCATTCCTCTTCCCCACCTAAATCTTCTTCTCGACCAAGTCACATTAAATGTTTTAAATGTTTAGGACATGGTCATATAGCCTCTGCCTGCCCCACCAAAAAGGCAACATGCATTGAGGGTGAAGTAATTGTGACTAATGAGTCTACGTCTTCCTTAACTTCACCAACCTATAGCTCTTCTTCCTCATCAAGTGATGCCAAAGAGAAGGTCATGCTTACTTGTTTAAATGACGACATAAAAGAAAGAGAGGAGAGAGTAAAAGAAGAGACTGAGAGAAAAGAAAGAGAGGAGGGAGAAAAGAAAGAAAAAGAAGAACTTGTGAGAGAAATAGAGAAGGACAAAATCTTAGTCAAAAAGGAAGTGTTACTGAAGGCACCATCCACTCCCATCATTCAAATAGATCTAAACCATGACAGGGGAGTTTTTCAATCCTTCTACTTTTCTCCTTTTACTAAGTTTTCTTTCTTTGTTCCAAAAATATTTTGCACAACTTTTTCACCTCCCTCTTTCCTTCTTTCCAACTATTCCATAAACATTTGTGAAACATGTCATGAGTTAGTGTTACCCCTTTGGGTCCATTCAACTCAAGACAAAAATAATTTTTTCTCTAAAAATGGTCTCCTAGTTTTCACCACTAAATGCAATAAAAATATCAGGAGACTTTCTTTTACTATTACTTGTTTATATACATTGATTGGTCAACATAAATTCATTCACAAAATGTTTAATGATTTTTGCAGGTTGACATTTGATCCAGGAGGAGTTGCTTTGGTTTATACACGAAATAAGTCACTAAATCTCTCTTTGTTGCAGGCTTTTCAAGATTCGAGGTCGAATCCTCTCCAACCTGGGGGGATGATATGATCATAAATGGGTTAAGTAATGAAGAGTTTCAAAGTGACAAAAACACAAAAAGAGTATAATAGGTTTCCTTTGGGCGTGTATTTGCCTTTTGATTTCTTTCTCTTAGTTCTTGTGAATAATTGCTTATAAACTCTTCTTTCTCTTTAAGAGTAAGCAATGTGGGACTTTCCATAGCTTGGTCTTAAAAAGAATAGAAGAGAAAGTGAGCATTTTTAGGCGTGTAGGAGTTAGGAAGCATAGCTAGTGTTAGTTTTTGAACTCTAGGAGAGCTAGGAAGCTTATAAACCCTTTTGGAATGAGAGAATTAAGCAATGTGGGGCTCCCATGCACCTAGGGACGTTGCAGCTGCTGCTGGACAGAACTTGGAGCCTTCCAAGTCCCACATCTCTTGAAACTTTTCACCAAAGTCATTCCAAAAGCTATATAAGCAACCTAGGGGTTCTTCTTTGTACACACCTTACCTTGATTCAATGAATTTGAGTTGATTTGCACTTTTGCAATCCTCTTTGAGATAGAATTCTGTCTCTAAAGTCCCAAATTTGGGCAGACCTTATCTTGTTCAAGCAAGTGGCGGTCCTCCTCTTGATGCTTATCTTGGAAGCTTGTTCAAGTGGCGCATCTTCATTTCCTAAGTTTCCTTTTCTCTAATCTCTTCCATTTTTAATTTCTCTTCCATTTCTTAAATGTCATTTAGTATATTCTCTCTAGGTATGCACTTCCCCATCACTTTTCATGCACAATCCAGTAGATAAGTTGTAAATTATCAGTATAACGGGCCAACAACTGTGATTGGTACCTAAATTACCAAATGGGTTCATTCCATCACTAGCTAAGCCAAACCTAAGATTTCTACATTCTTGACCAAATTGGGGGAATTCTTGATCAATATTTTTCCATTGCTTTGGACCAGATATCAACATTGACAACATCATGTACTTTCTTTTAATGTAGAATCCATGGGATAAGTTGTAAATTATCAGTATAACGGGACAACAACTGTAATTGGTACTTAAATTACCAAATGTGTTCATTCCATCACTAGATAAGTCAAACCTAAGATTTCTACATTATTGACCAAATTGGGGGAACTCTCATCTGCATGCCATCTTAGGTTTTTAACGTCTTTGGGATTCATGAAGAAATGCTTAAGTTTGGCCACGAATGGAAGGTACCAAACTACTTTCAAAGTAGAACCGTTCTTTTCTGTGTGTTCACTATCTTCATTGTTGTTTTTAGACTTGTATCGTGATAACCCACATTTTGAAAACTTTGTCAAAACTTCATACTCATTCCTATATAATATGCAATCATTTGGACATGCATGTATCCGTTTATACTTCATACCCATCGGATAAAGAATTTTCTTTTGCATCATAATTACGAGTGAGTAATGTATTTCCATCTGACAACATTTTATTCAACAATGACAACAATTCTGTAAAACTCTTATCAGTCCATCCATTGCTCACCTTTAAATTCATGAGCCTTAACACTGTTGACAACCGTGTGAACTTAGTTGAACCCATATACAAAGGAGTCTCCGCATTAGTGGACATCGTTTCATACACATACGCTTGGGCAAAAGCTTTTGTGCCAACATCGCAGATCATGTCCTCTAAGTTGTCTTCTTCCGATCGATCTTCCATATTCATGGTGGAATCATATACATTTTGAGTTAGAGAGACAGTTGGAAAGTCTATTAATTTGTCGTGCCATATCCATTTTGTATAACTTCGTACGAAACCATCACAAATAAGATGTTCCCTAATATCGGTTGCGTTCAACTTCCTCCCATTCAAACAGTTGACATAGGGACATCTAAACTTGACTTCATCATCACCACTTCTACTCGCATTACGTTGCGCAAACTGTATAAATTCTTCTGGCCCTCTCTCGTACACGATATTGATGCGTGGTGAATTAATCCACTCTAGATCCGTACACATATTTACTGAAATTGTTTACACAATTTCAATAATATTGAATGATCACTTTGATCTATTTTGTATTCAAGGTGTGACCCTATCCCATTTAAGAAGATTCATTTTTTTAGTTTATTAAGCATATACATTTTAAACAATATATCTAAAATTTCACGAAATTTTGCAAGCATTTCATATTGGTCTTGAGGTTACACGAAATGAAAGTGATTATAAATCACAATCAAATATGCACCCAAAGATTCATACGAAACACAACTGCAAATTTTCATGAAATTTAAGATATGTATATTAAAATTTATATGTATTAATAAAGGCTTAATACCTCTTTTGGTCCCTCGAAAGAGAGTTTGTGTTCAAAATGGTCCTACCTTTTTTAAAAAGTAACAAATGATCCCAACTTTTGAAAAACTGGGTCAAGTTAATCCTTTTTGCTAACGGTGTGAAAAATTAAATGGTGCAGTTGTCCCCCTAGACAAAACTTAATGACGTGTCCAGATTATCTTATTATGTGGCAGTTGCTTGGTAGTGAGGTTAACGTTGTGACAAAAAAAAATAGATTTGATGTTGTTAAGGCTTCTATTCAAAGGAGTTTTGAGACTGTTTAGATTCAGGAGTAAACAACTCCCCACTCAATCTGCTTCTTTGTCTTATGAAGTCATATTCTCTGTTCTGCATTCCAAATAAAAATCCCTCATGCATTTCTCAGCTGTTCATTTCTGTAATATTAATTTCATTTCTTTAAAAGATTATTAATTAATAATCTATGTGTGGAGTTACTTTTCACAAGATCTTTAATCATCCTCCAAATTTTGAAATACCATAAATCTGTCAAAAAATTTCCTTTATTTGAGAAGTGGAGGAGTTCAATTTTTGTGTCAGAAAAAAGTTGTCAAGAAACAACCCGCCTCTACGAAGAAACAACTCGTCTCTATCGTGACCATTGCGCTGCGAAGAGTTTGTGTCTCTGCTTCCCTCCGAAACAACCCAAAATAGAGAAGAACAAGAAGAGGGTTTTCCTTGCGCCATGAAGGGCCTCGCGGTTTCGCCACAGTACTCGCTAGATCGTGCCACCAAGACCTTCTTCGACATGATCCCCTCACGTGATCCCTCACGAACACACTGCCATCGACCACAAAAGACAAAAACACTGCCTGCGTCGCGCTCCCGCATCTATGTCGTCTTTGCTGCCACAAAGCTTCTGCCTTTGCCCAAGACAAGGATAACTCTTAGAGTAGAGTTATCCGCAAGAAAGAAGAACTCAGGGTTGGGTTGTTAGCGTGAAAGAAACAAAAGTAAATTGGGAAGAAGGCAAGTTCTTGATTAACTTTTTGATAGTGAATCAGCTTTTAGAAATTTAATTAGAGTTAAAGTGATTTTAGTTAAATTACCTATTAAGATTAGAGGTAATTAGAAATTGCTATTTATAGTGGTTAATGAAACCCTAATTCTTCATAAATTTTTTAATTATAAATTAAATGGAATCTTCGCCCAACTCAACCTTTTTTAGTAATTATTTAACTTTTTAATAATTATTTATTTCCCTTTAAAGGATTATTCAATTTTTTATTTTACACCTCATTCACCTGCCAGTGCCACACACTCATTAAAATTGGACACCTCATCATGTTTTGTCCAGGGGGCACCTGCACCGTTAAAAGTTTGACGTCATTAGCAAAAAGGATTAACGTGAGCCGTTTTTTCAAAAGTTAAGATCATTTTGAAAAAGGTAGGACTATTTTGAACACAACCCCTCTTTCGAGAGGCCAAAAGAGGTATTAAGCCTATTAATAAACTATGAAAAAGTTATTACTCTTCTTAAACTGTCCAACCCTACAGTTCAAGATTCAATACTTGTAAATTAATATTACCATTTCCTTTCTATTCACTTTTAAAAGTATTTGTTCAAAAAAAAATGGGGATAGTAAATAATTTTTGTATTGAATCTCAAATGGGAAACTAAGGCTAATTTACAACAACAATATATTCGACCAAACAAATAATTACATATGCAACATACAATATATTCAAGCAAACAATATATTCAAGCAAACAAATAATAACATGTTCATATTAAAAGGAAAAAATTAAGAATAGGAACCTGGGAGTATGAAAGTCGATCAACAATGAAGAATGTGTGTGAATCGCTTTTGTACTTCATAGATTGTCTCTCCCGCTTTCATTCTGAACAACTTATATTCCTGTATGGGAGAATTCTTTTTGGCTCTCTTTACTTCATATGTTCCTTTATGTGTGACTTCAAGGACTTCCCACATCTCTTTGGTCGTCTTGCATTCTGATATCCTAAAAAATTCATCTATTGTTAGTGCTGATGCAATCACATTTCTAGCCTTAACATCATATTGAGCTCTGCGGTTCTCATCTTGAGCCCACTCAGAAAAAGTTTTCAAAACAACTTTTCCATTTAAAACATGACTGGGCTCACATGGACCGTTCAGAGTTGCATCCCATACTTCTTTATCCATCAATTCAAGAAAGATTTGCATCCTTATTTTCCAAAAAGTATAATTTTCTCCAGCAAATAGTGGTGGTGTATTTGTCGAAGCACCTTCACCAAAATTCTGAGAATGGAAAGCCATTTTCCAAGATCAGTCGATTTAACGAATATAGTAATCGACTAGTTTTTCAAATATTTTATGAAAACCATCTCTGGTGCCAATTGTTAAAATATAATGGCTCAATTTCTCACACCAAGAGGGGGGGTGAATTGGTGAAACTTAAAAACAAAATCTTTTAAAATATTTTTCTCAAAAGGTGATGCCTTTAAAGTTTTCATGAAATGCAAGGTAAAAGACTTTCTAATGCAGCAGAAACTTAATCGAATAAGTACAGAGTAAAGTCGATTAAAAGTAAAAGAGTAGGGATCAGAAAATTCAAACACTACTTTTTATACTGGTTCGACCAACCTGCCTATATCCAGTGTCCTTCCAACCATGGGAAGCAAATGCACTATAATGATCAAGGTTTTTATAGAGACCTCACGTCAAATGCATTAGTAGCTAAGTCTATTAAAATGCGTCTGAATTGTGAAAATCTATAAATTGACGCAAACTTGATTTCTGTAAGAACTTTTGTGAATCTAACAGTTTGTGATATTTTTTGCAGAAAGTGTATTCTTACTGAAATAGATAAAGAGCTCCAAGAAACAAGAAGTGACCGTGGTGATCATCTACGTGTGGATTCTTGAAGAGCAAGTTTACTACACTCACAAAGGCTGATCATATATGCACATTAGGTGTAATTGAGAGATCATAGGCTACAATCTTGTGAAGATTCGATTGAGGTTCCCTTTTTTTATTACAGGAAGAAGTGCGTGTTGCGTTCTTGCCTTTCAGGGTGGCTCAAAGGGTTTAGACTACAGGAGAGGGGATTCTTGCTACTAGTCTGTTTATATATGCCTATATTTTGATTAGAGGATTAGAGAGGTGTTTTATATTATTGACGTGAGGTCGCTATAAAAACCTTGTTGTAAAAACCTTGATCATTATAGTGCATTGGCTTCTTGTGGTTGGAAGGACACTAGATGTAGGCTTGGTCGAACCAGTATAAAAACTCAGCATTTGATCTTTCTATCCCTGCACTCTTTTACCTAGCACAAACACATACACTTTGCATGATATCTGGCCTACTAGTAGAAAGATATAACAAAGAGCCTATCATGGCTCTGTATAAAGTTTGGTTTATGGTCGTACCTGATTCATCCTTGTCCAGATAACATGCCGTAGTCTTAGGAGTTTATGCCTCCTTAGCTTTGTTCATTTCAAATTTCTTCAGGATTTCCCTATAGAGAGAAATGTACCTTCTTTCATTTGTTTGATTTGTAAATCAAGGAAGAATGTCAATTCACCCGTCATTGATAACTCAAACTTATCCTGAATAGTCTTAGCAAAATCCTCGCAAATAGATTTGTTAGTTGATCCAAACATAATATCATTAACATATACATGTGTAAGCAGAATATGTTTTCCTACTTCTTTTATAAACAAAGTGGAGTCAAATTTACCTCTATTAAATTTATTTTCTAACATAAAATTGCTAAGCCTTTCATACCAAGATCTAGGTGCTTGTTTTAAACCGTGAAGAGCTTTCTTTAATTTAAAGATCTGATTTGAATGTTTATAATCTTCAAGACTAGGTGGTTGTTCAGCAAATACATCTTCTTTTAGATAACCATTTAGGAAAGCACTTTTGACATCCATTTGATATAGTTTAAATTTCATCATAGATGCATAAGCAAGAAGTAGACGTATTGCCTCTAACCTGGCAACAAGAGCATATCTTTCATCATAATCAATACCTTCTTCTTTACTATACCCTTTTGCAACAAGCCTAGCTTTATTCTTGGTGATATTTCCATCTTCATCTAGTTTGTTTATGAACACCCATTTCGTTCCTATCACTTGATGAGTGCTTTCTTTAGGGATTAATTCCCAAACTTGATTTCTTTCAAACTGGTTGAGTTCTTCATGCATTGCTACACACCATTGATCGTCTTCTAGAGCTTCCTTGACGTTTTTAGATTCTAACTGTGAAACAAAAGCCATAGTCAAGCAATAATTTGTTAAGTTTCTACGAGTACTTACATCTTTTGAGACATCTCCAATAACACTGTGTAAAGATAATCATCGGGATTGTTGCCATGTCTTAGCTAAATCTTCAGGTTGAGGATTATTTGTCTCGAGAACTATTGTCTCCTGCAAGTCTTTTTCTTCACCTGCATCTGATTCATCTAACTCAAGAGGATTTTCCTCAAGGTCCACAATTTCATCAAAGACAACATGTATGGATTCTTCTATTTCACAAGTTCTCCAATTAAAAACTCTATATGCTTTACTCGTTAGAGAATAACCAAGAAATACAACTTAATCAAATTTAGAATCAAACTTACCTAAATTTTGGTTTCCATTATTTGACACAACATTTGCATCCAAATATTCTTAAATGAGAAACGTTAGTCTTTCTTCCTTTAAATAATTCATAAGGAGTACATTTTAAAATAGGACGAATAAGCATTCCATTTAAAACATAACATGCAGCGTCAACCCAAATTTTTTTTGGAATTTTTTATTCATTTAATAAACTTCTTGAAAGTTCTTCTAAAGATCTATTCTTTCTTTTTACAACCCCATTTTGTTGTGGAGTTATAGGTGTAGAAAGGTTAAGAGAAATTCCAAGTTCTTCACCAAATTTTTCAAAAGATTCATTTTCAAATTCCCCTCCATGGTCGCTACGAATAGATTTAATTTTCAAAACCTTTTCATTTTGAACTTATTTCGCAAACTTTTTGAAAACTTTAAAAGGTTCCCATTTTAGAGTAATAAAGAATGTCCACGTATATCTTGAATAGCCGTCATCAACAATAACTAAAGCATTATAATTTCCCCAAAAATATTTATCCTTGAAGGACCAAATAAATTCGTATGCAAGAGTTATAAGGTTTTTTCACTCGAAAAAATATTTTTCGAATTAAAAGATGATTTTATTTGTTTACCCTTTTGACAAGCAGCACATAGTTTGTCTTTAGTAAAATTTAGTTTCGGTAGACCAATTACTAAGTCTTTAGATATAAGTTTGTTCAATGTTGCATATGAATATGAGCAACTCTCTTATGTCACAACCCTAGATTATCTTCTTTCACTACTAAACATGAAATATTTTTATTTGAAACATTTTCCAAATCAATTAAAGAAATATTACCATGTCTAATACCTTTCAAAGAAATTTCAGAAGAATCTTCTTCATGGATAGTGCAATAATTGGGTTTGAATGTTACCTTGAAACCTTTATCACATAATTTACTAATACTTAGAAGATTGTGTTTCAATCCTTCTGCAAACATTACATCCTTTATCATCAAGGTATTTGCACTTTTTATGTCTCCTACTCCAAGGATCTTTCCATTGTTATTGTCACCATATGTAACATAACATTGTTCTTCCTTTCGAAAGTTTAAAAACTTCTTTCTATCTCCTGTCATGTGCCTTGAACAACCACTATCAAGGTACCACATAGACTTTTTGAATTTAGAATTCATCTGCAAAATAGAAAGAGAACAAACTATTTTAGGTACCCAACCACTAAGTCCTTTGGGTTAGTTAGACAAATATTTGAATTATTTTTTAACCCAAGTAAACTCTCCACGAGGAACACCATAATGTTTTAGTTTACATTTATTTAATGTCTGACCCTTTTTCATGCAAGAAAAATATGTTAAACATTTGGTTTCATATAATTGGTTCCTTGCTCTACCCAAATTTGAAGGGTTCTTTTAATTTTAATTTTATAATTATAATCATAATAATTTTGATTATAATTAAGAACATACTTGATTTTATTTTTATAATTATAATCATGATAATTATAATTATAATTGAGAATATTTTTAATTTTATTATTATAATTATAATTGCAGTAATTATAATTATTTTTATGTTCAACAACCTTTTTATTTTTTGAATTATTACTACACCCAGAGTTGGTTGTTTTATTAAGAGGCTTGTTTTTATTTAAGCGTGAAATAAATTTTTCACTTTTAGTATATTTACCTTTTTCATAATATAAAATTTTATTTTTCAAATTCTTATTTTCTTCAAGAAGTTTTTCATGATTTGATTTTAATTCTTTAAATTCTTTCTTTAATTTCTTATGAGCGTTATCCAATTTCTCTTATTCAAATAATAATTTTGTTTGTGTCAAGCAATTCACTCTCACTATAATCTGAATTTTCATAATCACTAGAGATATTTACTTTATTTTCAGAGATGTCATCATCAATCATCAAACATATGTTGACTTGCTTATCAGTGTCGCTTTAGATTGTTGTAGATTCATTATCTTCCTCCCAAGAATTTTATGTCTTCTTTTTCTTGAAGAACTTCTTTAGGCCTCTTTCTTCACCCTTATTTGGGTTTGAACAATCTTCCTTCATGTGTCCTTTCTCACCACAACAATAATAGCAATAGTTCGACGAAGATTCCTTGTTTTCCTTCTTTCCGCCTTTAAATCTTCCTCTTGCTTTCGACTTCATGAACATGTTCAACTTCTTAATGAGGAGATGTTAACCCTCGGCAAGTGTACCGAATCGTATCAAGTAATAATAAAATGGTAAGACCAAGTATCGTTTCCCAAAGGACTCACGGCCTAAATAGTTATGTGATTTGTTGATTAAATTAGACTTGTAAACGAAAACATTGTTGTTGAATTACGAAAAATAAACATGAATGCAAGGTTTTGATCAATGGAATTTAAAGATGCAAAAACGGTTGATGTAGAATATGAATGATTATGTTGTTGGGGGTTTCCGACTCATCCTATCCACTCTCATGTATTCAAGAATTCATCTTTCTTCATTACCGTTACTATCACTTTCTAATTTTCCTTAAACTCGATGTCTCGGTGAAGAAAGCCTACTCCTAATCACTAGTTTACAATGTCTTGTCTCCCTAAAAATTATTCATGCATTACATTCGCACAGAAGCTTAAAGGCGACCAATCCTCCTATCCCTATGTCTAGGCAATATTGCTCTTGGGAGAATTTGTTCAGTTCTAGATTTACTTATATGTGTCCATACAAATAACATCAATGACCATGCAATTGAATGAGTTAAACAAAGCATGCATAGAGTATAGAAGAAAAACCCTAACAATTAATGAAAGAAAGCATATAGATTAAAGAACTAATTCAATACATGAGAGTTTCAAAGGATTACATCGGTTCCCCAACAACAATGAAGGTTTAGCTCACCATAGACATGGTGAAACTAGATGAAAAACAATGAAAGAATGAAAGATAGAACCCTAGAAGTTGAAGAATAAAGCTTGAGCATCCAAAATCCTCCTCCAAGGGGTGAAGAGAGTGTGATTTCGCCTCCTTCTATCCAAAGATACCAACCCTAATTCGACTAAAACCTTATATAGTTTCCTAAAAATTAACAAAAATAGGCCCAAGCCCAATAAAAATGACGCTCAACGATAATTAGCGCTCAGCGGTAAGTGTGGTTCTTCTATTTTAAGGCTAAGCTGCAATTTTCCCCCTCAGCGGTGACTGCGAGACTTCAGAGTGCTGCTCAGCGACAATATTTGCGATGAGCGGAGCCTGTGACTCCTCTTTTGTGCATTTTTACTTCCTTTCCTGAGTCCAGCTCCGTACTACTTCAACTTCTTTCATCTCATTCATTTTAATTCCTGCGAAATAAGGAAATAAGGTATAAAATCCATCCAACTCTCTTATTTCCAAAACATAAGCAAAAGCATGATTCCAACTAATTTCTAAGTCATAAAGGTTGTCTTTAACGTCAAAATTAAGTATAAAAATAATAGTTTTTCAACTGTTATCACAACCTTGAACTTAGAACTTTGCTTGTCCTCAAGCAAACAAGATGTAACTTAGTCTTCCACAAATCCATACAATAGTTCACCACATTCAAAACTCTTTCTTTCAAGACAAGTAATTACTCAAATCAGCTCATCACAAAGAATTCAGTCAAGATGCACACATGCTTTGGTGTTCACATACTCAAATAGTATCCAACAAATGCTCCTCTTATGAATGATCAATTAACTAAGCATAGATGTAATCATGTGCTCATGGAATCTTTCCTCACCAGATAAAGTGTTTCACTCAAACACAGAAGTGTATAAGAGGTCACTCATTCACTCTACTATCAGAATGTCACTTTAATTAACTTTGCCTTTCATTTAACCATAATCAAACTGATGAGTCAATATTTTCTCAATTTCACTTAGCTTATTGTGCTAGATTTAATCAGGAAATGGTGCTTAATTGTCCGGTATTTTTCCGTTTTTGCTAATTATGCTTAATTTGACCAAAAATTCTAATTTTAATTAATTTGGATTATTTGAGTAAATTATTTGCATTATTAATTGCAGAAAAATTCTAGAAATGCAAATTGGGACATTTGGAAGAATATTCATCTGCACACTGTGCCATTCCACTTGGAAGAGGCTACACATGATTCAATTATTTATTCTAGGGCCCGTTGGAAATTTCATTTTGGGAAGGAATAAGTTGAAAATCTGGTATGCACGGCTGAAAATGGAATGGAAGACAAGGCCCACATTGAAGCACACGGCCCACACATTTAGGAGGTGCATCCGGCAATTGGTCCAGCAAGAGGGTGGTGGCATCCATCAATTTGTTGGGCACGGTCCAGCCTTCACGTTCCAACAGCAGCAACACCTGTCCAAGGCAATTGGTCCAGCAAGAGGGTGGTGGCATCCATCAATTTGTTGGGCACGGTCCAGCCTTCACGTTCCAGCAGCAGCAACACCTGTCCAAGGCAATTGGTCCAGCAAGAGGGTGGTGGCATCCATCAATTTCTTGGGCACAGTCCAGCTTCACGCGGAGAATGAGATCCACGTTTTGAAGGGGCAGCACGTGAAGGAACTTTGACGTCCAGCATGGGCAGCGGAGCCCAATGATGGTTGAAGAGAAGGGCTTGGATGCACACGGAGCACGCTCATTGGAGGAGGCCCTGCAGTTTTGAGGAAGCACATTACGGGTGGTATAGAGCATCTTTTCTAGCAGCAGCCACGTAAGAGGGGTTGAGTCCAGCAAAGGTGGGGCTTCACGCGGAGAATGGGAAGCACAGGGGTGTCCAAGAAAAGAAGAGCATCCAACAGCACTTTGGTCTAGCAGCAACATGCTGGCAGCAGCGGGTGTGCACGAAGAAGCCACGGCCTAGCACACTCCACACACACATACATGGCAGCAGAGAGAAGCCTTCACGATCCAACAATGCACGGAGTTGAGGGAGTTCTCGGTCCAACTTGAAGCACAGCACATGGAAAAGAAGTGGCAAAGAGAAGAAACATCCAGCAGCAGCAACACGGACGGCCCATGACAATTTTTACGGAGCATCCAACAAGGGCAGGTTTTTGTTGGCTTTTAGGAGGACGTTACAGGTGTGCTGTTGGGAGGATGGTGACCTAGGACGTGGGGGTTACGAGAGAACAGTGGGAGCCGCCACCTTAGGGGCTGTTACAGAAGGGAGTTACAGCCAGGAGATTGAGAGATGGAGGGGTACGGTTGAGGAAGAGAGCGTGATTGACTTTGGAGAAGAAAGCATGAGTAGAAGTGGTGCCACGGTAGATTAGAATAGAATAAAAAGAAATGGAATATGTAGGTGTACGTGCAAGGTAATGTGGTGCTGGAATGGTTTAATTTCTTTTCTTTATTTTGCTGGAAGAAGTGCTTCATTATTGGAGAGCTGCCACCGAGGAGAGATTGAAATGTTAATTCATTGGGAGAAGAGCACATGCGGGGCTTGATTTTGGGAGAGTATTTTTAAATTGCTTTTAGGTAGGAATAGCTCATTAGTTTTGCTAGAAAGAATAGTAGTACGGTGACAGGGAGTAGTCACGTCACAATTTGCAATGAAGAGCACATTTCATTTCATTTTATTACATCTTGGATAGCATAGTCAGTAGATACTCTTCCACCTAACATTCATCAGTAAATGTAAACCCTGTAACAAACTTATAACCAAAACAAAAATACCAACAGTTCAAAATTACATCACCAAACCAAAAATTAAAAGTTCTTAAATCATTGGGTTGCCTCCCAGCAAGCGCTCTTTTAACGTCATGAGCTTGACCCAATAAAGCTAAAGTTCCATCTTCTTTTTTTTCTTCTTTTTATTGAACTTCTTAAGGAATTTGATAAAACCAGGAACCTGTTTCAATGTCTCAATCATAGGAACTTTAATCTCCAATTTCTTGAAGATTTCCACAAAGTGCTCAAATTCCTTCTTCTTCCTATGATACTTCTTTGGATGAGGAAGAGGTTTTTCATATGATTCTTTCTTTTTTTCTCTCGTCCTCTTTTTCTTTTCTCTCACTCTCTCAACCACTTCTCTTTCTTTTTCTACATCTTTATCTTTTTCCCTCAACTCTTCTTTTTCTTTTCTCTCTATCTTTTTCTCATCTAAAATCTTGTCACTTCCAGTGATAATGGCTTGACATTCCTCCCTAGAGTTAACTTCAGTTTCAACCCTAAAATCATCCAATTTCTGAATCATGTGACCAAGCTGCATCTCCATCCTTTTACATGATGCTTCAATGCTTTTCTGAGTGGAGATGGAGTCTTGCAAAAATTGTTGAAAGACGTAATCCAGCTTTGAAAGACAACATTGTTGCTCCCATTATTGTTGTGGTTGGTTCTCAAATTGCCCGGCAGCTTGCCAAAATTGACTTTGATCCATGCTTGAGTGAGGTTCCCACCAGTGGTTGAGATTACCTGGGTAGAATTGAGTGCCCATATAGTTAAATTCTTGTCCGAATTGCATCCTACAAGCATTCGGCACAAAACCCTAGAAAACATTTGTTTGCACAAAAAGATAGAGAAGATAAACTAATAAGATAAAAAGAAAAATTAAAAAGATAGAAAGATAGGAAGATAGAAATAAAGAAGATAGAAAGATAGAAGATAGAAAGAAAAAAACGAAAAGATAAAAAGAATAAAAAGATAAGAAGATAAAACCTAAAAAGATAGAGATAAAGATAAAAAAAATAAAGAAAAAGATAAAAAGATAAAAACAAAAAGATAGAAGACAAAAACAAAAAAAGATAAAAAGATAAAAATTCAAAAATTAGGTCAAAGTTAATCAATAATCACACAAATAGATTAGTTAAACCACGAGTACCCGGCAACGGCGTCAAAAACTTGTTAACCCTCGGAAATTGTAATCGAATCATATCAAGTAATAATAAAATGGTAAGACCAAGTATTGTTTCCGAAAGGACTCACGGCCTAGACAATTGTGTGGTTTCTTGATTAAATAAGACTTGAAAAACAAATTCTTTGAGATTTAAATGCAAATACTAAAAAGTGTGTGTCTTCTATTTTTTTCCCCTCAGCGGTGATTTCTGCACTTCAAAACTTGCGTTCAGCGCAACTTTTTCTGCACTTTGGTTGACTTTTCTGCATTATAGTTGACTAGTTGACTTTTTTGGTTGACTATTGACTTTTTTAGTTGGTTGGTTGACTTTTCTGGTTGACTTTTCTACATTCCAACCATTCGGTACTTTAACTCTTCTTTCAAATCATTCCAATAACTTACAAAATCAAAGGAATCTAGCACAAAACCATTAAATTCACCTTCAACTCTCTTATTGACAAAACTAAAGCAAAAACATGAGTTAAAGCAAGTTTCTAAGTCAAAAAGGGTTGATTGATTATCAAAATTAAGTATAAAAATAACGATTTTTCAACCGTTATCACTTATAGACAGGTGCTTGCTCATATTTTTGTTAAAAACTGATGCATGATTTCAATTGTGATTAAATTATTGGGCAGGATGTTATTAAATTGTGGAACTTGATATAGCCTGTGAGAGATTGAGCTACAGAGTTTTTGATTGATTGAATGCTATTACTTTGGAAGCATGATTTTGATTTTCCCTAAGTTTCTATGATTGAACCACTTGTTTGCTTGTTACATATGATCAAGGCCATGTTTTCTTCTCCCTTAGAGCCAATGCCAAAAGGTGAACTGATAACGATTGAAAATCATTATTTTTATACTTAATTTTGATATTAAAAACACCCTTTATGACTTAGAAACTAGATTGAAATCATGTTTTGTTTAGGTTTTGGAAATAAGAGAGTTGGATGGGTTTTATGCTTGGTTTTCTTTGTTTTTACAAGAATTAATATGAATTGGATTAAAAGAAGTTGAAGTAGCAAGGAGTTGGAACCCAGAAAAGACAAAAACAGTACCAGACCGAAGGGTAGGATGCGAGAGAATCCAAACTGAACGGTTAAGAACCCAAACTGAATGGTTACTGAGAATGACCAAAAGCACAGAAGCCATTCCTAGCGTAGTTACTTTAAGTTTCTTTTCTTACGTTTCTGGTTCTAAAAATACTTCCCAGTACAACAGAACCTTTAAGAAGATCAATACTTTCGTATAATCAAGATTAAGTCAAGAAAAGAACAAGAACAGAAACATATATTGCACAGGAAATTTACATTAATAATTCGTCATACAACCAATTCCAATGAACAGAAAATTTAGCCTATCCTAGACATCTCAAACGTACTCTTTACAGCAATTCCTTGCATAAAGTGAAGTCTTGATGTCTTGACAGGTCTCCTGATCGTCTCCTCAATTCTCCAGTATTTTTCCTCTCTGTTTATGTGTCTGAAGATGGTTTTTGCCTTTCTGTCACGTCTTTTAAACCCAAAAACTTCCTTAATTCGCACAGCGCACAGGTGTGTGTGCGTTATGCGAATTTCATGTAACTGCTGCCTCTCAACTAATGTTATTCGCACAGCGCACAAGTAATGGTGCGCTATGCGAATTTATGTTTCCCGGCAGTGCGAGTTTTGGCTTGCGCTATGCGAGAATTGGCTGACAGACTCCCAACTATACATCCTTTCCTGTACAATAATTTATAAAAACATTCTACTACCTATTACAACATTTCACTGAGTAATAACATGAATAATTAGAAGATTGAGATCATTTATAAGTGTAAAAACAACTCTTTTTTCACACTTATCAGTTGTGAGAAATCAGAAAGAACTTTGTGAAATTCATTAAAGAGCATTGACCGAAAGAAAAAGTAAAAGAAAAAGAAAAGAGAAGAAAGAAAGAAAAGAAAAGGTTAAGCTAATGCAAGTAAAGTTGAGAATGAATTCAAGATTGGTTTCTTACATAAAAGAAAAAAGAGAGATTAATGATGTATGATGAAGTAAATTGTGCACTCTCTTAACTCAAGGATTTTGTTCTCTAGAAAAACCAATTTTCTTCTTTGCCCGACCTCAATAAAAGCCTCAAAAAGTCTTTGTGATGATAACGTGCTTGTAAGTGTGTTTGATATGTGGTTAAATGAAAGGCAAAGTTGATTCATGTGACAATGTGATGGTAGAATGTTAGAGTGTCACCTCATTATACACCTTTGAGAGTGAGTGAAACACTTTTGAGTGCTTGAGTGAAACATTGTCTTTTGCTGAGGAATAGTTTCATGCATTATAGGATAACATTCTTGCTTGGCTATTGTCATTCATGAGTTTGCATCTGTTATATATTGTGAATATGCGAGCACCATAGTTGAGCTTGTTTGGCTAAAGCATCAGTGCAACTTGACTGATATTTTTATGATAAGCAGTTATGAGTGATTACTTGTGTTAGAAGAAAGTGTTTTGTGATATGTTGAACCATTGAAGTGTTCTTTAGGCTGGGTTACATGTTGTTTTGCTTGAGGACAAGCAAAGTTTCAAGTTTAGGGTTGTGATAACAGTTGATTTCACCGTTATTAGGGGTTAAATTTTGATAATAAATGAACCCCTTTTACTTAGAAACTTGACTGTTCTCTTGTTTTTAGCTTATTTTGATCAATAAGAGAGTTGAGGTTATTACTAAATTCCCTTGATTTTGTAGGAAACTATGATGAATTGGAAGAGGGGTTAAATTGTCAAGAAGTTGGAACTTAGAAAGGATAGAAAGAGCACCAGAAGACAAGTTTGTATCAGGTCGCAACCACGCCTGGGCGCCCTTTTATGGGCCCTCAGCGCTCGAGGTCTCGCTCCCACGCCTGGGCGCCCTTTCAGAGACTCTGAGCGCCAATCTTCAAGTATCGTTTCACGCCTGGGCACCCTTCCTGGGGCGTTGAGTGCCACTCCTCCCGCAAGCTCACTTGGGCGCCTTAAGTAGGGGCACTGAGGGGTGTCAACGTTGGCCCATGATCCAATTCAGCTGTATATAAGGACTAGGACATCCTAGAGGGAGTATCTTTTGACAGAATTGACACAAATTTAGATTTTTCCAACTCTCTGGAGGCAGAATTGCATGAGGAAGCTCTCCTCTTCAGCTTTTAATGTTTATCTTTCATTCTCCACTAGTGGAAAAACAGCGTATAACGTTACGCGTTTAACGTCTAACCACTAAGTAACCAACGTTAAAAATAACTGGTGGCAATTTTGTAAATAAATGCAATTATTAAACATCGTTTAGAATTATAATTCGACGTAAGACGATATAAAACGTTGAATGCCTCAGCGTTAGACGTCAAAAGGCCAGTGAATTCAATAAAAATTTGAGCGGGAGATTGAAAATTCATTTACTTTATCTTAGCGCACGAGACCCTCTTCTCTACTCAAACTTTTCTCGAACAAAGTTTGACGACCATCACATGTAATCTTTCTTTCATTTGATACAAATGCATGTTAGTTAACTACTTTAGGTATGCTTTTCGTTTGTTTTCACCAATTATTTTCGTGTTCTGGTCCTTCATAGGCGCATTTTGCTTTCTCTCTCACTAGTTGCAACACTTTATTCCGATGAACCCACCTTTTAAAGGTTAGTTTTCGTTTTCGTTTTGAAGAACTTATTTGTTAAACTTGTTTGTTGTTTTTTTTTGTTGAATTTGTTTGTTGTTGTTTGGTTGAACTTGTTTGTTGTTGTTGTTTGATTGAACTTGTTTTGTTTGATTTAACTTGTTTGTTGTTTGTTATTGTTATTTTTTGTTGATCCTATATTACCGTTCATAGTTCTGCTTTTCAGGTTTCATAGAGTTGTTAAAAACGATTACAATTAATTAAAAAAATAAAAAAAATTGATTAACGTCGTATATGTTCAAAATTCAACGTTAAATTGACGTCGTATATTGACAAAATTCGACGTTAAATTAACGTCGAATTTTTTAAATTCGACGTCAATTTAACATCTCCTGATATGACGTCGTTCTCAAATTCGACGTGAAAGGCCAAAAATATTTGACATTGTACGTTCTTTTTGTACTAGTGCTCATTCCATTGTTGATCTAGTTTCTCCATTACAAAGGGGAACTAAACTCAAAATGTTGTTGGGGGATGATGTAACCTGGTAAACTCTCGTGTATTTGAATTGATTTTAATTGATATATGATTCTTTCATTAATTGTTGGGTTATTCTTCTTTGCTCTATGCTTGTTATGTTTAACTCATTCATGACATGATTATTGGTTTTCGTGATATGAACACATATGGGAAACCTAGATCTGGGGAATTTCTCCCAAGGAAACTATTTCCTAGACATAGGGATAGAACGCTTTATCTTAAGCTTTTAATCGTAAAGTAGAATTAGTTATAAAGGATACAAGACATTGTGATCTAGTAATTAAGGATAGGCTTTCTTCGCCGAGACATCGGGTTTTAAGTAATTTAGAAAGTGATATTAACATTAATGAAGAAGTTGAATTCTTATATGCATGAGAGTAAACTAGGTGAAATCTAAACCCAAACAACCTATTCATCTCATAATTTCAATATCATTCATTCATTTTTGTGTTTTTCTTCAATTGATCAAAAGTGCATTCATATTTACTTTCTTGTTTTTGCATTCAAAACCCTAAATTATTCTTCAAAGTCTTAATTAGTTAAGTAATTACATAACTGTTTAGTGTCGTGAGTCTCTTGGGAAACGATACTTGGTCTTACCATTTATTATTACTTGATACCACTCGGTACACTTGTCGAGGTCTTAACAGTCTTAGCATTTATTATTACTTGATACGATTCGGTACACTTGTCGAGGTCATAACAACTTTCAATTAAGGAAGCCAAAAAAGAAGATGGGCTTGACCTCTTACAAGACTTTAATTAACTCTTAAAAGTAATACCTTCAACCTGGATTAGATATTGAGTCAGATTGTTTCACTAAAGGCCAAGAAAGACAAGCATAAGTTCAAGATTGAGAAAGGTAATTTCAGACAGAAATTTGAGAAGAGCTCTCTCGAACCGAAAGTCATGAAAGGGTGCAGGTCAAAGGTTGAGACACGTTGGTTAGAGCTGAAGGTCAAGACAAGATTGTTAGATTCGAAGGTTGAGACTGATCAATCAACCCACGTTGAAGGATGAGATGGACCAACACGAGTCGAAGATAGAGTTGGGCGAGGCCAACCTAAAAGGACAATATTAGGCCAAAATTCGACAGGCCAACCCAAAATGAATGTTGAGACGAGCTAGCTCGGGTTGAAGGTCAAAACGTGCCGAAACAGGACGAAGGTCGAGCCGAGCCGACAAGGTAGAGACATCTCTATAACACCCTTTTCAGAATGTCACGAGTAATTCGTAAAACATCCATTTACTTTCAAGAAATGTAACCTTTGATTCCAACATATGAAACTTTAATTCAATTTAACATAAGTACAAATTAAAAATTACATATCTTAAATAATATTGTTGCAAATACAAATTTTTAAGAAAATGCCCCAAAGATATTCCTAGTACTCTTCTCCATTCTACGCATATCCAACTTCATTTGTAACATCATCTACTCCTGTATAACAACACGAGTTATAAGATCATCGCATAAACATAAACAAGCAGGGGCGAGCTAACCACATAGAAACACAAGATGAATATTCACCTACTTTACTTAAACTATACAGTTCCATCTATCAATCTTTTCAATAACCCATAATCAAATATCAATTACTATAATATCATTCAATAAAGAGATCAACATATAGTCTCAGTTTAAGAGGTTCAAACAATAATTGTCAGAGCGGCTGCAGCGGAATGGTTAGCGTGGAACAACAAACCAAGATGGGGGTGATGAATTGGTTCTTAACAAAAACGTGTGCCTTTAAAATTTCTACTCAATTAAACTTACTTAGCAATTAATAATAACAAGTAAATAGAGTAAGGTTGAGAGAAATTTGCACAGATGATTTTATCCTTGTTCGGATCTTACCAATCCTATGTCTAGTCGCTTATCTCAAAACAAGATAAAAAATTTACTAATTACAAAGCAATTACAAACTACAATCACAAAGATACAATTTATAAAAGTTAAGAAAACACTTATCTTAATGCCACAAGAGATGAACCTACATCGCCTTTGAATCTTCACAAAGGATAAACACTTCCTCCGAATACTTCACGAAGGACGACTTCCTCTTCCGATCACTTCCTTAGACACACCAAGGATGAACCAGCTATTCCTCTATCACCGTAGCAGCACTTCACCAGCTCCACATATAGAGTTTCCTTAGCTGAACAATAAGCTCACAATTCTCAAGAGTTTCTCCATTCTAGAGCACAAGGGAAGAGTTTTATATCTAACAAATGAAGCCTTCAATTCTGCTTATAGGCTTCCTTTCACTAAAAGACAAACTTAATGGCTAGTTTGTCCAACAACCATAAACGGATAGTTTTTCCAACGGCTATAAACAACTAGTTTGTCTAACAACCATAAACGGCTAGTTTCTCCAACGACTAGTTTCTCCAACATCTGTGTTGAGTGCGATACTCTTATCATTAAGCGTCACTATTCACGTGAATAATGTTACTATTCATATGAATAGTGCTACAGTGTTTTGCTACAATGATTTTACAAAACACATTTTCTACTCTTGAAGCTAAGTCCTATTAAATCTAAACTTATTACAAAAGCTTTATAATACAATACAAGTCTTCAAAATAATTTTTCATGAATCTTGATTGTTCTTAACTTGATTTGAGAATCATCATAACTTTATCTTCATCATTTTGCTAACAATAATAGTTCTTGGACGTAAATCTTAAGCTCACGTGTCATATCCACTAGTAAAAAATACAGATTTTGACGCTTAATATACGCTTCGGGTATACCAAAACCGAAGCGTATAACGTTATATACATCGGTGCTTATTCAACCCATTTTGGAACACACCTATTGCCTCGGTTCAGAAAAAACCGAGACCTATACAATCTGCTGCTGCTCAGTCTGAAAAGCTGAAAAGGCACTGGAGAGTCAGACAACATGCTACTGCCTCGGTTCGGCAAGTAACCGAGGCCTATTCGCCTGCTGCTGCTCAGTCTGATAAGACTGCAAAGTTACAAAGAAGTTTGTCCACAAGCTACTGCCTCGGTTAGCTGGAAACCGGTGCCTAAACCGTAGCCTATTGCCTCGGTTAGTTAAAAACCGGTGCCTAAACCGTACCCTATTGCCTCGGTTAGTTAAAAACCGGTGCCTAAACCGTATCCTATTGCCTCGGTCTGCAGGCGAACCGAGGCCCAAACTGCAGGCGAACCTGCCACAACTGCTGCTACGCCTGTCTGCCACAACTGCTACGCCTGTCTGCTACGCCTGTCTGCTACGCTTGTCCAACTGCTGCTACGCGCCTCTTGAACTGCTGCAACGCCTACGGCCTCGGTTGAACACCGAACCGAGGTCGATTGTCCACATATTCTACACCGTTGATGCTTTTAACCGAAGCCTATAAGCCTTTGCTGGTCACCTGAAAAGTCTGAACCATAACCTATTGCTTCGGTTAGTTGGAAACCGGTGCCTAAAGAGTAGCCTATTGCCTCGGTTCAGTGGCGAACCGAGGCCAAAACCACCTGCCACAACTGCTGCTACGCCTGTCCAACTGCTGCTACGCGCCTGTTCAACTACTGCTACGCCTAGGGCCTCGGTTGAGCACTGAACCGAGGTCGATTCTCCACATATTCTACACCGTTGATCCTTTTAACCGATGACGTATGGTGATATTACCTCAGTTGTAGGAGTAACCGAGGTAGTATCTCAATTTCATATTTTCAAATCGCGACAGCTTCTTCTTCTTCCTCGTACCTGTTTTTTCTTCACTTTCCTCGCCGCAGAACCTCCGTTGGCTACCAGTTTTCTCGCCGTGCCACCGCTTTGCTACCAGTTTTCTCGCCGGTTCTCGCCGCGCCTCTTCCCTTCGCCGTCACTCCATTGGTGCCTCGCCGCAGAACCTCCGTTGGCTACCAGTTTTCTCGCCGCGCCACCGCTTTGCTACCAGTTTTCTCGCCGGTTCTCGCCGCGCCTCCTCCCTTCGCCGTCACTCCATTGGTGCCTCGCCGGTGTACCTCTGCCAGTGCTCGCGCATTCAGTGCTGCTCGTCCTCATTGTTGGTCGCGCCTCCTCCCTTCACCTACGCGCCACCGTTGGCCTGCCGGTGCTTCCTCCGCCACTGCTGCCTCCGCCGATACTGCCTCCAACGTTGTTTCATTCTTCCTGTCTACATTAAGGTTAGTTGATTGTGTTTTTGCATATAATAATTGTTGTTTCTGGAGGAGAATCAAATTGTATGTATTGGTTGAGTTGATTTTTTTAATTTTGTTGGCAGTGTATGTATTGGTTGTATGTATTGGCTGTTTGTTGTTGACAGTGTATTGGCTGTTTGGGAGTTGGATTGTTAGGATAAGTAGTGTGTTACACACTATTCTAAGTTAATTTAGAAATGTATAGTGTAGTGATTGACACGTTGAATTGTAGATTGTTTAGTTTAGATAAATAAAAGCTGAGTTTCAACAAACTTTGAAGGCTGGAAATTTGGGATGATTAATTGGTTCTAAGCCTAACACTTATTTATTTTTCAAGGAATTGATTCAAAGAGTGTAACTCAAGGTAGCTAACAAAATATAAGACATAAAAAATAACAAGATTGATAGAATTTGAGACCAATTGAACGCATTTGGTGTAGATAAAAATTATGAAAAATAGACAAAAAAGAGAGAGTTAAGGTTTGGTAAGTTTAGTTTAGAATAAATAACAAGAAAGAAATTTAAAAAAAAAAGACTTGTTGGGTTTTAGATGGAAGGAAGGGAGATACGTTAATTTAAACAATATTCAAATAAGGTTTGAGAAACATGTTGTAAACAAGTGAAATAAACTCAAGTATCTAAACCCTAAAGTTAATTAAAATGACATTATTTACTCTTGGTTGAATATATTGTTTGGTTGAATATATTACATGTTGCGTATGTAATTATTTGTTTGCTTGAATATATATTGTTGTTGTGAATTAGCCTTAGTTTCCCGTTTGAGATTCAATACAAAAATTATTTACTATCTCCAGATTTTTTGAACAAACATACTTTTTACAAATGAAAATAGAGGAGATGGTAATAATAATTTACAGTATTGAATCTTGAATTTCCGGTTGGACAGTTTAAGAAGAGTAATAACGTTTTCATAGTTTATTATAACATATCAATTTTAATATACATTTCTTAAATTTCACGAAAATTTGTCAGTGTGTTTTGTATTGATCTTCGGGTGCATATTTGATTGTGATTTATAATCACTTTCATTTCGTGTAACCTAAAGACCAATGCGAAATGCTGGCAAAATTTCGTGAAATATGAGATATGTTGTTTAAAATTGATATGTTTAATAAACTAAAAAAAGTGAATCTTCTTGAATGGGATAGGGTCACACCTTGAATATAAACACGATCAAAGTGATCATTCAAGATTATTGAAATGGTGTAAACAATTCCAGTAAAGATGCGTATGGATAGAGGGTGGATTAATTTACCACGCATCAGCACTGAGTATGAGAGAGGGGTAGAAGAATTTATAGAGTTTGCGCAACATAATGCGAGTACAAGTGGTGATAATGAAGTGAAGTTCAGATGTCCCTGTGTGAACTGTTTGAATGGGAGGAAGTTGAACGCAAGTGATATTAGGGAACATCTTATCTGTGATGGTTTCATACGAAGTTATACAACATGGATATGTCATAGCGGATGTCGTTCTTCATGTGCCTACAGATGAGTTCTTCACTGTGGAAGAAGCATTTAAGTCCTTTGTCGCCTGGCCTAGACATTTGGTTGGTGATGTATCTAATCCCCCGGTAAACACTCGTACTATATACTTCTCAATTTTAATATTTACTTCTAATTGACGTTATAACATAACCATTTTTGCATTTAACAGCAGATAGGTAAAGAGGGAAGTCCTCCACCGAAGAAGATTCATTTATCTGAGGATGACCCTCTTGGTGCGTTAGACGAGCTTGCTAAAATCATTTCAGATGTGCCGATGAATGTACACTGGGATTCTACTACATTTGGAAGAGAAGCTCAGATCCCATTGTACTTGCATCATCAAGATGTTAGGGAGCTTGCGTCGGGTAGAGAAGAAATTAATATTACACTCATTCAGCTGTGGATGATGTAAGTTTATGAAAACTTTAAGGTTTGGTATTTTAGTCCATACTTTGTTACATTTGGTTCCATTCAATTGATGTTACTTAACATTTTATAATTATGATGATATATTGTAGTGTAATATACAAACGGGGTCATATGAATGTGGTTACTACGTCATGTTTTGGATGATGACCATTATTCGTGCACATTACATCAGTGGATGGGAAACGGTATTATTTAGGTTTCAATTTTATTTTCCCTATAGTTTAGATTTCAAATACACTAAGTTAAATCATTGTATTTTATGCAGAGATTTAATAGGACTGCTCCAATTCCAGAGAAGTCACTTCAACTTGTGAGGAAAGCACTGACTAAATATGTAATTCATTTATATAATAGTATATACTAGATATTAGGATATACTAAGTTCTAAGTTTATGTTTCTAAGTTGTTTGATGTTTTTCTACATTATTATTAGTTTAACATTGTACATTCAGTTTGATTTATGCTTCAAACTTGATTTATGATTATAATTTGATTGATTTATGCTTATAAGAAGTTGATTTATGATTCAATTGAATGTATTTATGTTTTATTATAATTTTCATTCAAAATATACGTTTCTGGATTATTCTCGACTATTCTGGCTGTAAATATATATGCAGGTCTGTTTCTGTTGTTGGGAATGTTGCAGAAACAGACCTCATTTTAAAAAAAAAAAGGATATATGCCTCGGTTAGTGCCAAAATCGAGGTAGAAAAGCAACATACGGCCTCGGTTTTGACCACAACAGAGGCTAAAAGTACTGCGTAAAAAAAAAAAACCCTCTACTGCCTCGGTTTAGACTACAACCGAGGCAGTAGGGTGGAACATACGACCTCGGTTCCCCTAACCTGAAGCATATAGTCCTTCGAAAAAAAAAAGAAAAAAATCCAAAAGCTTTACTGCCTCGGTTGTGGATGAACCGATGTCAAATCGCCTCCCTTTATGCCTCGGTTCAAGCCGAGGCCAAAAGTAGTACACTTTTTGCATCGCCTGCATATGCCTCGGTTCGAGAACCGGTGCCTATAACGAAAAACAACCGCTGTCGTTTCTCCTGCCTGTACTAGTGATCCCATCACTATCTCAAGAGCTTCTCTGGGAAAGTACACGCAACCACTAAAGTACACAATACCACTTTCCATCACTCCCTCAAAGAGCTTCCCGACGCAACTACACATTGCAACTCCCCATCATTTTTTCTAGAAAGTTTCATCGGGTAAGTACACGATGTCCCTTCCTATCACTCTTTCAAAAAGCTTCCCCAGGCAAGTACACAATGTCACTCCCCATCACTCTTCCAAAGAGCTTCCCGAGCAAGTGCATAGTATCACTCTCATCATTCTTCCCGCTCACCAAAGCCTTTCGTATGAAATTCGGACAAATTCGACAGAGTCGTGCCCACTCTAAATTCGGTAGAATTTGGCTAAGTGGGCTCCACCAAATTTCGATCAAGTTGGGCTTGACCAAAATTTGGTCAAGTTGACTTTTATCAAAATGTGGTCCAATTTCAACCGCGTCAACCCAAGCTGGATTTTGGCCTAATCGGTGACACTCGAAATTTCGTCGAATTCAATTGAGTCATCATTGGTCGAAATTTTTCCGAATAATGTAGAGTCGACCTAGCTGAAATTCTACGAAGTGAGCCTTATCCAAATTTGACCCACCTTTAATCAAAGGTCGAGATAGACTTATTTAGCTTCTGTTGATTGAGATTTTTTTCATGTTTAAAAATAAAAATAAGCTAAATTTTATTGGTGTTTTTGTTTTTGAGATTTTTTAATAAAGACCTCTTGATCTTGAAGTTTTTTGTCCCAACTTACTACTAAACCCGTAGGCCAAATTGACAACTTTAAATTTAAGGCACTAAGCTCAAATGACACGTGAACACTAGTTTCGTATCAAGGGATGAAAATATCACAGTGAGTGTTCAAAACTAAGTTCAAGACAAATTGAACAATAGAAAGAAGGAAGGCTAGATTGGTTCCAAGAATTTTCAAAAAACAATAGAATTGGACTACGAAGAAACTTTTAGCCCAGTATTGTGAGGATCACACTATCATTTACCACCATTATATGTCTAAGAGTGTTATGTTCCAACACATAGAAACAAGGGTTGTTGCATAAAAATTAACAGATGTCATACCCTCATGTGTAGATAACTAGAGTCACTCCTCAGTTATTTTGCAACGCCAACTTTAATTCACATAAGAAATAGAACCGCATAACAAGGAAAAACTCAGTACATAATGCTCTTAATTTAATCCAAAAATATTAATACTTTTTTTCCTATTACATAATTTAACTCTACTTTAATGCATTTTAAACCTTAAATTATATTAAACTTGACAAATTACCTTCTAGCTACATATATGATGAAATCCTAGCTCTGGTTGTAGCATATGAGTGACTCACACTACATTTCTCATTATACTTAGTTGTGATTGGGGTTTTGGTGGCAAAATAATATAAACAAATTGAATTAGAAGTTACAATCCATGATACTAAATCGAAAATAGTTTAGTTGGAGTATAAAACTACCATTGTTTTACGAAGAAAGCGAATAGGTCATAATGTTTCACAAAATGACAAATCTCACAATAGTAACACACATTCGAAGATTCTCCCCACACTTTCGAAAATCTCACATACTTCTAGAAGTCGCATCCAAACACATGAAAAGCCTCCCGAAATCTCAACCAAGCATGCGTTGCAAGACACAAACTAGCACACCACTTATGAGCACACTAAGGTAGGAGCACACAAACAGAGATGAACACAAAAACGAAAATTTGATTCTCGTGTATTCAAATTTAACCCTAATTGTAAAAAACTAAAAGTATTAAATATAAATAATTATTACGATTATAATAATCTAATAAAAAATATATTTTTTAATAGTTTAATATAACCAAATAATAATAAATATGATTTTTTTATGAACATATTTAAGAGTCTTAAAATGTGTTATATTCTACTTTATGCAAGTTTTATGATGCTATATTACTTTTAAACAACTTATATCTTTTTTATGGCACTTTGTTTTAATGAAAGTTTCGTTTAAGATTTTATACATAAAATTAAGATACTATAATAATATGTGAGTGATCGATGTCATTTCAACAATCAAATAAATGAAAAAAATATTTAAATGTTGCATAATTTATTAATGTCCATAAAAAGATTGTTTGTTGCACGAAACAAAAAAAAAAGATATAAACATGGTTAAGCTAATCAATTATGTCTTCTATTTCGGTTGATTTTTTTTTACCGAGACACTAACATTTTTACGCTTGAATCACGTGCTCCACCTACTTAGACCGTTTGGCTTCTTCAGTCTAACCGCTCGGTTGACTTTCGTCTAGATCGTTCAGTCACGTTATTCTCTATCGGTCGATCTCCTGATGCTAACCGTTTGGTCTTTGGCGCTGACCGAACGATCTCCTTCTTTGACGAGGGGAGGGGGTATCTGCAAACATTCTCTGACGCTCAAGTTAGGTGTGTGACAATGAACCATTATCATTATTTGAATATTTGAGAATGAGTTGAGTGTGAACAGAATGTATTGGAGTGTGAATTGAGCCTAAGTGAAAACATACCTAGCTTTGTATTTATAATTTACCTCATGGATCCTGAGTTGATACAAGTCCAATAAAATATAAACAGAATAAAATATAAACAGATTACCTAAAAATCCGGTTTGTTGTTTATAACCTGCTTATCAATATCTTCAATTAGATATTCTTTGATTATTTTATCATCTACTGGACTATTGGCCCAATAACAACTTAAGCATAGGCCCAATTACGACCCAAACCATTTGACCATATTTCATATGATACATCATGCCCCCTAAGTCTGAGTTAAGCGTTCGGGTTTAGCCGTGGTTAACTATAGGACTTATGAGTTTGAAGGAGACTGTATTTGTTGTACATGTACCAAGGAGGAAAAATAATCCGATTTGAAGTAAAAGTAAGTAGATGGTTATACCATGTAAGCAAGATCGTTTGGCTGCGATTGTGGTGTGAATGATCGTTCGGCTTTGACGTAGAAGTTCTTCCTAGAGAGCGGGCTTTGCCTCTTTGCTTTGACTTTGACCTAGGAGTTCTTCTTAGGGAACGGGCTTTACCGTGAGCGTTCATTTAGAACGTTCGCCACCGCTCGGTTAAGGACAAGAGTAAGCCGTATGGAACCTCACCGCTCGGTATAGGACGAGAGTGAGGCCGTATGGAACCTCACCGCTCGGTTTAGGACGAGAGAGGTCGTACAGAACCTCACCGCTCGGTTTAGGACGAGAGTGAGGTCGTATAGAACGTCACCACTCGGTTTAGGACAAAAGTGAGGCCGTATAAAACCTCACCACTCGGTTTAGGACGAGAGTGAGGCCGTATAGAACCTCACCGCTCGGTTTAGGACCAGGGATTCTCACAGAGCATTCCCTGGGTTTTCTTAACGCTAGTGATGGCTTGCTTCTGAGAGGGATTTACCTCTTCGGTCTTCGTCTTCAACGAGAGGGATTTAGCTCTCGGCCGAGAGGGATTTACCTCTCGGTCTTTGACTTTGACTTTCTGACGAGAGGAATTTACCTCTCGGTCTTTTCTTCAATGAAAGGGGTTTTACCTCTCAGCTCTTGCATGGTCTTGTCACCTGCACTATGAAGCCGGATAGCCAACACTTCTGAAGCCGAACGATTGAACATATGTAATTGAAAGAAACTTTCTGGCTTTATTCATACCAATAGTGCCTTGTCAAAATAGTTTAATTGAAATAAAACATGATATCAAAATTTAACTAATGTAAACTTCAGATGAGTCGCATTCCTAGTGTTAGGAAGGACTTTTATCATATCTTCCAGTCGATGGGCCTCAAGATTGTGCGGTCAAAGCTAGGCTTGCGACTGCGACTCCGCCTATGCTTTCGCTCCTCCTTTCTATGTGGTCGTTCGATATTTCTTTGTGGAGACCTTGATGAGCTTCTTATCCGCGATCGATCCGTTTTTACATACTTACAGAGATGGACGGCACGAATGAGCTCTTCGATTTTATCTTTGAGTCTCACACACTCTTCGGTAGTATGTCCTAGGTTTTGATGGTATTGGCAGTGCTTTCTTTCATCACATTATTAGGTTAATGAAGCTTCCTGACCGAAAGAAGTTCGACACTAAGGGCTTCATCAAGGATTTTTGCCCTGGTTCATTGATAGTTGTGTAATGATCAAACTTTGGCATTCGAGGGAAGTCCTTTGGTCGAGAACCCCCTCCCTTGTCGTAGTTGTCGATCGTTTGTCTGTTGTCCTTTCTCTTTCCGCTTACATCAGCTTCCTGTTGTTGCTTTCGTTGTGAGCTCCTCATGTCCTACATACGAACAAACTCAGTTATCCTTTCCTGAAGTTCATCCATTGTTTTTGGTGGTCGCGCATATAGTTTTTCAGCAATATATCCTAGCCTTAGACATGAAGGCAGGTTACTGATGATAAAGGTGTGATTAACATCTTTAACTCGCCGTGCAGTTTCATTATACCTTTTCACAAAGGCTTTCAAAGTTTCCCCTTTCTCCTGTTTAGTATTTACCCATTCCGCTGGTGTTATCTCTTATTTCTAATTGAAGGCGTGTTGCCTTCAAAAGAGGATTTCTACGGTGGCGAAGCAATCTACTGTGTTTGGGGGAAGAGTGTTATACCACTCCAATGCTTCATCCTTGAGCGATAAGGAGAAGGATCTGCATATGACCAGATCGTTGTTCGTGTAGAACGTCATTGCATTGGTGAAGATCCTAAGGTGATCGTCGGGATTCGTTGCATGATGGTTGTTGTAAAAGGGAGTAAGCTGGTTGGCCGAACGGTTTGGATGGGCGAAGGTCTTCTCCTTCTTCAATCGTTCAGATTGGTGTGCTGGGATGGGTGTCGATTACTACTTCCCTCGTTTTCATTGTCGTGGTTGGAGGCGGATCGCTCGGTATGGACTCGTTCCGCCCTTAGCGCCGCAATCTCCTCTACTTGCTTTCGCTGCATCTCTTATTGTGTGTGCGCCTGCGCCTGTATGGTTCTTGCCTGTGCTTGTATCTACGCTATCAAATCCCTGGTATTCTGTTGTTCATCCATGCTCCTCGTGGTCACCATTTGGGCGTCTTCTGCTTGCTCTTGGCCCCATGGTGGGCGCCAAAATGTTTCGGTTGATTTTTTGTGGGACCGAGACACTAACCTTTCCATGTTTGAATCACGTGCTCCACCTACTTATACCGCTCGGCTTCCCTAGTCTGACCGCTCGGTTGACTTCTGTCTAGGTCATTCAGTCATGTTATTCTCTGTCGCTCGGTCTCCTGATGCTAACCCTTCGGTCTTTGGCTCTGACCGAACGATCTCCTTCTTTGACGAGGGGAGGGGGTACCTACAAAGATAATCCGACGCTCAAGTTAGGTGTGTGACAGTGAAAAGTTATCACTATTTGAATATTTGATAATGAGTTGAGTGTGAGCAGAATGTATTGGAGTATGAATTGAGCCTAAGTGAAAACGTACCTGGCTTTGTATTTATAATTTACCTTATGGATCCTGAGCTGATACAAACCCAATAAAATATAAACAGAATAAAATATAAACAGATTACCTGAAAATCCGGTTGGTTGTTTATAACCTTCTTATCAATATCTTCAATTAGATATTCTTTGAGTATTTTATCATCTGCTCGACTGTTGGCGAGTAACAACTTAAGTGATGACCCAATTACGGCCCAAACCATTTGACATTATTTCATAGGATACATCTTCCAATAAATTCAATCAAGAATTACATCTAAAACAAATCCTATAATAAGCTGCAGAAATGTTAAAAACATAAAATAACAATAAAAAGAAGGTTTGAAAAGCAACAAATGTTATAAAAAAATACAAAAAAAGAATATAAAAGGCAGGTTGATTCTCTAGTTTTGTCATACTTGAATTCTTCATTAATTGTCATTCATTTAATAAATAAATGGAGACTTTGAATTAACTAAATAAGTTTCAATTAACTGACTAAGACTCTCATTCATTACGACTGATAGTTTAGTTATATTTTACTCATTCCAAAAGTCTATAATTAAAGTAATAATGTATTCTTTTATCTTTTGACTAAGCAAACCAATATTCAAGTTTGAAATTAACTAAACAAACATATTAATTCATCTAGCTTTGACTTTTTCCAAGTGTATACAAATAAGAACCTATTAAAATTTCACTTGTTCCAAGCATTTGCAATTTAAGTGTTCTTTTACACTACACATGTTCCAAGCCTTTACATGTGAAGATTTGGTCTTTGCTTAATTGATCCACCATTAGTTGTTGCACTTTTAGTTCTATCAGCATAGAGCAAAGATTCACCTTGACAGATTTTATGCAGAGATTTAAGGTATTACGTAAGTATACGTCGTTTAACCTTTGTCTTTCTTGGGCGGCTAACCTTTTATCCTGTGAAACCATGTATATAAGTAAGTGTAAAATCATAAAAACTCAATGAAAGACGATCTTAAGAAACATACCTTCCATTCCTCAGACTCTCTAGATGCACGAAACTGCATCCAATCCTCCTCTGTGAAGGTATAATGCTGAGATGGATTTTCATGTTGTCTATCTCCAAAGACATATAGTCGTGTCAGCCTTGTCTTGAAATCCCTCCATCTTATCGCTATATGCGATAACACTTTCTTTCTGATTTGCATTGTGTTTGGAATATCAAAATGTTGCTGTTTAAAACCAAAAACTTGTTACCAAAAGAAAACATAACAGATAAGTATATCACAAATTGCATGAAGTCTAAACATACCTGAACATCTTGCCATAAGAGGTTCTTGTCGACCTCTGGGACGTCATCCCAACATGCATGAAGGATAGAGACATGACTTTTTGCTAACTTGCCCAGATAACTCCTAAACCTATCAGCATTTGGCCCTGATGGATGACCTGATCTGGGGTCAATGTCAACATGCCTCCTCTGACCATCCACGCGTCCGGATGTCACATCTGCCACTCGGGTGACGCCTCGTCCACGTCTGCTCTTTCCCGATCCTGAGTCTGAGGCCGACATACCTGAAAAATTATACAACGTTAGTAATAATTCAGTTATGATGAACATACATATAAAGTCAATAAAAGTGAAAATATTAACCTATTAATTAATTGTTTTTTCCCAAATGCCTTCGTTGTGATCACTACGAATTGCCTGCATTACATCGGCAACGTCATCAATTGGGTCTTCAGTGGGTCTACATGCAACAAATGTTGTCTCAAGTATATCAAGAGAATCGTCATCCTCATGTCCATGCATGTTTCTACCTTCTAAAACCACTGACCATTTGTTATTCGATGGATCACTTACGTAGAATATTTGTCTTGCTTGACTAGCCATGATAAATGGTTCATCAGTGTAATTCATCTTGTTCAAGTCTACCAATGTGAAACCAAGGTCATCCATCATGACACCAGAATTTATATCAACCCATTTACACTTGAAAACTGGTACTCTAAAAGTAATGTAATCAACTTCCCATATTTCTTGTATTATTCCAAAATAACTGATGGATGCTGTGATTGGATTTTTGTCTTTAGAACTAGCAAAGTGCACAGCCTCAGCTTGTAGTGTGACGCCACTATTTTGAACTCTGCTTTTGTCATCTTCTACCTTTGTCTGAAACGAAATATGCATCCGGAGAACAAACACAAGTACTGAACCGAAATTTTATCAATCTTATCCTTAAACTCCAAATGACATGGAATTGCAAATTATGGAAATTAATTTTCTCAAACTGTCCAATCGGACAATTCAAAATTTAACACAAACGATTAAAAGATTAATCGTTTGTCTTAAATTTCAAACGGGAACTAAGTGTCACTCAATGATTTGATACTTATATAATACACAACTAATACAGATATATTCAAAAGCCAATTACGCAGTCACATTTTACAGTAAAAAACATGCATTCACAAAACTCAATTACATGCATACAAAAAATTTTCAACCAACAAGCTAACCTGAAAAGTAGATTCGAAATGAAAAGGATGAAAACGGAGGAGTGAACGGCCTAAAACGCAGTCCAAAAACAGTCAAAGAAGCCGTCCAAGAACACGCAAGAGTCTGCAAAAAAACGGACCGAAAACGATTTTTAATCGGTTCAAATCAAAGGTATTTCATCACAGAGCAATGTAATCGGATTGAAAATGAATTTAAACGGTCCAAAAACGAGAAAACTCACCTGGAAATCAATGGCGCAACAGCGTTTTACGGAGGAAGACGATGAACAGTGCGTTTCCAAACGTTAACTGGTCACGGGTTCGCGGGAGCACGATATTATACTCTTAGACGTCCGGCGAGCTTGTGGACGGACGTCTATAATATTATAGACGTCTGGTTCGTCACTAATGTGACGTCTTTGAGGATTTAAAAATGATATTCGCGGGTGGGTTTAAACATCAGTCCTTGGTTGCGCCGACGTCTGTCATATATGATAAACGTCCGTTTTGGGGGGCTGACGTCTATTATATTGAACAACTGAACGTTTCAACTCCCCATGGCAGGCCCTCAACGTCGGTCCTAAGAGGGCCCGGACGTCTATAATATTATAAACGTCTGGCCCCGCATATTGGACGTCTCAGGACCTGAAGAGAATTAAATATCCAACCACCCTATCAGTACATTAAACGTCCGGTATACGGGCTCGGACGTCTATAATATTATAGACGTCCGTGCCCGCCGAAACACATACGTTTAAGGACCTGAAGAGAATTAAATATCCAACCACCCTGTCAGTACATTAAACGTCCGTTATGCGGGCACGGACGTCTATAATATTATAGACGTCCGAGCCCTCCAAAACGAACGTGTAAGGTCCCTACTTGGGAAATTGAAACGTTCAGCCTCGTAGACGTCCGTCCCCCTAACACGGACGTTTAAGGGCTGCCATGGGTACTTGAAAACGTTCAGCTATAAACGTTCAGCCTTTTAACGTCCGTCTCCTAGGACGGACGTTCGCTGAAGTATAAACGTCCGTCTCGGCCAGGGACAGACGTTCAAAGGCTGCACATGGTTTTCACTGTTCAGCCTAATAAACGTCTGTCACTTAGGACGGACGTTCACTCAAGTATAAACGTCCGTCTCGGCCAGGGACGGACGTTCAAAGGCTGCACATGGATTTTCACTGTTCAGCCTAATAAACGTCCGTCACTTAGGACGGACGTTCACTCAAGTATAAACGTCCGTCTCGGCCAAGGACGGACGTTCAAAGGTAACACATGGTTTTCACTGTTCACCTTATAAACGTTCAGTTGTCTGCGTATTAAACGTCCGTCACATGGGACGGACGTTCAATCAAGTATAAACGTCCGTCGCGGGCAAGGACGGACGTTCAAAGAGCTTATAGGTGTTTACTAGTTCAGCCTATTAAACGTCCGTCACCTAGGACGGACGTTCATAACATGATAAACGTTCGTCTCGACAAGGGACGGACGTTCAAATGACTGACACATGTTCACTTGTTCAGCCTATTAAACGTCCGTTACCAAGGACGGACGTTCAGAACATTATAAACGTCCGTCTCGGGCAAGGATGGACGTTCAAAGAGTTGATAGGTGTTCACTTGTTCAGCCTATTAAACGTCCGTTATCAAGGACGGACGTTCAGAACATTATAAACGTCCGTCTCGACCAAGGACGGACGTTCAAAGGGCTGACACGTGTTCACTTGTTCAGCCTATAAACGTCCGTCACCAAGGACGGACGTTCATAACATTATAAACGTCCGTCTCGATCAAGGAAGGACGTTCAGAGGCTGACAGGGGTTCAATTGTTCACCCTATTAAACGTCCGTTTGGCAACGCTGAACGTCTATAATCTTATAGACGTCCGGCTCGATCCAGGACGGACGTCTACAGTTCCACTTATTTACTAATATGCCACCGGTCAATTATATACGTTGGGGCTTTTGTGGACGGACGTCTATTGGGAGACGTTAAAACCCCTTTCTGCACTAGTGTACAAATCAATTTAAGTTTGTAGAATACTACCTTAGATAAACAAAGTTATCTTCAATGTTGCCTCTTGTCAGAATTGTTCCTTGAATCTCATGCATAATAGAACCTTAACTTGAACTTTGTCTTGTAGCAAAACCTAACTAAAAAAATGCCCCCCGACAGATCAAACAATATGTGTAGGGGTGGTCCTCCAAACGATACATGTTAGATGAAACCATTAGATAAGTCTCAATACATGATTCCATCAATTGATGCATCCATTAGATGAGTACATTAGACAAGTCCATTAGATGATTTGAACATGTGAGTACATTAAACAAATCCATCAAATGATTGCATCACATGAGTATAATAGAGAAGTCCATAAGGTAATTTAAGCAAACGAGTAAATTAGATGAGTCCATCAGATGATTTCATCAAATGAATACATTCGACAAGTCTATCAGATGATTTCATCAAATGATCTAGTGATAACATAGTACAATAAAGGATAGCTTATGACCAACGCACATGCCAAGTAAAATGTATAACACTAAACTAAGAAGGATTTTCACTACTTCCTTAGAAGCCTAAATCCCAAGTCATACAATTCAAAATCCATTTCATTATGTCTTTTTCATTTTTATAATTCCATCTCTATTCACTAGTGCAGAAAGGGCTTTAGACGTCCATTCTTTTGGCCTTTTGACGTCCGATCTTCCCCCGACATCTCTGTGGGTGACGTTACTCAAACGTCGGGGGGTCCACATCGGATGTCTATATAGACGTCCGTCCCCCTCCCCAACGGACATTTAGTGGGCTGACAGGGGAGTTGAAGCGTTCATTTGTTCAGCCTCTTAGACGTTCGTGCCCCTTCCACGGACATCTATAATATTATAGACGTCCGTCCCCCACCACAACGGACGTCTAGAGTTTCACTTATTTACGAATATGCCACCGGTCAATTATTTACGTTGGGGCTTTTGTGGATGGACGTCTATTGGTAAACGTTAAAAGCCAATTTTGCACTAGTGATTTCAACATCCAACTTTTCCACTCAATTCTCATATTACAAGATTACCAAAATTATTCTAAAAAATGGTAGTCTCGCTTTGTGAGATCAATTATTTGCTTTATGAGTTCCCCAAGAGGAACTCTCGTTGAATGACAAATAGTCTTGCTCAACAAGTGAAGCATTAGAACCAAAATATTCACCCAACGATGTAGACTCACCCTAGTAACTTATCATCCCCTAGTTCTCTGATAAACTCGAATTTGGTTGTCACTCGGCGAGAATATTCTCACCCAAAGAGTAGGCTTCTGATAACAGTTGAAAAACTGTTATTTTCATGATTAAAATTGATACTAAAAGCAACCTTTAACACTTAGAAACTAGCTTGAAATCATGCTTTTGTTCATATTTTCAGAAATAAGAGAGCTGGCAGTTTACCGCTGAGCGGCACTCAGGAGTTCACGTTGGCACCGCTGAGGGGAAAAATGGCCACTGAGGGGAGAAAACGACTCACGCACTTACCGCTGAGCGGCACTTTACCGCTGAGCGGCACACTTATGGACTTGGGCCTAAATTTTCTGTAATTTTAGAATAGTATATAAGCTTTAGGACGTCCTAGGGTTTGTATCTTTGGCAGAAATGAAGCAAACACTCTCTTTTCCACCCCTTTGAAGGAGGATCTTGGATGCTCAGGCTACCTCTTCACCTTTCTAGGGTTTTATCTTTCATTCTTTCATTATTTTTCATCTAGGTTCACCATGAATATGGTGAACTAAACCTTGTATGTTTGTTGGGGAATCAATGTAATCTTTTGAAGCTCTCATATATGGAATTTGTGTTTACATCTTATATTTAAGACCTATGATTTCTTTCATCATTAGTTAGGGTTTTTTCCTCTTTGCTCAATGCTTGCTTTGTTTAACTCATTCAATGCATGATTATTGATTTTGTCGATACGGGAACGTACGGGAAAGTCTAGATCCGGGGAATTTCTCCCAATAGTATATTGGTTGCCTTAACCTCCTGTGCTAAAAAAACTAATTATTAGGAATGCTAGGAATCGTATGAACTCGTAATTAGGGAGAAGCCTTCTTGAAAGGTAATTTAGAGAGTGGCATTAATAATGATGAATTGAATGTTGAATTCCTAAAGTATATGAGAGTGGATAAGATGAAATTGATAACCCCAACAACATACTCATCCATATATTCCATTAAAGTGTTTGTATTTTGTTTTAGCCATTGATCACATTCATGCATACATGTTTATTTTCTGTTTTGCATATTAAACTTCACTTATTTCGTTCTTAAGTCTTAAATAATCAACAAATCACATAACTAAACTAAGCCGTGAGTCCTTTGGGAGAACGATACTTGGTCTTACCGAGTTTATTACTTGAAACGATTCGGTCACACTTGCCGATTGTTCAACAAGTTTGTGGCGCTGTATTTCGGTGTTCATAAATTTGTCATCAGCTTCCCTAACTTTTTGTCAGACTCAAATTTGACCATCGCTCTGCAAGAAAAGGAATCGCCTAGCATTTTAGAAAATATACATTTCAAACAATGTCAAACATTCACCTAATTCATCTCTTGCTTCATTTAACACACCAACATACTAAATTCAATCCATTCAACTCAATTTCATTCAAATATACCAATTTCACAGATTAATCAACCTATTTTCTTCTTAACACAATTTTATATGTCTTACAGATTTCATATCTCAAATATATTTCATACACCAAGTCAAATACATCAAATGTGATTTAACAATCAAAATCAATTTACCACAACACCAAACAACAAAAATACCATTCAAATACAAGAAATTAAAATTAATTTCCCTTACCTAGGTTAAACAACCTTTTCTCTTAAAGGAGCTCTATAGAACTCTATTCACAAAGAAAGACCTAAATTGACATCAAAAGCCTAATTAGAGAACTAATCATATAATCTAGATCATAGAGCAACAAAGATTATTGCAAGCTTCTTTAATACACATGTATAAGCCTAAAGCCCACATGCAATGCAAAAAATGAAAATACCTCAAAAAGGGTAAAAAAGAACTTACTCTATTTGACTCTCTGAATTTTAGAGCTCCTAACAACAATCGATTCTATGGTCTCTAATCTTATAAGGGACAAAGATATAGATTGATATCCTAAAGGGAAGGAAGAGAAAACTTAGAGGTAGTTTTTCTAAAGAGAAAGTGGATTTATTATAATGAACTTCATTTATTAGAAATAAGTTTTATAGTTTAAACCTTTATATATTAAAATATTATAATGTCATTATTTTAAAACTACTACTACTTTAGGTTTTTTCTTAAGTTCTCACATTCTTCCCAACAAGAAAATCTTTTGACCCTTAAATTAACTTACGAGGGAAAAGGTGAAGGTAAAAATTCCTCGTGTTCTCTTTAAACTTCAAGGTTACATCACTCGTCCTAGCATCCACAACACTTTAACTAAATTGATTGTCTTTTCCTCAGCCACTTGGTAAGATATTCATTTATCCTTACTAGTTATACCTCCATGAATAAATCTTCCTTTACTTGCACCTCATCCAGCTCCAACATATGCATAAGGTTAGACATATACTTCTTTTTTGTGATATGTGAAACACATTATGTAGGTTTGACAAGTAAAGAGGTAAAACAACCTCATAAGCCACTAGACCTATCCTTCACAAGATTTAATAAGGTCCAATGAACTTAGGAGAGAGCTTTTTAGACTGGATAACCCTTCTCACACCATTTCTTGAGGTTATCTTTAGAAAAACATGATCCCTAGCTTCAAAAAGTAGCAATTGTTTCCTTAGATCAATGTAAGACTTTTGCCTACTTTGAAAGACTCATTCTATCTTGTATCTTAAATATTTCAATCGTCTACAACAACAACTTTGGCTAAACCAATATGCCTCCTCGTCTTGATACCAACAAAGAGGTGTCCTACATCTTCTACCATACAACACTTCATAAGGAGTCATTACAATACTAGCGTGATGATTGTTATTGTATATGAATTCCATTAGGGGTAAAACTTCATCCTAGCTACCACAATGATCTAACACGCAAGTTCTTAGTAGATCTTTAAAAGATTGAATATTGCTTTCAGATTGTCCATCAGTTTGAGGATGATAAGTAAAACTCATCCTCAACCGGCTCCCCAAAGCATTTTGTAGCATCTACCAAAACTGAGAAGCGAACCTAGGATCCTTGTCTAATATGATACTTGATGACATTCCATGTAGCTTCACTATCTCTTTAATATAAGTTATGCTAGTTTGAACATATACTACAAATATTCTTAGAATTACTGACTAAAATAATTTCGTCAGTAAATTTGATTTATCGATGAATTTTACAATTTTAACTATTGACAAATTTTATTGATGACTTTTTCTATCGGTAAAATTTATCGATAACTACATACCTTAAAAGTCATTGGTAATATCCACTAGTAATTTAAAATTCTTATAACCAATTTATTGGTTAAAAGAAAAACAAATTTTTTGCCCAAACTTATCTTATCTCTTTTGCCATTCTCTTTACCTCCTACCACGTTCGAAACATATTGTTCAACGCTATGTTCAGCTTTATTTCATAATAGGCATTTTTCTTCTTCAACCGCAAGTTATAACTCTCTCTCTCTCATTGTTGCTTTCACATCAACTTCCATTAAGTGCTTCAACAAGTCTATGTAGTAAGAAGAGAGAAACTCCAATATGATGATTTTGTGCACCTAGCACTAGTAAGAATTGCAAGGGATACCTTAAATCATGGAATAGTTGTAGCCCAACACTTCAAAGCTCATGGATTTTGGATGATAAAGCACTGTTTTCCCATTTCTTAATCACTCAACCAACGCTTTGTGACCAATCAAAGCTATGCACCACTTGCTTTTAGCGGTGCTTTTCTTGTTGCTTTATTATGGCTTTTGAGAATTTTGGACATGGTAGAAAGACTAAATAATAAGGTTGTAGAAAAATAAAAAAATAAAAGGAAGAAGATAAATAAGGGACGAGGAAGAAGATGAACCAGATCATGATATTTATTGACAAATTTTTCTATCAATAATTATCGATGGATTTTAGCAACAAATTTTTTGGTCGGTAATTATTGATGAATTTTAGGAACAAATTTTTTTATTGTTAATTATCAACAAAATTCTTGTTGTGTAAGATATCAATAATTTTGATTTACCAACCGATTTTAAGTGTTATTGATAATATTAATTTATTTTTATAGTCATCCTTATATTTATTGTAGAAAATGAGCATCTTTGTTAATATGTTCACAATAATGCACCGAATAATTGATTTCAATAATACACCAATTTGACAAATACATTGACTAGAGAACAACTTTAGCAACACATTGGATAAACAACTTGTCTTTTTATCATCTTTCTTCTCCATCTTTAAGAATGTTTTATTTCTTATTTAAGCTTATGATCTTAACTTCATTTAATCACTGGAAAATCTCAAATCCAACCATGCTTGCATTCTCTATAAAGTAATAGACGATTTGACACCGTAGACGATTTGTGAGCTTGCGACACTACATAAAGCACACATTATTCATCAAAATTTAGCTAACAAATTATTCATCAAGTCGTCTAGAAGATTTCATCATACTAGTTTCTTTAATTAGATTTTTCTAACTAGAGTGTCTAGTTCGTTCCTAAACCGACTACTACCTAAAAAAACTTAAAAACCTTATTTTAATATATAATTTCATTCAATGCTCATTATATTTTATTTGGACAAATCCCAGTTAAAACATTACATTTAAACTCACTAAAATTAATATATAAAAATTTTGATGGTTTGTTTAAAGAATACTTTTATATATATATATATATATATATATATATATATATATATATATATATATATATATATATATATATATATATATATATATATATATATATATATATATATATATATGGGTTTGTTAACGCGCGTACGCCTGTTTTTCAGTTGGTACATTTTAGCAATGTGTACCGGATTTTAGTAGACAAAAATACCTTTATATATTATGAATTCTAAGTTTTAAGGTTAAGGGTATTTTAATAATTTTCATTCTCAAAACTTAAAAAAAAAAAAGAAACCCCTCATTCATGTTAATCATTTCTCTTTCATCTCTCTCACTCCAACCTTTTCTCTATCATCCCTACTGTAGCCTCAATTGAAAAAAATCAGAAACACATGCCTTTAAAAAAAAATTCTTTGTAAAGAGTTGATTCATTGACATATTCACCTTCAAGGCAAAGGTTCATTCAAGATCTCTTCAATTTCACCATCTTCACTAACCTCTCTAATTTCATAATTTGTATTTGTTGAATCAGCATCTCTAAAAAACCCTCCAGGCCAATTACCAATTCTTTCGGATATCATTATGCTTGTGAAAATTAGATAAAATTATATACGACAAAAATTATAAAATGAAAACTCATTATAAAGTCATTTTTTGTAAGAAATTGTTTAACAACTGAGTGTTTCTGATCTTTTTCCAGGCCAATTACCAATTCCTTTGATGTCATTACGCTTGTGAAAATTAGATAAAATTAGATAAGACAAAAATTATAAAATAAAAACTCATTATAAAATCATTTTTTTGTAAGAAATTGTTTACCAGCGAGTATTTCTGATTTTTTCCAGGTCAATTACCAATTTCTTTATGCTTGTGAAAATTGGATAAAATTAGATAAGACAAAAATTATAAGATGAAAACTCATTATAAAATCATTTTTTTGTAAGATTGTTTAACCGCAAGTGTTTCTGATTTTTTCAATTGGGGCTACAGTAGGGATGACAAAGAAAAAATTGGAGTGACAAGGAGGAAAGAGAAAGCGTTGAGAGGGATGAAAGAGGTGAGTAAGGGTTTAGGAGTTTCTTTTTTTTAGTTTTGAGAATGAAAATTATTAAAATACCCTTAACCTTAAAACTTAGAATCCATGATATATAAGGATATTTTTGTCTACTAAAACCCGGTACACATTGCTAAAATGTACCAACTGAAAAACAGGCGTACGCGCGTTAGCAAACCCTATATATATATATATATATATATATATGTTTATGTTTATTATCATGATATAATTAATACTATAATTATGTTAATTATGATTATTAAAATAATAATGGATTTTAGTTTTCATAAATTTATTATAAAAATTATTTATTAGTTATTTAATTAATATCTGTTAAATCATTTTAATATTTTGTGTAAAATAACTTAAAATATGAATTATATTCAACTCACAATTTTTATTTATATATATTTTTGTTAATTTAATATATAATTAATACGGATTATTCATATATTATATAACTAAATTAATAAATCTATTTAATTTCTCTAAGTATTGAATAGGATTATAAAATAATAAAAATTTAAATTAATAAATTCATTATTTTTAATTCAACTGCATTTAATAATATTATTTTTTTAATTCAATGTATATAATATTAAAATTTGGACATATATATATATATATATATATATTATATATATTAAATTAACTTAATAAAGTTGCTCAGTTTTTAATTAGTTTTTTAGATATTAAATTTTTAATCTAAGTATTATGTACTTTTATTCTTAAAAGTTTTCTTCAATTCATGTTTATAAAAAAAGAAAAATTTGGCCAAAGTTTAGTTTCTTACCTATGTAAAGTAAAGCGTGCTGGGTAAGTAAGAGAAAATTTGAAGTTCTCATGCAATTTAAGAAGAGAAAATAGGGTCCATAAACATCCAAAAACTAGAGAACAAAAGTCTTTATGCACGCTTTAAATATCCTTTATATGCTCTCTCCAACTCTACTTATATCAATCAATCTCATAATTGGAGAGAGAGAGAGAAAAACAGAAGAAAGTTTTGGTCAGGGAAGAATAACCCACACTCACTCACTTCACTTTCTAGCAAGGGAGAAAGTGAACCTCTAGTTTTCTCATAGTGTAAGTGGAGAAAGCTCAAACACACAACAACATACTATTGATGTTGTTCTTCATGATGATCATGAGAGAGAAAGGATCAGCAAAAACAAAAAGAGATCAACAGTAACAAAATAGGTTGTTCTTGCATATTTTCCTACTGCTCACTGCCCCTCTTTCTCTGCCCTTTTTCTGAACCATTCAGATTTCAGAACCCCATTTTCCCTTTCTCTCTCTTCAATCAACCCTTCTCTTTCTTTAAACACCAGAGTTAGTGACATTAGCACAACACAGAAAAACCAGAACCAGACACGCACACAAGTGCTGAAACCTCTCACTGCTTCCATTACACTTCTGAAATGCTTATACTTTCCCCTTCTGTAACACTTGCAGAGACCCCACCTTCAACTAATACCCCCCACATACATAGATTTTCCTTCCAAAACCCTCAGAAGATCTAACAACCTTTTCTTAAGTCAGACAATCATAACCACCTTGTTACTACTCATCGCACAAATAAACTCATACATGCGTTCTTCTTATAGTTGTTCTTAGTTATTTTGTATGACACAACAAAGCATATCTAACTGATGCAGAATTGTTACACTGATCTCATCTGATTCGAACAGGATTGTCGATAAAAGAAGCAACTTTCATCTGTGGCTAGTCCTACAAGGAGGTTACACCGTTCGAACAAAGTTGTCTGAGAAAAGAAAATACACTTTCAATGGTGAATACTGCTAGGATTTTATTCTGATCTACCTGATTCGAACAGAATTCTAAAAAACACAGCTTCAGTTGTGGCTACTACAAGGAGGTTCCCTTCGGATTCCGGTGCCTTTGTCGACTGGTCAGCGACGCCTTCCGCCGTCTCGGGCCGCGGCGACGACCTCTCTCTCGGCTTCAATGCAACCTCCGCCGCCGCGCACGGCGGCGCATCCATGTGGCCCGGGGCGTCGAGGTCATTCAACCACAACCTTTCACCCCACCACGACATCTTCGTGGTGGCGCCCGCGTCGTCGTTCCATCACCACCACCACAGTGACGCTGTTTTGTCCGATCCAAACAACAACAGTTCCAACGCAACTGCACTCGGCGTCAACGTCTTCCCTCTCCTCACCGCCACGCCATGCCTCACTCCCGAGAGCGAGGGCATAATGGGAAACATCAATAACCACCGCAACAGAATTCAACTATGGCAACCACAGGAATCACCACAGCACCAACACGCCGACGGCGTCTTGGCGGGTAACCACCGTAGCAGAATTCAGTTATGGCAAGAACACGACGAGTCTCCCCCGCCGCAGCAGCAGCAACAACAACACCCGAACGCGCACGTGCACGAGCGGGAGGGGAGTGGGAGCGGTGCGAGCACGTGCCAGGACTGTGGAAACCAGGCGAAAAAGGATTGCAGTCACAGGAGGTGCAGGACGTGCTGCAAGAGTAGGGGTTTCGATTGCGCCACGCACGTGAAGAGCACTTGGGTGCCAGCCGCGCGCCGGAGGGAGCGCCAGCTCATGGCGGCGACGGCAGCGGTTGGGTCCAGTGGGTCCACTTCCGCCACCAAGAAACCTAGGCTCGTGCCTTCCCAGACCACAACCACTTCGCACACTTCCACGTCTAATAACACCACCACTCCTCCTAGGAGTTTCGACACTGGTTCGAGCCACCAAGGTTTGTTTCTGTCTCAAACGAGTTCAAACATTCACTCTTTAGTTTCAGTAATTCATTCTACTTCTTAAATTTCAGGGCTTTTGTATCGAGTTTTTCGTTAAATTCATTCAATTATTGACCTAAAACACTACAGTTCTTGCATTTTTCTAGCTACTACCACTGCTACTGTTATTCTCTAAAACAAACATAAGTTGTTATCTTTTTTTTTTTGAAACATTGGAGAAAGAGAAACAGACAATTTCTTTTCAACCCAAAAGCTTGTATAAGAGAATAAAAATTGAAGTTTTAGTTTGGTAATCTAAAGTTAATGCAAACTTCATTGCACATATTCATCCTGTCCATGGTTTGTGTGTTTCCTCTAAATAGATATTAAATATTTTCATTTTCTTTTATCTTTAGATTTTCATAAGATTTTTATGTTTGGAAACTTAGTATGGGAATCTCTACTTTCTATTAATATCTGGCTGGTTTGAAATAATTCTAGAACACAGAAATATTTTTTAACAATATATGATAAGATAAGCAAAATGTGCCTTTATTATAGGAGCAGTGATTGTATTATATATAGTGCTATTATAATATAAGAATGTTGTTGTTATTATTGTTACAAGTTCTTTCAACGATTTTCATGGGTTAATTGGGATTGTTGTGTGGAACTAAATAGGGTTTTTATTGGGTGCAGATGTGAGTTTCAAGGAGTCACTACCTTGCCAAGTGCGTGCACCAGCAGAGTTCAAGTGTGTTCGTGTCACTGCAGTGGATGATGGAGATGATGAGTATGCATATCAAGCTGTGGTGAAAATAGGTGGTCACGTGTTCAAAGGGTTTCTCTATGATCAAGGGGTTGAAGATAAAAGTGAGTATCCTAATCTATCTGAATTGCATCTCGGTGGTGGTGGAAGTGATGGTGGTGGTAGAAATGGGGTTTCTTCTTCATCTCCAATGGTGAATCCTTCTGATTTCTATGCAGCTTCTGCTGGAGTGTTACTGGGAAGTTCATCAAACTATGGTAATGCAATAAATTAAAGAAACAAACTTAGTTTCAGTAGTATAAATGTTTTTAGTGTTATTTTTAATCAGAATAGTTTTATTTCAATTTTATTATGTGTCATGAAACAAACTTAGGTTTAGTAGTATAAATGTTTTTAGTGTTATTTTTAATCAGAATTGAAGTTTTATTTCAATTTTATTGTGTCACATGAAATATTTTCTGAATGTCTTGGTATGTTGTCGAAATAAAACTTTAATTCTGATGATGAAACAATGCTAGTAACAATTATGCTAGGATCTAAGTTTTGTTTTAATTAAATTAAATATTTTTTTCCTAGTGCAACATAGAGGAGCTAGGAACGTCTGACTTTTTTTTCCTATAAGAAGTTAATTCTCTTATTTTACCAATATTGGGGTATAAACTAATTAATATTAGTATTCTCTTATGTTTGTATTTTATAACATATATCACTCTCTGCATTTTCAACTCCTCGGTTTTTGTTCCTTTAAGTGCAATTTTCTCTCATGGTTGACTCATTGCATGAGCAGATCAGTGGATTACAGAGGAGCCACATCATGTCAAGAGAATAGTTTATGTACTAAATTAACTCAGAATTGAAAACCAAATCTGAAAGGAATCTTGTTTTACCAAATTCACTGTTCAAATTCAAAACCTGATTTAATTACAACTATTACTACTATTATGAGGTTGCAATAAATCTTTTAACCAATTTCCATGTTATAGCTTGAATTAAGATGACACTGACAAAAGTAATGAATGTATATGTGTAAATTTAAATAATATTACACTACTGCCGTATTGCATTTTGCTTCTGCCCCGTATTAATCCCTTTAGAATTTTCAAAAGACAAAATCTATTTATTTCTGATTGCATTTTTGTAATATCTGAATAAATTAAAATTTATAATTTTAATAATCTGAAAAATTAATTTATTTGTGTTTCATAAGATAGTTGTTGGTATGGAAATATTGTATTTCATTATTAGCTAATACTGAAAAAACATATAAAATTCAGTTTTTAGTTTAAAAAAAAAAAGACAATACCATACTTACAACCAACTCAATAAGACAACCTAAAACCCAAAAGTGTATGGTGGTGTTGATCATTTTGATGAAAGTGTGCCTAGATTTTGAGCACATGAGATAGTTATGGCATAAGGGTATGCTTCTTTTTCTTTGTATATGAATGATACTTTGATGTTTTACACAGATATGTCTGGGTTGGGGAAACTCATGATGATATTATATTATTATTTCTGAAGATGGAGAGGTGTTGTGTGTGGTGTGATGTTGGTTTGTTTGGGTTTACTATGGAGTAGAATTAAATGTGGGTGTGAGTGATGGTGGTGGTGCTTTAGACTTTGGTATGAGAAGTAGTTGAAAGGTCACTTTCAGTAATGTGGGAGTCCCTGTCATGCTAGTTTATTGGTCACAACATCTCACTGATGCGTAAACAGCCTGCTAAACTTCTGTATTCATCAAGGCATGATGTACTCTTTTTTTCCTTTTGTTCTTGTCTGCAATTCAGATCATCTCGCCAATGCCCAACCATTCATCTCATCTATCATTATTGGGTGGGAATTAACTGTTCCCTGTCGTGTCCCTTTCTCCCTCCTTCATCTACAAAATCATAAACTCTTTCAAATTACTATTTCTAGATGTCTAATTTTTTGTTTACACAATCCAAACCAATGATCCACAACTACCCATGTTCCTTATACCTCTTAAATCAATTCTTTGTTTTTAAATAATGTTGTCATGTTTTATTCTACGTGGGACTTTAGTAAATATTAGCTTGAGAACCAACATTTTTTTCCTAACTATTACAACGCTAAGAAAAAAAAAAAGGTTATTTTCACTATTTTCTCTACACTTTTTCTTAATTCTAGGAATAGTGACAGATTGTGTTTGATTTCAATGTTATTCTGTAATGCCTCTGCTATGCTGCTGCTGCATAATGTGCTTTACTTTAATCAGAAACATCTACAGACCTTATAATTTTCTTGCATTGATGGTGATCACACAGTGTTCTTGCTGGAAAGTATTATTCTTTTGCAAGTAAGAACCATTTAAATTGCCACTCCTTTTGTTAACCAAAGAATATATGTTAGGGCATGAATTGTCTTTGCCAATGTCTACCATTATTGAGAAGCTATATATGTTTGTCAATTTTTTTGTATGTGTGCAGAATCTTGTTAGCCGCTATTTCTGACCATTGATACGTTTATATACTTAAATATATAATAAATGAAGTTGTATCTATTCTTTGCATGTATTGATTATATCTTTGCACATGCTGTACCCTCTTTGTTGTCTATTTTCCATCTTGGTGAATTTTGTCATGTGCAATTGATTATTTGTTTATTCAGAAAATAAAACTAAAAATAAACTTTGTTTGCCCTGGATTCTGGGGTGATGTCTTCTATTCGTAATGTAATTAAGTTTAGCACTGTTTCAGTTTGAAAACTTTGTTATTATATTACTATTATTTAATAAGATTAAAGTAGGGTTTGTGTAGGAAAGAAGTCTAACTCATCAAAAAATTAATGGTTTAATTTATTTTGGTAAAAGATAGTTGCATTTATGGTAATGCATGAAACCACTTACAATCTTGTGGTTACTTTTCCTTCGCTTTGTGATTTTTTTTTTCGTTGTCGGTATAATGTTCGTGAACTGTCCAACACCACCCATCATGTCAACCAAAAAAATTAACAGTCACTGATTTTGTCTCGATGAATCATGATATTACCTATATACCCTTACTATGTCTCTTCCTCAATTTTGTCCCAGGGTTACTTTTGGAATTTCGTGACTTTGTTCCAGACTTTATGCAACATTTGTCATGTTGATATGTTTGCTACGTACCAACTAATCTTTTTCTCTGTTGTATATGATTTGATTAACTAACGTGATCAATATATCTATTAACATTAAAAAATTGAAAGTGTGTGTTATATGAATCAATTATAGAATCATCAAATCTAATGTAAATAAACATTTATTGTCAACACAAAATGTATCCAAACAAAATTTATTTATTAATGTAAATAAACATTTCTTATCAACACCAAAAGCTATTAGTAATTATCTAATTACTTGGATTGGAAGTATTTGATTTTGTAAAATTAAGTTAAAATATCCTATTCTTGATTTTAGAGAGTTGATTAAGCATTTTATACAATCAAGAATGAATATATATATATATATATATATATATATATATATATATATATATATATATATATATATATATGTATGTATATATATGTATATATGTATATATGTATGTGTGTGTTTTTTTTAGTGTGTGGGGGTAGACGTTTATAAGAGGTTCTAAAAAATTGATTTTATGGGATTTAGGAATATTTGTAGAATTGATAATAATTTTCTGTGTAATTAAAATGTGGTTGGAAAACCAATTAAAATGTATCCAACGCTACCTCAATAAACTTGAATTAAGTGAAACTCAACTTATCTTTCTACGTATTGTCTAAATACCAAAATCAACTTCAAAAGGATTTTTAGTGTAATTTTTAAAAGGATTTTGATGAGGGAAAAAATTGATTTTTTTATAAAATAGTTTATAGAAAATAATTTCTCATATTTTATTTTTAACTTGAATAAAAAATTCATTTTACTTTATTAATATTGTTTTATAAGGAAAAATTATGGAGGAGCTGAATCTAACTAGTGTCATTATTCTCTAATCATGCATGAATGATTGTTACCTTTCACTATTTCTTTGTATTTTTGTATATCATCATAAGACAGTGGCATCAAATGGTTGACCTAATTATGGTGTATTTGAACGGTTTATTACCAAAGAGTCAAATAGGCTCTACAAAAAAGGAAGGCATTACCGAAGGTCAAAATCTTTCGGTAACATCCAAAAGTCGTTGATAATGACAATTTATCGAGGGCTTAGCGACGACTCTTAGATCGTCGATAAACATGTTGTCACTAACCATTACTGACGGATTATGGTCTCGGTAATTACCGAAGGACATAAGCCTTTGGTAATTACTGAAGGACAAAAGTCTTCGATATTTATTGAAGGGCGCAAGCCTTCGGTAAGCCTTCAGTAATTACCGAAGGGCATAAACCTTCGATAATTTTCGAAGGGTATAAGCCTTCGATAAAGCTTTCAGTAAGTTCTACGCAAATGTGAAGCAAAATTGGATTGGTTATCAAACCAAACAAACATGTATAAATTTTTTCACAGCACAAACAGACCTGCATAATGTGCATCTCAATCATCCAATCATTGATTAAAAAAACAATATGATGGACGAGCGCCCAAGAAGATGACGAATTGCGTGTCGCAAGCTCCTTCGAAGCTTCCTCCACAGATAAACGTAGCGGAAAATGACAAAAACTCGAAGAATAACAAGAAACAGAGGGTTAAACTCGATAGAAACCCAGAAATGGAAGGAAACCCAATATGAACCGATTAATCGGTTTAAAATGAAGATTGAACGGTGAAAAAGGTTTGGAACGGATCAAGAGTGATTTTAATCGACTAAAATCAGAGAAAATGATGAAGGATGAAGGAAAACCTAGGGGAGGCCATAGAACGAAGCATTGTTCGATGAAGATGATGTACTGTGGATGAAATGGATGAAATGAGGAAGAAGTGGTGGGAGAAAATGTAGATCTGTGAAGAAGATAACATGATTTGGAGTGTGGAGACGCGAGAAAACGAAATGGAGAGAAATGAGAATGAGGCTCTCTGAGGTGAGAAAATGAATTGCTCTTGAATGCGCGAGAGAGAAAAATGATGAGGCAATGTGAATGGTGACGCGTGCGCAAGGATGTGTCAGTGAAGGAATGGCTGACGTGTATGGAAGCAGCGTCGTGGAAGTGAGAGAAATCAGGTGGAGCACGGTGGAATTCAAGGAAAATGAGAATGGAGGCAGCGTGCAAGGAAGGTGGCTAGAGGGAGTCTTTGGACTCTCTAGCATGTGACTTTCAAGAAAGAATTATTTTTGAAGGTCAGAGAATCAAATTCTCATTAAGCTCAAAAGTGCCAATACAAGAGAGTTGTTGGGTATTTATAGTAACCCATGCCCCTTACAAGCTAAAATACGTGCACAATAAAATGTGAAAACTACAAAAAAAGAACACTGAGAAAACACATAAGGCGGGATTCCATCATACCCTCCCTCTTAAAAAAGATTTGTCCTCAAATCTGGCAATCGCCTTATGAAGAAGCTCCACACAATCTTTGGGAGCATGGCCATCTTGGAGTGGCCTTATTCTTTTTTATCCACTTTTTCTTCCTCCTGGATCAAACACAAATTTGCAATAAACATCAAATATATGTTCAATTAATATCAATCCAAGAAAGAATTTTTCTATAAAAACAAGGAAATAAGGACTTCTAATATTTTGTTTTATCACATTTGGAAATTCTAGAAGTCCAAATTCACTTTTGTTTTGAGTTATTTCTTTCCTAAAAGATAAAAATAATTCAAGATTTGAATTGTCATATTTTGAAAAAGTTTGCATAGAATATGAGATGAATATTTGTTTGAAAGAGAAGTTAAAAATTGAAAAATAATCAATTATTGGAAAAGAAGTAAAGATTTGGAAACCTTCCCCTTTAGGTTCCATGATCTTTGAAAGAATAGGATTTGTCATCAGTAACAATTTTTCCTTTTCTTTCTTCTCTCTTTCTTGTCTTTCTCTCTTTTCTTCTTCTTTTCTCTCTTTTTCTTTTCTCTCTTCTTCTTTTCTTTTATCTTCTTCCTTTTCTTCTTCTCTTCTTCTTCTCTCTTCTTCTCTTCTTAATTCCTCTCTTCTTCTCTCTTCTCTTTTCTCGTTTTCTTCTCTCTCTCTTCTCTTCTTCTTTCCTTTCTTCCTTTTCTTTTCTCTCAATCTCTCTTTCTCTTTTCTTATCCTTGATCTCTTTAAGTCTTGCCCCAAATTCTAATTCTCTACGAAGAAACCCATGATCATTTAAATTCTCAAGAAATAATTTTCTATCATCAATGCAATCCCTAATTAGTTCCAAGTTTCTTTTAATACTTGAAGGCACAAACTTTCTTCTCATGCAAGCTTTTAAATCATGCCAATCACGTATGAAAGACTTTCTACCTTTCCTAACATGATATTGTCTTTCATCCTACCACTCACTTGCATGCTCTTCTAACTTAGAGAGATATATGCTAAGGACATAATATTCACTCTCTCCATAAAACCAAGGATTTATTTTATCAATTTCTTTTTCCCAAGCTAGGTATGTTAATGCACCTATGTCTTTACCAAAGGATGGAAGATTCCTAGCTTGTTTAAACATTTCATCTACATTATCTAACCTAGAAGACCTATATGAACTACAAGAAGACATCTTTGTTTTTAAGAGTTTTCTTAATTTAAAGGGTTAAAAACTTCCACTTAGACAAGTCCGAGGTAAGAGAGGTGAGCTAAAGAGCTGCTTAAGTACCAAGTCTTGCTTTGCCAGAAATGTCTTAGGCTACTAACTAATTACCCCTTAAACTAAAATCACCTTCAAAATCAAAGGACACGACTCAAAAAACAAACACATTCAAAGACTAGACTCCTAATTACGGACCCTAATGTGGTAAGGCTTAGAGTTTAATCTCTTTTAGCCTATCCATCCCTAAAACGTGAACATATCAAAAATTCAAACAATCAAAACAATTAATGGACCAGCGGACTCTAATAACCCCTACGTGAAACACAAATCAAATCAATATTTAAAGTCTACTCCTATGGTGAGGCTTGTAGCTTTGGCTAATCAAGAGACACTCACCTATCTAGCTATCTAAAATTAAAGCAAGTAAAGTTGCCAAGAGTTTGAAAGAGCACCAAGGACTCTTCCAAAGCACTTGGACTTTATAAAAGGCCTTTTTACAAAACAAGCTAAAGCTAACAATAGGCTAACACAAGCCTATTACAAACAATTTGAACAAATCAAATACAAAGAAAACAACTATGCTAGGCTGCTACGGTCCTGGTCCACTTCATTCAGCTTTGTTGCTCAACTTTGTTGCTTCTGGAATCAATTGTCTTGAATCTCCTTGCCAGTCCCATCCTACAATCACAAATCACAATTTGGATTAGTGCACCTTTTCCACACAGACATCAAGAGGATTAACTTTACACAATATAAAAGATTCTTCCCTTTTCTCCTAGTCTCCTGCACTTGATGCAGCTATATAAATTTCTTTTGCTCTCAAATGACAAACTGCAATCAAATATTCACACTCAATTTAGCAGAGCAACCATCAATGCTATCAATTTCCATCTAAGACATAAATAGCTAAGCAATCCAAAGGTAAGAAAGTTAAGCAACTCCCCTAATTAAATGGTTGGTCTAGCTTGCTCTAACCTTTATGGAGATTCTATTGCTGCTTAAAATTCTTGACTCCAAATATTTATCAACTCTGCACACAACAACACACCTATTCTACACTTTCTTCCTGCATTTACTCAGTTCAAATATGCACACAGAAATTACACCAATTCCAGCAAAATACACATAAACATGGATATTAAACCAGATGCAAATGGGTGTAATTCAAGGCTGAAACCAAATTGATTAAACAATCATTCCAAATTAATCAAAACCTGATCAAGCCAATGGACAAAAAGTGATATGATGTAATGCAAAAAATTCAGCTAAGATTAAACAATGAATTTAAACATAATGGAAACGTGCACAAATAAATCTCAAATGTTTAATTTCTCAAATCATCACATTGAAATTCTGATATGCACTCATAGGCCAATGTACTCAATCTTCATCAGATTCAACACCCAACTTCCAACCTGTTGCAACTATTTAAATGCAGAAGTAAACAATTAAAACACAGTTATGTAAAAAAAACTGATTCTCTTATACAAAGTGCCAAGGAAATTAGGTTAAATTAGCCTTACAAAACTCACAACACTCAGGCTTCTCTTTTGAAATTTAAAGCACATAAATGAAAAGGTTTCGAAGGGAGATTCTCCCTTGGCAGTTCAAGGCTTGAGAGTCTTTCAGACCACCACCACCTAAGATGCTACCAAACACACCAACCTTCTTTCAAATGCCAAAAACCAGAGTGTACAACTTCTCATTTCAGAAAAGGCTAGGCTAAGAAAAGTGATATGTAGAACAGAACAGATCACCCACTCAAAAGAGTTGAATCACAATGATAATGACAATGATAGAATAGACAACCACAAAGCAATGATAGCACAGCAGAGCAACTGACTCGAGATCAACTCTAGACCAGATTTCAAAAGCAAACAAAAGCTCAATTAAAGAACTGTAGAACAGATTTTACACGCGAAAAACAAAACCAAGACAGCCAAGAATTGACAAACAAGAAACAAGGCTAGTTAATAAATGTACGCACAACAAATAGAACCTAAGGAGTAGAACTAGAAACAGATTAAAAACACAAGAAAATCACATCAAGTTGAATGATACATGACCAAACAGATTTGCAACTGAAATAGAAAATGCATTGCCAATTGTTCTAAAATGTTCACTCCAATCCAATTCTATGATGAACCAGAAAAAGGAGAGAAACATTAAGAGTGAAACTGTGTTGTGAATTGCACTTGCCACTTGACTCTTTATGTGGTTCTGTCAATAATTCTTTTCTAATTACTTTTTCTTTTCAAATCACAAGAACTCATGCTTTTATACTTTCACTTTCTTTTGCTACAATTCACAACATATAATTTGATTTCTATTTCAATTCAAATTCACAAGATATAAGTCATGATAGAAACAAATGATTCAACTAAAAAAACACTACAGAATTTTAAACAACACCAAATGCAAGACACAAACGACTCTAGAATTGAATACACCGAATTCCAACAATGATATACTACTGAAATGAACAAAAACAAAGCAAATGACTCAAGCAAGGAAATATGCAGTTCGACCTACTGCTTGCAAGTAATTTCTGCTATGACTTTCACACTAACAACCAAGTTAATGCTGAGCATATCACGGCTTTTCTGGTTGGCACTTTGTTACTAGTCATCTCAGCATTCCAGCTCAATTTTAAAAGCGCAGAATAGCTTCAATGTTCAGATTCAACAGCTTATTAAAACTAGAAGGTCACAACAGAAAATTCAAATCAAATCTGTTGCTCATTTCATGCATCCGAGCTCTCAGTATTGAATGTCATAGCTCATACAGTATGCACATTGAACATACAATCAGATCACCACAAACACAAATCAAATAAGAAGTACAACTTGAAGTTATGAACAAGAAAAATCAACTAACATGACTATGACAAAACAGAATTGGAATTCAAAACTAAGATGACTCAAAGATTAAATTGAACCGAACAAAATGATGGAAACACTGACTGAAAGCACAACAAGCACAAATCAATCAACCTTGTTAGAATTTGGAAACCTAAACATATGAAAACAAATTTCACTGAATGGAAATACATGAAACACAAACTAATTCAATATCAAACCAAAACAAAAATATTGAATTGATTCAATGACGACAAAAGGTAAACACAAGACAGTACAAGAAAATGATGAACAACTCAGTAATGAAAAGAGACAACAAAGATCGAAAAGAAAGAAAAAAAATCAAGAGAAAACAGACCAATACAACTTGAACATTACATGAACAGAAGCGAATCAAATGAGAAAAAAAAAATCGAAACAGAGAGAACAACTTATCTGTTGACGTGTGCTCGAACCTTAGCTCTGAATACCAAATGATGGACGAGCGCCCGAGAAGATGACGAATGTGCATGTCGCAAGCTCCTTCGAAGCTTCCTCCACAGATGAATGTAGCGGAAAATGACAAAAACTCGAAGAATAACAAGTAATAGAGGGTTAAACTCGATAGAAACCCTAGAAATGGAAGGAAACCCAACATGAACCGATTAATCGGTTTAAAATGAAGATTGAACGGTGAAAAAGGTTTGGAACGGATCAAGAGTGATTTTAAACGACTAAAATCAGAGAAAATGATGAAGGATGAAGGAAAACCTAGGGGAGGCCATAGAACGAAGAATTGTTCGATGAAGATGATGTACTGTGGATGAATTGGATGAAACGAGGAAGAAGTGGTGGGAGAAAATGTAGATCTGTGAAGAAGATAACATGATTTGGAGTGTGGAGACGCGAGAAAACGAAATGGAGAGAGATGAGAATGAGGCTCTCTGAGGTGAGAAAATGAAGTGCTCTTGAATGCGCGAGAGAGAAAAATGATGAGGCAATGTGAATGTTGACGCGTGCGCAAGGATGTGTCAGCGAAGGAATGGCTGACGCGTATGGAAGCAGCGTCGTGGAAGTGAGAGAAATAAGGTGGAGCATGGTGGAATTCAAGGCAAATGAGAATGGAGGCAGTGTGCAAGGAAGGTGGCTAGAGGGAGTCTTTGGACTCTCTAGCATGTGATTTTCAAGAGAGAATTATTTCTGAAGGTCAGAAAATCAAATTCTCATTAAGCTCAAAAGTGCCAATACAAGAGAGTTGATAGGTATTTATAGTAACCCATGCCCCTTACAAGCTAAAATACGTGCACAATAAAATGTGAAAACTACGAAAAAAGAACACTGAGAAAACACATCAGGCAGGATTCCATCACAATATAACATCTGAATCATCCAATTATCCATAGAACATGTATTTATAAATAAAACATAAAACAAAAAACAATCTAACATAATGTTCTAATATCCAAATGATCTAACATCGAAATGATCTAAGATCCAAATGTTTATATAACAACTATGTTCAATAACAAAATAAAACTAATAATGTACATAGTTATCATCAGAATGATCTTCATCATCCTGCTCCTCTGTAGATGGCTGGACTGGTGTGGGTTGGACTGATGAGGGATGGACTGATGTGGGCTGCTGAGGGACGGTGGGTGACGAGGAGGGTCGTGGCTGGGTCGCAGGCATAATGAACGGATCTTGTGAAGTTTCAGGTAACACTCTCATGACCAGGGCCTTAAAGTTTCTAAACTCTGATCTCAAATCAGTGATTTCCTGGTCACGTTGCTCTAGTGCCTGGGTGAGGCGGACAACCGCCTTGTCAGTAGTAGTGGTGGAAGAAGAAGGTTGGTGCTTCAGAGTACTTCCTCTCGATGTGTATAGTTTGTAGCAAGTTGACCTGCACCGTACACTCGTCCCTTTTTCTTGCCACCAACGATGTCGACCCAGCATTGTGTCCTACGGATGTCATCTTCTGCATTACTCGAATCATCCAGTGTATGAGCTGACCCATGTTGAGATCTAACCTGTGAAAGTCTCGTAGTAAATTCTTCCTATTCAAACATTAAAAGCAATGTTAGGGAATGATAGAATAACATAAATGAAAAATTACTAATAGTAACAGTGTTATTTGCTTACACGAGTCTTCCGAGATCTTTCATCAATGAATTCATTAGTGCCCTTCCGAACATGAGTTTGTGCAAAGACCTCATCAACATGGACCTCCCGTCCTAGAGCTTGTGCCTGTAACATAATTTAGAGTTAGAAGTGTACATATGAAATAAAAAGTAAATAAGTTATATATGAAAGAAATAGAAAAGTAATGAAAGTTTACCATACGAATGACATGCTCATGAATCGTGATCGATCCTCCAGTATGCAGGGTGCCACCTTTTTCAGAAGCTCTGTTCCTCTGGGCTTTGGCGCACTTATTGCGAAACTCTACTGAATTCCAATGAGCCAGTAAAGAGTTCCAAATGTGCTCGCCCAACCAGTAAGGGTGCTCTACTGCATTACAAGCATCCCTAAACATCGTTGACAGCCGATGAGATGCCTTCATGTGGAAATTTCTTTTTATTTGTGTTTCATGTTCAGGTTTCCACTGCACCTTCATCTGTAAAATTAAACAAAACAAACATTGATTAATCATCACACTAAAATAACAATGACAATTAGTTTAATGGATTTTTCACCTGAAAACGCTACCAAAATGGCTTTTTGTCGTCATCAGGTATTGCTCTCCAAGTAGGCCATGGACTTAAAAACTGTTGCTTAATTGATCGTGTGATGGCCTAGGAAGCAACCCTGGATGGAACAAACTTGCATAATAAAAGTTAATTGAATTAAAACAATCTTTAAACATCAAAATGGTTAAAAAAGGGATTAAAATCTCACCCTTTACCAAATGGCTCAATCCATGGTGTTTAAATTTTTGATTTCTCTTATACCAAAACAAATCACCAAAACTTATTCCAAGCTCGAAACAAAATCAAGAGAAATCAAAAATAACTTGCTAGCAATACTAGAACAAGTTCTAGTACACAAAATGCCATATAGGAATTCAATAGAAAATGGGGAACGTACTAACCTACCTGGTCTCCCCATTGTGCTCACAATCTCCACCCAAAATCCCAGTATAAGCCAAACAAAACAAGCATTATCACATGATACATATAAGGTGCCAAAGCAGAAATATCCACACAGTGCAAACAACTTGACACATATTGGTAAGAACAGAGAAACAACCAATTAAATGGACACATTGCACACAACTAGGGAAGAACAAGACAATCAATTTATTCAATTTATTCGAGTTTAATTTTACCTAGTTTATATTTTCCAGCTTGGTTCAGTGTTAATACCTGTTTCAAAGTTGTTTGCATTGTTGTTTGGTGCTTTGTTTCACTAAAACTCTGTTTGAGGTGTGAGGTTGCTTATTTTCCTGCATAATGGGCTGTTAGGAGGTCATATTCTGATCTATGTTGTTTATGTACCAATTCCCAGCTTAAACTATTATAATTTCATAATATAAAGTTGCTGGAATTGATTAATTGACCTTAGAGCAACTTGTGTGCATTTTCACATCTCAAAAACCCATTATGAGTTTATTTTTGGTATAAGTGGATGTTGTCAAGTCTGATTTTAATTTCACATTGCAAGAAGACTTGGTTGGGTTGACTAAAAGCCTAGAATCAACAAAAATAATGTACAACAAGCTTGAAAGAATGAAAATGTATGTGTAAAAGGCTGTTAGGTTTTTAGTAATCCAAAGCTCCATCTTCAAATCTGAAAAGTATAAATCTACTTGCAATCTAGAAATTTCAGTCAGGACTTTTATCAAACACTTTTAAAATTTCAATGTTGAAAATTCAATTTCGTGATTCTACTCCACTTTGCTGAATTATCTTGCTTTCTTAATCCATTTTAGAGCATTTCTGTTAGAATATGTAATGTATTTGACAGTTTGTAGACAACTGTTATATAGTTTGGAAAAAATAAAACATAGAAGTTAGTATGAAGTGGTTAGGGGTAGTTAGGAGGAGTTTAAACAACAGTTAGGGGAAGTTTTAATTAGTAGTAAGGCGGTTTTTGTCTTTTAAGGAGGGGGGTGTTCTAGTTATGTGGGTGAAGTGTATTTTGTTTCAAAACAGGGCTTGTCCTCTGTAGAAGGGAATTTCTTCCCTTGGAACCTATCATTTACTCCATTTCCTTCTCTATCTTGAACCAAGACCTATCATTTACTTTCAGCTCTCTTTTATACTTTTGGCTTGATCACTATAAATAGCTATATATTGAGAAACTACGTTCTTTGTATCTCACACTAACTCTTAACCTAGTAGTAAACATGAATACCAAAACCACTTTCTTCTTTTGCTTCCTCTTCGCGTTGCTTCTCATCTCTACTATGTTAACTCAGCCATCTAAACATGCTACAATGGGTAAGTATACTGCATCTGTTCCTTCCTCAAATCACCACGAACCACTCTTCTACCAATTAATCTTCATCTTTCTTTCTTGTTATTCCTATTCCCTCATTTCACTAAACCAATTCAAAATAAGTTGCTTTTCATTTTATTTTGACTTTCCAATAATATTGAGCAAAACTTGTCCCAATATATAAATTTAGCCAGTAAAGAACATACCTCAACGCGTCTCCCAATAGCCTCCCTTGACGAAGACAGGCGCCCTCACGTCACGGGAGCACCCTCCTGAAAGCAACGTCCACACACCGTGATGTTAACGGACCACCTTCTTGACGGCAACGCCAACGCACTGCTGGAACACCACTCGAACCCTACCCACACAATGCCACCGGACAGACGGGAAAGGGAGAGGGAGAGGAAGATAAACGTCAAACAAAAGCGAGAGGGAGAGAATGTGAAGCAGAAATTGGGGACGAGAACGGATAGGGAGGGAATGGGGGAGCACCATGCAAAGTCAACCTTTTACGAAATTGGGGACGAGAACGGAGAGGGAATAGGGTCTTGTCTTACGAAATTGGGGACGACCTATTACAATACCCCCAATTACTTAGTTTAAGGGGTCGAGGCTCTTACCGAAGGCCACAAACCCCTCAGTAATGCTCTTTTGACCTTCGGTAATTATATTTCACCATGTCCGTCTGTAATGCTCATTTTGACCGTTGAAAACACTTATTTACCGACGATCCCTAGGCCTTCGATAATAAACCTTCGGTAATAAGCTAAATTCTTGTAGTGTTTGAAATCACCGATCGATTTTTAAAATAATATAAAAGTTAAAGTAGGTATTGTCTTATTAATATTCAATCACAATTTTATATGATATGGTGAATGGATGTGGTATGTGTATTGGATATTATATATGATTGGTTGATACATTACTAAGATACGATACAGAGATATATGTATATTGAAAATAACTAGTGCGGAATTAGGTTTTAACGTCACCCCATAGACGTCGGATCATAACATAACTAATGTAAATTATTAATCGATGGCATTTTTGTAAATAAGTTAGACATATAGGCGTCCGTAAAGGAGGGTCCCGACGTCTATAATATTGTAGATGTCGGGGCCCCTTTAACAAACGTCTATATGCCTAACACGTAGGTGAAAAGTCATTTTTTTCGCCATATAGACGTCTAATACCGCTACCCCGACGTCTACATATGATTTTAGACGTCGCCCCCCTGTAATAGACGTCTTCATGGTTGACAAGGTTGTTGAAAAGTTCACCTAGACGTCGGACACCCTCCTAATCGACGTTATGCACCGCGAATATTAATTTTTAAATTAGAAAGACGTCATATTAGTGACGGCTCTGACGTCTAGACTATTATAGACATCGGTGCCTCCAAGCGCTTGATGTCTATAGTCTATTATACAGGAAAACGCGAACCCGCAAAGAGTTATGCTCACTGTTCATCGTCTTCCTCGTCGCGTTTTCTCTCTGCGGCATTGCATTTCCAGGTGCGTTTTCTCTTTTTTGGACCATTTAAATTTACTTTTACTTCGATTAAATTACTCTTTGATGAAATATCTTCCATTTGAACCGATTAAAATGTGTTTTCGTTGGGTTTTGGTGCAATTTCTGGCGTGTTCTTGGGCGGCGTTTTTTACCCTTTTTGGCCTGCGTTTTTGGGCGTACACTCCTCCATTTCCTTCCATTGCGTTTTTAATCTGCTAAGAAGGTTAACTTACTTGTTGTAAACTTTTTGTGTATGCATGTTATTGGGTTTTGTGTATGTATGTTATTGGCTTTTGTGTATGCATGTTATTGGATTTTGCGTATACATGTTATTGGCTTTTGTGTATGCATGTTATTGGCTTTTTTGTATGCATGTTATTGGCTTTTAGGTATGCATGTTATTGGTTTTTAGGTATGCATGTGTTATTGGCTTTTCAATATGCATGTGATAAAATTTTGTTGTGTTATTATGATTGTTATATATGTTAGATTATAAGTATCAAATCATTGAGTGAAACTTAGTTCCCGTTTGAAATTTAACACAAATGATTAATCTTTTAATCGTTAGTATTAAATTTTGAATTGTTTAATTGGACAATTTGGGAAAATTATTTTTCATAATTGGCTATAAAATGTACGTTGGAGTTTATGGATAAGATTGATAAAATTTCAGTTCAGATTATTTGTGTTGTTCTCCGGATGCATATTGATTGTGGTCATCCGTGACCACTCTCATTTCGTGTATTTTGGAGACCAATACGAAATGTTGTCGAAATTTTATCAAATTTATCATGTTAGACTTCTTTGCACGTGACTTAGCAAATTATGAAAAATAATTTTTTTGAATGGGTAGGGCCTAATCTTGTGAGAGTTAAAAAGTTGAAACTGATGAAGTATGTTACGAACATAGTATGGATCGAAGCTAGATGAATGAATGCCGCATCAGTGAAGAATATGAGAAGGGTGTTTCAATGTTCTTGCAATATGTTCAACAAAATGCAAAGTCTGTGAACGAGACATATTTTTGTCCTTGCGTTCGTTGTCTTAATCAAATACGGCAAGACTTAGGCAATATGCGTGGCCATCTATTCATGTTCGGTATAATGAGAACTTATACCGTTTGGACTTGGCATGGAGAAGTATTGGACCAGCCTACCATGTTCGGTATGTGGAAGAATGGATGAGTGATCATTTAGACGACATGATACATGATGTTGGTGAAAATAATTTTGGAATAGCTAATTTGTATGATTCTCTTATAAATGATTTAGAGCAACAATTGTTCCCAGGATGCTCGAACTTTACACGTCTGTCTATGTTAACACTCCGGCAAGTGTACCGAATCGTATCAAGTAATAATAAATGGTAAGACCAAGTATCGTTTTCCAAGAGACTCACGACCTAGACATTCATGTGGGTTCTTGCTTAATTAAGACTTGTAAACAAGATCATGATGTTTATAATGCAGAAAATAAATATGAATGCAAGTGTTGATCAATTAATTTGAAAAGTGCACAGGTGATTGATGTATAAAATATGGAATGATTATGTTGTTGAGGTTTCCGACTTATCCTGTCCACTCTCATGTATTTATGAATTCATCTTCTTCATTAATGTTAATGCCACTTTCTAATTTATCTTAAACCCGATGTCTGGGTGAAGAAAACCTACTCTTAATTACTGATCACAATGTCTTGTATCCCCAACAATTAATTATGCATTACATTCGCACAAAAGCTTAAAAGCAACCAACTCTCCTATCCCTATGTCTAGGTAATATTGCTTTTGGGAGAATATCCCCAGTTCTAGATTTCCCCATATGTTTCAATATTGACAACATCAATAATCATGCAATTGAATGAGTTAAACAAAGCATGCATAGAGCGTAGAGGAAAAACCTTAACAATTAATGAAGCAAAGCATTTATAATATAAATACATGAGAGTTTCAAAAGATTACATCGTTTCCCAACAACAATGAAAGATAAAACCCTAAAAGTTGAAGATCGGAGCTTCCGCATCCAAAATCCGCCTTCGAGGGATGAAAGGAGTGTTTCTATGCCTCTTTCTGTCAAAAGATATGAACCCTAGGTTGTCCAAAACCTTAAATAGTTCATAAAAATAACATAAAATAGGTCCAAGCCCACGTCGACGGCGCTCAGCGCCCCAAAAGGGCGCCCAGTGGTGGTTGCGACACTAAACTGACGCTCAGTGATGACGCTCAGGCGTGAAACAGTGGTTACACCTCTAAATTGGCGCTCACTGGTTGCGCTCAGGCGTGAAACAATGGTTGCACCTCAAAGTTGGCGCTCAGAACCCCAAAATGACGCTCAGCGCTATCTGCGATTCTTCTATGTGCTACTTTTCCCACCTTTCCTAACTCCAACTCCTTGCTACTTCAACTTCTTCATCCAATTCATCTTAATTCATGTCAAAACAAGGAAAACGAAGCAGAAAACCAATAATACCACCTTCAACTCTCTTATTCTCACAACTTAAGCAAAAGCATGATTTCAAGCTAGTTTCTAAGTCATAAAGGGTATTTTTTATGTCAAAATTAAGTATAAAAATAACGGTATTTCAATCGTTATCACAACCCCAAACTTAGAACTTTACTTGTCCTCAAGCAAATAAGATATAACTCAGTCAAGATGTACACACACCTTGTATAAAAATCATTCATCATGGTGTTCACATAATCAAATAATATCCAACAGATGTTATTCTCAAGAATGATCAATTAACTAAGCATAGATGTAATCATGTATTCATGGAACTATTCCTCACCAGACAAAGTGTTTCACTCAATCACACAGGTGTATATAGAGGTCACTCCTTCACTCTGCTTATCCCAATGTCACATAGAACAAAATGGCCTTTCATTTACCACAATCAAACATACTCACAGACAAGTATCATCACAAGAACTTTTCCATGGCTTGTAACGTGGTTGGGATAAGAAGAAAAATTGGTTTTTGAAGATCATTAAATCCTTGAGTTAAGAGAGGCATTCATAAATTTATCATTCACGTACAATCTCTCTTTAGACAAACCAATCTCACTCATTCCCAGCTTTTCCCTTTTTGCATTGAGCTTTTCTTTCTTTGCATTCTATTTTCTTTTCTCTTTTTCATACTTGCTCAATACTTAGCTCAATGCTTTTCATTACTTTCTTTTTCAATTCTCCCAATCAACCCCAAACTTGAACCTTTATCAATACCGCACCATGATTCTCAACTTAACTCAAAGTAAAGATTTTCACAAAGGATAGGATCTGTTTAAGGCTTAAGGTTCAAAAAGGGTAGAACACTTTGTGCTCTCTTTCATTTGGGCTAAAATCATACATTGGCTAAGAAAAGGGTAATAGAAAGTGGCCTTGATCATATGACACAAGCATGCAAGCAATTCAATCATAGAAACTTGGGCAAAATCATTCATGCTTTCAAAAGAATAACAATCATTCACAATAAATACTCTGGAGTTCAAAACCTCACATATAAGCTAATTCAATTCTCCACATACACCAAATACACATCCTGCTTAGCATCATAATCACAATCATAACATCTTGCATCTGTTCACACAGTTTGTGAACAACCACCTGTATATCAACATCTTATGCAACATCTCAACATCAATCAATATCAAAGCATCATCAAGCAATATTCATCACATGCAAATCAATATCAAACCATCGCATCAGATATAAGTCTCAAACTGAGTACATCAACACTTATTCTAAAACATAAGCAAAATAAAGTTCACAAAAATAAAAAGACAAGTTTAGAAAACTGGGTTGCCTCCTAGTAAGCGCTTCTTTAATGTCACTAGCTTGACCCAATAAGCTCATGGATCAACCAACTTCATAATTGTGGAGAGACGTTCCACTTCTCCTCCCAAATAGTGCTTGAGACGTTGATCATTCACTACCCAACTTCTCTATGAATCACTAGCAGCTGGATCTACCAATTCAATTGCTCGATGGGGATGCACTTCCTTTACTATGAATGGTCCTGACCATTTTGACTTCAACTTCCCAGGAAACAAGTTCAATCGTGAATTGAACAATAACACCTGTTGCCCTGGATTAAAAACCCTTTTTATCAACTTCTTGTCATGATAGAATTTTACCTTTTCTTTATAATTCCTAGATGAATCATATGCATTCAACCGCATCTCTTCAAGCTCTAGTATCTGCCTTCTGCGTTGAATGCATATGATTCATCCATCACTAATAATGTTTGAGTACTTTTGCAAGCTGAAAGTTGCAAAAATGAGATCCTCCATCACTAATAAGTACTCTTGGAGTTCCAAAACGTGAGAAAATTTGCCTCGTCAAAAATCTAATTAGAGTGCCAGCATCATTATTGGGAGAAGCCAGGGCTTCCACCCATTTACTCACATAATCCACCGCCACCAATATATATTCATTGTTGAAAGATGGTGGAAAGGGTCCCAAAAAATCAATACCCCAGCAATCAAAGACTTCAACCTGTAAAATGCCTTGTAATGGCACCTCATGACGTCTTGAAATAGCCTCAGTTCTTTGACATTTATCACAATTTCTGGCATGATTATGAGCATATTTAAATAGGGTAGGCCAATAAAATCCTGACTGGAGAACTTTTGGTGTTGTTCTTTCTCCATTAAAATGTCCCCCATAAGGTGAATCATGACAGTGTTAGAGAATTCCTTCTGCTTCTTCATTTGTCACACACTGCCTCAGAAGATTATCTGCTCCAATTTTGAACAAGTAAGGATCATCCCAAATAAATTGTTTTGCATCATGTATAAACTTCTTCCTTTGTTGCTAATTCATGTCTTTGAAATTAGCCATATTAGTAAACCACGACCTTTGTTGAATATACAAGAGTGTCTCATCTGAAAAAGACTCCCAGATTTCTTTTTCCTTACTTCGTAACCTCACTATTAACTAACCGAGATAGGTGATCAACAATCAAATTTTCACTCCCCTTCTTGTCACGGATTTCTACATCAAATTCTTGTAATAAGAGTACCCATATAATCAAACGTGGCTCAGAATTTGACTTTGTTAACAAATACTTTATAGCCGCGTGATCCGTGTAAATGATCACCTTAGACCTAATAAGGTAAGGTCTAAATTTCTCCAAGGCGTAAACTATAGCCAGTAATTCCTTCTTAGTAGTGGCATAATTTAACTAGGCATCATTCCAAACTTTGCTAGCATAGTAGATAGTGTGAAATACCTTCTCTTTTCTCTGACCAAGCACAACACCTATTGCATAATCACTGGCATCGCACATTAGTTCAAAATTTCGATTCCAATCTTGAGCTACAACCATTGGGGCCGAAACCAATTTACTTTTCAATATGTCAAAAGCTTTTAAGAATTCTTCATTCATCATAAAGGGTACGTATTTAACATGCAAATTACTCAATTGTTTGGCAATCTTCGAAAAGTCTTTAATAAATCTTCTATAAAAGCCAACATGGCCTAAAAAACTTCTAATTCCCTTTATGTTTGTTGGCGATGGAAGTTTCTCAATGACCTCCACTTTGGCTTTATCCACTTCAATACCCCTAGCAGAAATCTTGTGATCCAACACAATTCCTTGTGTTAGCATAAAATGACATTTCTCCCAATTAAGCACAAGATTTGTTTGAACACATATCTTAAGGACAATATCCAGATTCACCAAACACCTTTGGAAAGAATCTCCAAACACCAAAAAATCATCCATGAAGACTTCAATACACTTTTCTATGAGATTCGCGAAGATTGCCTGCATACACCTTTGAAACGTAGCTTGGGCATTACATAACCCAAATGGCATCTTTCTGGAAGCGAATACACCAAATCGACACGCGAATGCCATCTTCTCCTTGTCTTTTGGATCTACCACAATTTGATTGTATCTAGAATATCCATCTAGAAAGCAATAAAAAGTTTGACCTACCAATCTTTCCCGCATCTGATCCATAAAAGGAAGGGGAAAATGATCCTTCCTAGTGGCCTTATTTAATTTCCTATAATCAATGCACATCCACCACCCAGTAACTGTCCTAGTAGGAATGAGCTCATTTTTATCATTATAAATTATTGTCATCCTACCTTTCTTTGGCACTACCTGTACTGGACTCACCCATTCACTGTTAGAGATTGGATATATAATGCCAGCATCCAGAAGCTTCAATACTTCTTTTCTAACCACCTCCTTATCACAAGATTTAACCTTCTCCGTGGTTGAGCAACTGGTCTATAGTCATCCTCCATAAATATTTTATGCATGCAGTAAGTTGGGCTTATACCTTTAAGATCCGAGATTGACCATCCAATAGCTTCTTTGTTGGCTTTCAATATTTCTACCAACTTTTCTTCTTCTTCAGGAAGCAAATAATTACTAATGATGACTGGTTTCGCTCCATCCTCCTCTAAGAAAACATACTTCAAATGTGATGGTAACATCTTTAATTCCAACTTCTTTTTTTTAACTTCTTCTTTGGTATCACTCTTCTCAAAAGTAGCCTCCTCTATTGGGATTTCCTTTAACACTTCCAAATTCTTCATACCCTCATCAATTAATTTCTGTTCCTCTTCATTCAAATCTTCACATATGTCAATGAGAGTTTTTTCTAACGGAGAAGAATAACGCACCATCTTCTCTTGCACCATACAAACTTCATCAAGCAAATTGGAAACATGCTTTATCATCCTTAGGGTGTGTCATAACTTTGAATACATCAAAATTGACTTCTTCATCTTGCACTCTTACTTTAAGATTGCCATTCTCCACATCAATTAAAACTCTAGCAGTCTTCATAAATGGTCTCCCCAGAATGAGAGGCACATCGCCATTCTCCTCCATCTCCATTATGACACAATCCAATGGAAGTACAAATTTGTCAACCTTCACCGGCACATCTTCAACCACCCCATACGGGTATTTAAGAGACCTGTCCGCCAATTGGAGCGCCATTCTAGTAGGTTTGAGTTCCAACCCTTCAATTCTTTTGAACATAGAGAGCGACATTAAATTAATGCTAGCTCCCAAATCAATCAATGCTCTTCCAACTTCCAACTTCCAACTCTCCTATGGTACACGAAATGCTGAAGCTTCCTGGATCTTTAAACTTAGGAGGTAATAATTTTTGTATGATTGCACTACAATTACCTTGCACTTCAATGGTCTCCTTTTCAATGTATTTTCTTTTCTTCATGAGAAGCTCCTTCAAAAACATTGCATACGAAGGCATTTGTTGCAATGATTTAGAGAAAAATATAGTGATCTCCAGTTTCTTAAAAATCTCCATGAACCGCTTAAGTTGTTTTTCTTTCTCCTTCCTTGAATAAGTCTTTGGATAAGGAAGTGGTTTTTCCACATCTTTTTCTTTAGCTTTTTCTTTTTTTCTCTCATTTACCTCTTCTTTCTTTTTTTCTCTCATCTACCTCTTCTTTCTTTTTTTCTCCCTCAATTCTCTCTTTCCACTCAATTACTTCTTTCTCACTCACATTTTCTTTCTCTTTTCTCTCTATTTTTCTCTCATCTAACACTTTGCAACTTCTAGTACCAATGGTCTTACACTCTTCCCTAAGATTACTCTTTGCATTCCTCTCACAACCCTCTATCTTGTTGACCAATTTCTCAATGTTCATCGTCATACTTTTAAACGCAACCTCCATATTCTTACAATAAGATAAGCTCATTTTCATGAATTGTTGGAAGGTTTCCTCAAGCTTCGTGGTCTTCTCAGATGGAGTAGGTTGTTGCTGCCATCGTTACTATTGCAATTGAACCATTGAAACATTCTGTATCTCTTGTGGCAATAGAGAAAGTTTCTTTGTCACCTCTTTCAACTGTTGAGTGATAATTTTATTTTGTGCAAGCAAGACATCTTGAGATTGTAATTGTAGAACTCCCTTCTGTTGAGGTGGAGCTCCTATTTAACTATGCATCTCGTTATCATTAGTAGCCATGTTGTCAATCAATTCAAAAGCTTCCTCTGGAGTCTTACACTTAATATTACCTCCAGTTGAGGCATCTAACATCAATTTGGTTTGTGAACCTAGACCACCAAGGAAAAAAATGATAATTGTTGCTTCATCAAAGCCATGCATGGGTTTCTTCCTCAGCAAACTCTTGTATTTATCCCATGCTTGACCTAACGTCTCCTCCATACCTTGCCTAAAAGAAGAAATTTCTTGCTTACCCTTGTTGATTTTTTACTATGGGAAGTACTTCTTCAAAAACTTTGAAACCACAGCTTCCTATTAAGTAAAGCTAACCTCCGGGGAAGAATTCAACAATAGCTTAGCATTGTCTCCCAATGAGAAAGGAAACAAACTAAGCTTTATAGCATCATCCGGCACACCATTGATCTTCACAATGTTGCAAATCTCGATGAATGTGGTTAGATGTTCATATGGACTTTCATGAGACAGTCCATTAAATTGGTTGCTCTTCACCAATTGTATCAATGCCGGTTTAACCTCCATATTTGTAGCATTGACCCTCGGCCTTGCAATGTTGTTAAAGTGATGAGGGCCAACAATAGCGGTGTAGTCCGCCAGAGTGTGTCTGCCATTATTTTCTCCAACCATCTCTTCAATACTCTGGTCAGATCCTTGTGGTGAGGGTTGTAAAACTGTCTCCGGAGAAGGAAATAATTCTCTAGATGTTCGGATTCTCCTTCTCCATCTACTCTCGTCTAATCCGTCAAGAAGAGGTTCTGATGTTTTCTTGCTTCTAGTTCGAATTATACCCTGCATACATAAGAAAACAAAACCCTAAAAAGCACTTTTAAAATAAAAAATTCAAGTCAAAGCTAATCAATAATCACACAAATAGAATAGTTAAACCACGAGTCCCCGACAACGGCGCAAAAAACTTGTTAACACTCTAGCAAGTGTACCGAATCGTATCAAGTAATAATAAATGGTAAGACAAGGTATCCTTTCCCAAGAGACTCACGACCTAGACATTCATTTGGGTTCTCTATTAATTAAGACTTCTAAACAAGATCATGGTGTTTATAATGCAGAAAATAAATATGAATGCAAGTGTTGATCAATTGACTTGAAGAATGCAGAGGTGATTGGTGTATAAAATATGGAATGATTATGTTGTTGGGGTTTCCGACTTATCCTATCCACTGTTATGTATTTATGAGTTAATTGACTTAAAGGCAACCAACCCTCCTATCGCTATGTCTAGGTAATACTGCTTTTGGGAGAATTTCCCCAGTTCTAGATTTCCCCATATGTTTCCATATCGACAACATCAATAATCCTGCAATTAAATGAGTTAAACAAAGCATGCTTAGAGCGTAGAGGAAAAACCCTAACAATTAATAAAATAAAACATTTATAATATAAATCAATTCAATACATGAGAGTTTCAAAGGATTACATCGATTCCCCAACAACAATGGAGGTTTAGTTCACCATAGACATGGTGAAACTAGATGAAAATATGGAAAAGAATGAAAGATAAAACCCTAAAAGTTGAAGATCGGAGCTTCCGCATCCAAACTCCTTCTCCAAGGGGTGAAAGAAGTGTGTTTTCGCCTCTTTCTGTCAGAAGATTTGAACCCTAGGTCGTCCAAAACCTTAAATAGTTCATAAAAATAACATAAAACAGGTCCAAGCCCACATTGTCGACGCTCAGCGCCCCAAAATGGCGCCCAGCGGTAAGTGCGACACTCAAATGACGCTGAAGGGTGGCGCTCAAGCGTGAAACAGTGGTTGCAGAACCACATTGGCGCTCAGCGTTGGCGCGCAGGCGTGAAACGGTGGTTGCAACACCAGACTGATGCTCAGCAGTGGCGCTCAAGCGTGAAACAGTGGTTGCACCTCTAAAGTGGCGCTCAGCGCCCCAAAATGACACTCAGCGCTATCTACGATTCTTCTATTTGCCACTTTTCCAGCCTTTCCTGGCTCCAACTCATTGCTACTTCAACTTCTTCATCCAATTCAGTTTAATTCCTGCCAAAACAAGGAAAACTAAGCATGAAACCAATAATAACACCTTTAATTCTCTTATTCTAACAACTTAAGCAAAAACATGATTTCAAGCTAGTTTCTAAGTCATAAAGGTTGTTTTTAATAACAAAGTTAAGTATTAAAATAATGGTTTTTCAACCGTTATCAATGGGTCTATTGTCAATGTCTATTGATGGATGCTGGAAGATTCAATTGATAACGTCTACTAATGGATGCTATTTTGCCTTTAGAACGGGATTTCTTTTCTTTTTATGTCTATTTTTTTTATTGTTTTCATTGTTGAACTATATTTTGCTTCTGTTTTTATTGCTTTGTTTTGATTGTAGTATAGCTTGATGTACTTGGCTTGAATTAACTGTGCTATAATGGTTTGATTATGCTTGATTGTGTGATAAGTATTGCTTTATGATGCTCCATTATTGTTTGATGTTGAGGTGATGCATGATGTGCTTATATACAGGTGATGACTCACAGTTTGTATGAAACAGATGCTTGAGGTAAAATGTTGATTGAGATACTGAGCAGGATGTTTATCTGAATTCTAAACTTGAAAGTAACCTGTGTGAGGAATGGGGTTCATAGTTTTTTGTGAATAATTGTTATTACTTTGAAAGCATGACTGATTTTGCCCAAATTTTCTATGATTGAACTAATTGCTTGCAGGTTTCATATGATCAAGGCCATCTTTTATTATCCCTTTTTAGCCTACTGATGGACAAATTTGTAAGCACCAAAATATGATGTCACAAACTTGTTTCACAATCGGCAAGTATGACCGAATCGTTTCAAGTAATAAACTTGGTAAGACCAAGTATCGTTCTCCCAAAGGACTCACGGCCTAGTTTAGTTATGTGATTTGTTGATTAGCTAAGACTTAAGAACACAATAATTGAAGTTTAATATGCAAAGACGAAAATTAAATATGTATGCATGAATTGATCAATGACAAAGACAAAAGATAAACACTTTCAAGGAAATATATGAATGAATATGTTGTTGGGGGTCAATTTCATCTCATCCACTCTCATATATTTTAGGAATTCAACATTCAAATCATCATTGTTAATGCCACTCTCTAATGTACCATTCTAGATGGCTTCTCCCTAATCAAATAGTTCATACAATTCCTAGCATTCCTAATGATTAGTTCATGAGTGCAGGAGCTTAAAGGCAACCAATATAATATTGTCAGTATAATATTGGGAGAAATTCCCCGGATCTAGATTTCCCCGTACGTGTCCGTATCAACAAAACCAATAATCATGCATTAGAATGAGTTAAACAATGCAAGCATTGAGCAAAGAGGAAAAACCCTAACTAATGATGAAAGAAAGCATATGTCTTAATTCAAAGATGTACTCAACAAATCCATATATGAGAGCTTCAAGAGATTACTTTGATTCCCCAACAAACATACAAGGTTTAGTTCACCATATTCATGGTGAACCTAGATGAATTACAATGAAAGTATGAAAGAATAAACCCAATAAAGGTGAAGAGGTAGCCTGAGCATCCAAGATCCTCCTTCAAAGGGGTGAAAGAGAGAGTGTTTGTCTCGTTTCTGCCAAAGATCCTAACTATAGGACGTGCAAGCCCTTATATACTAATCTAGAGTTACAAAAGATTACAAAAGTCCAAGCCCAAAAAGTGCCGCTCAGCGGTATTTACCGCTCAGCGGTGATTGCGCGTCTTCTTTCTTCCCCTCAGCGGCCATTTTGCCCCTCAGCGGTTCCAACGTCACCTCTTGAGTGCCGCTCAGCGGTAGTTTGCCGTTGAGCGGTGCCTTCGACTTCTCCTTTTTGCACTCTTTCTTGTCTTTTCTAATGTCCTCTCTCTTATTCTTCACTTCTTTCACCAAATTCACCTCAAAACCTGCACAAAAACACTTAAATCAAGCATAAACCTGTCCAGCTCTCTTATTTCTGAAAATATAAACAAAAGGCATGATTTCAAGCTAGTTTCTAAGTCTAAAGGTTGCTTTTAGTATCAACTTTAAGCATGAAAATAACAGTTTTTCAACTGTTATCACCTACACATGATTTTATCCCAATAAAAAGAGAACAATTTGTTCTAACCTTTAAACTTTGAGCCTTAAGCATGTTTTGAAAACCTTGTTTGAAAATCTTTGCCTTGAGTTAAGTTGAGAACATTTGTGGGGTATTGATGAAGGTTCAAGTTTGGTGTTGCTAGGAAATTTGAGAAAAGAGATCAAAAGAAAAAGTATTCAGCTAAGCAGTGAGCAAATGAAAAGCAAAAGCAAAAGAAAGGAAAAATGAAAAGAAAGAAAAGAAAAACTCAATGCAAGGGAAAGTTGGGAATAAGTGAAGATGGTTCTGGGAAAGAGAGGTTGTGTTTGAATGATGAAATCATAGATGTCTCTCTTAACTCAAGGATTTTGTTGTCCAGAAAAACCAATTTTCTTCTTAGCCTAGCGAAGCTACATGCCGAGAAAAGACCTTGTGATGAAAACTTGCTTGTGAGTATGATTGATTGTGGTTAAATGAAAGACAAAGTTAATTTGTGTGACATTGTGATAGCAGAGTGAAAGAGACACCATCACTTCACTATACACCTTTGAGTTTGAGTGATACACTTTTGAGTGCTTGAATGATACACTTTTGAGTGCTTGAGTGAAACACTTTCCTTGGTAAGGAGTAGTTCTTTCAATTCATGATTTCATCTTTTCTTGGTTGATAGATCATTCTTAAGGATAACATCTGTTGAAGTACATGAGCATCACATTGAGTTTGATTGAATTAAGGCATCTATACATCTTGACTGACATCATTATGATGAGCTGATAAAAGTGATTACTTATCTTGGAATAAAAAGTTTTGAAATATGCTGAGCCATTGTAGTAATTGTTGAGACAAGCTAAGTAACATTTTGTTTTTCTTGAGGACAAGCAAAGTTCTAAGTTTAGGGTTGTGATAACGGTTGAAAATACAATTATCTATGATGTGATTTTGATACTAAATGTACCCTCTTCTACTTAGAAACTTACTCGAAATCATGTTTTTCTGTTAAGATGTGTGAATAAGAGAGTTAAGGTTGAACTTGATGATTTTATGACTAAATTCCCTTATTTTGAAAGGAAATGAGATAATATGGAAGCAAAGCTGAAGTGCCAAGGAGATGGAGCTCAGAAAGAACTGAAAAAGCACCGGAAAGTAGGAACGCCTGAAGTTTGAGCGCCCTTTTTGGAGCCCTCTGCGCCAAAGCTTACCGCACACCATGATGGTATCGGAGAGGGTATTTTTCGAAGAGTATAGCGCAGCGGAATTAAAACTCAGAGAGCGGGAAGCGTATTCGATCACAATTAAAATTAATTTTGTCCTTTTAGTAAAAATAATTTTCTTTCAGAAAATTAATCAAACAGTTGATATACGTAAAATAATATGAGTGTAGGGAATAAGAAGATCAACACAGAATTTTTATCTTGGTTTGAATCAAAAGATTCTACGTCCAGTCGTTAATCACTATAAATAGTGATTAACCTTTTTCACTAAAAATTGTTTAACAGATTACAAGATAATGAACAGGAATAAAATGAAAAGAACCACTCTACCAACTTGAAGAGAACCGCTCCAGCAATCGGCCAACGATTCACAAGCTTCTCCTTTCACAAGACCAGGCAGAGCACCTTGCTAACTTGAAGAGAGTCTGCTCCGATTATCAACACACGATACGCGAGCCTCTCCTTTCACAAGACCAAGCAAGGGAACAATGAACAAAAAGCTCTCTAAGAACGTTCCTCTGACACACAGTGTTCTAAGCTTTCTCAGTTCAAAAAATATTACCTTTTGATTTCTCCAAATCAAATTATATAGCCAAGTACACTGAGTGCCAAAGGTCAGCTCTCAACTGCCATGAATAATCGATTATTGTAAGTGATAATCGATTATTCAAGTCCGTTACAGGTTTTCAAAAATGTGATAATCGATTATATGAAGTGATAATCGATTATTCAAGTATGACTTGTGATAATCGATTATTGCTTAACCATAATCGATTATACTAGTAAAAATTACAATGTTTAACATTTTCCTACTACATTCAAAATCTACAAGTTGCTTTTTTAAATATTTTCCTACTACATCCAAAATCTATAAGTTGCAGCATCATCAAAACACATCTTCAGGTTTTACCAATACTCCTTATTGTTAACACACCACCTGGGCGCCCTTTTTTGGGGTGTTGAGCGCCACTTTTCCTGAAGAACCATGCCTGATTGCCCTTGAGTGAAGCTGAGCGTCAGTTTTAGTATCGCAGCACGCCTGGGCGCCCTAAGTGGGGCGTTGAGTGCCAGCGTGATAAGCCTGGGCTTTGTTTCTGTTTTGATTCCGCTCTATTTAAAGGACCCAGACATCCTAGGTTTTGTATCTTTGGCAGAGGACGCGCAACAACCCACTCTTTTATGCTATGATTAATTTCCGCTGCATAAACAAGTCTTTTACCTTGCGTTTCAAGAAAGTTATAAAGACATCAGTTTTGGTGAAAAAGATTTTGAAAGTTTTAAATTTTATACTTCACCAATTCACCCTCCTCTTGGTGTGAGAAATTGAGCCATTCGTTTTTAACAATTTCACTTTCATTGTTCTCCTCCAACATCATCATCACACTTTCATCGCTGTCGTCAAACACCATCGTCGTTCTATTGTCGTTGTCCTCCAACACCATCGTTGTGTTGTCGTCGCTCTACTCCACATTTCGTCTTCTCAACGACGTTCGTCCCTCCTCTATTATTCACATTCTTCTATTTTTCACAAGTGGTTGGTCATGGTGTGGTCTTGTGGTGTTTCCTTCATTATACACCTCTGCATTTTCTTCATAAACAAGGTTATCATATGAACTAGAGGCCTAAAATAACATAAAGAAAGGAATTACATGAAACTAAATACCATAAAGAAAGGAATTACATGAAATTCATAAAGATTAAGAAACTAAATACCATAAAGAAAATAACATAACAATCAAACTTAGAGGCCTAAAACCTAGAATTCAGGACTAGGAGAATGTTCAGGAGGTGGGATATTAAGATGACCCTCGATGTTAGATAGGCGAACATCAAGATCAAGAAATTGATCAACCATGTACTCATCAACAGATCGCTGCCACTCATAAATCTCCTCAAAGTGAGTCTTTTGTGCAAGACTCATATCCTTCAATTGTTTAGATAACCTTGCAAAATGTTCTTCCATAGAAGTTGAGGAAGAGGAGGGTATGTTGGATGGTCCAGCATCAGACGGAGCAGCAGCACTTACTGGGTCAGCCATATGAGTGTCCATGTCATCATCTTCATCTACATCAGGATGGTCATCATCTTTGTGAATAAGGACTCTGCCTCTGGTAATGAATCCCATTTGACGAAAGGTAGTATCTCCAATTTCTGATCCCACAGCTTCAATATTTTGAACGAGTTCTCCTTCAACAGGTACACCTTTGAATTCTAAAATCCTAGAAACAAGAAGGGCATAGGAAAGTTGATATGAATGGGATTTTTTGGCTTTTACCATTGTGTCAGCAATGAGAGCAGGCCAGTCGATGTGTATGTGATTTAGAATCCCATACAACAGAAGTAAATCCTGCTCAGAGCATTGAGCATGGTTGGTTGCTCTAGGACATAAAATCCAGACAATCAAGTAGTGGATCATCCTTTCTTCAACTTTAAAACCTCCAACCAGTAATTGCCTTCTATTTATTTGCCGTTCAGGATGACGTAGGAAGGATTGAAAAGTCATCATCCGGTTGAAATCTTCAAGTCCTAAATGGACTTTGACAGCATCATCCCAAATGGAAAGTTGAGCAACATTGGTCCATACATCATCATCTAAAATGATGCGTACTCCCTTGACCTTAGTAGATATTATCCCATCTCGATAGCGCAAGTTGAAGTAGAAGACTCTTATAAGATCAGGATAAATGCATCCTTTTTGTTCTAACAGATGCGTTATCCCCTGCTCAGCAAAAGTGTTTGGAAATTGAAAGCCATAGAAGCGGAAAAAGTCAAGACGAATAAACTTTACCGCCATATCTTCCTTTCTTGCCAAGAATTAACAAAGTCTGCATGTTTCCCTTGATCTGAAATCCATCCATCTATGTTTGCAAGACGTGGTTGAGAAGAAGAGGAGGCTCCAGCTGTTCTACGACGGTGCCTTCTTGAGTCAGCCATGGAGGAAGAATGGGAAAATGAGATTTTGAGAAGGTGAAGGGAAACGAAGAAGATTTGAGCTCTAGATTTGATTTCAGCAGTATTTGGTTGCAAAGGAGTGTCTAATAATCGATTATGGGGGGCTATTTATAAGAAAAATGGAAAAACTAGCCGTTTATGGTCGTTTATATCCGTTATGGGATGCTCCAACGGCTCTATTTTTGAAACTGTCAGCGCGATAATCGATTATGGCTCGTGATAATCGATTATCAGTTCAATAATTACTGCCCAGAATTGCATGATAATCGATTATGCATAATGATAATCGATTATCTGCTCAAGATTTTCCAGAATTGAATTTGATGCATGAATCATAATCGATTATGAAGCGTTAAGTTTACGAAAAATGCAAAAATTTGCATAGATTTTGATTCTAAGATATGTCTAACACTCCTAACTCTCTTCTAAGCTCAAAAAATCTATCTTTAGGTAGAGCCTTGGTAAAAATATCAGCTAATTGATGTAAAGTATCAACATATTCAATTTGACAATCCCCCTTTTGAATATGATCTCTTAAGAAATGGTGCCTAATTTCTATATGCTTAGTTCTTGAATGCATGATGGGGTTCTTGGTCAAATTTATCGCACTAGTATTGTCACATTTTAGAGGAATTTTGTCAAGGAAGATATCAAAGTCTTCTAATTGTTGTTTCATCCACAAAATTTGGGCACAACAGTTTCTAGCTGCAATATATTCAGCTTCGGTGGTAGACAAAGCTACACATGCTTGTTTCTTTGAGTGCCATGACACTAAAGAACATCCCAAGAAATGACAGGTTCCACTAGTACTTTTTCTATCAATTTTACAGCCACCATAATCTGCATCAGAGTATCCTATTAAACTAGGTGAGTAGTCAGAGGGATACCAAAGTCCAAATGAAGTAGTTCCCTTAAGATATTTTATAATTCTCTTAACTGCAGTCAAATGAGATTCTTTAGGATTGGCTTGGTATCTAGCACAAACACAAACACTCTGCATAATATCTGGTCTACTAGCAGTTAAGTATAGCAAGGATCCTATCATGCCTCTAAACATGGTTTCATTCACTCCTTTTCCAATTTCATCCTTGTCTAAATAACATGAAGTACCCATGGGTGTACTAGCTTCCTTGCAGCTATCCATACCAAATTTTCTAAGAATTTCTCTACAGTATTTAGTTTGGGAGATGAATGTTCCACCATTCATTTGTTTTATCTGTAGTCCTAAGAAAAAGTTTAACTCACCCATCCGAGACATCTCAAATTCACCTTGCATTATTTTTGCAAACTCTTCACACAAAGAATCATCAGTTGACCCAAAAATGATATCATCTACATAAACTTGCACGATTAAAATGTGTTTTCCTACTTTCTTAATGAATAAGGTTGAATCAACCTTTCCTCTAGAAAATTCATTTTCAATTTAAAAGGTACTAAGTCTTTCATACCAAGACCTAGGTGCTTGTTTAAGACCATAAAGGGCCTTTTTCAACTTGTAAACATGATCAGGGAATTTAAAATCTTCAAAGCCAGGAGGTTGACTAACATACACTTCTTCTTTTATAAAACCATTTAAGAAAGCACTTTTTACATCTATTTGATATAGTTTAAATTTCATCAAAGATGCATATGCAAGTAATAATCTAATTGCTTCTAACCTGGCTACCGGTGCATACGTTTCATCATAATCTATACCTTCCTCTTGACAGTAGCCCTTTGCAACTAGCCTTGCTTTGTTCTTTGTGATGTTTCCATCCTCATCAAGCTTGTTCCTGAATACCCATTTGGTTCCTATGACTTGATAATCATCTTGCTTTGGAATAAGTTCCCAGACTTCATTCCTTTCAAATTGGTTTAGCTCTTCTTGCATAGCAACGCACCACTTATCATCTTGAAGAGCTTCCTTTATATTCTTGGGTTCTATCTGAGACACAAAAGCTACAGTTAGACAAAAATTATTAAGATTATGTCTAGTAGTTACTCCTTTTGAAATGTCTCCAATGATGTTGTCCAAGGAAAGTCCTCTTGGTTGTTGATAGCTTTTAGAATCAACAGCTTGTGGTGTTTCTTGAAGTTCTGGAGGATAGTTCTCATTTAGATACATCTCTTCAAGAGCTTCCTTTAAATAATCCTCATCACCTGCAATAGGTTTGTTTGACTCAAGAGGGTTTTCCTCAAGGTCCACAATCTCATCAAAGACAACATGCATTGATTCTTCAATTGTCAAAGTTCTTCTATTAAATACTCTATATGCTTTACTGGTCAAAGAATATCCTAGGAAAATTGCTTCATCAGATTTTGCATCAAATTTGCCTAGATTATCTTTTCCATTATTCAAGACAAAGCATTTGCACCCAAATATTTTCAAGTGAGATACATTTGGTTTTCTACCATTCAACAGTTCATATGGAGTTAATTTCAGAATTGGCCTAATAAGCATCCTGTTTAACACATAACAAGCAGTACTAACTGCATCAGCCCAAAAATATTTTGGCACATTAGATTCATTCATAAGGGTTCTAGCTAATTCTTCTAATGATCTATTTTTCCTTTCAACAACACCATTTTGTTGGGGAGTTCTAGGTACAGAAAAGTTATGTGCTATGCCATATTCTTCACAAAATTTATCAAATGACTCATTTTCAAATTCTCCACCATGATCACTTCTCAAAGTTTTGATTTTCAAATCTTTTTCATTTTGAATACGTTTAGCAAAAATTTTAAATGCTTTGAAAGCTTCACTTTTCAGAGTTAAAAAGAAAGTCCAAGTGAATCTTGTGTAATCATCAACAATTACAAAAGCATAGTAATTTCAACCAAAACTTTTAATTCTAGATGGACCAAATAAGTCCATATGCAAAAGTTCTAAAGGTTTTGATGTTGAAATCATGCTTTTGGATGAAAATGAAGATTTGGTTTGTTTACCTTTTTGACATGCAGTGCATAATTTGTCTTTCTCAAATTTCAGTTTAGGCAAACCAATCACAAGATCTTTTGAAATCAATTTATTTAAATGTTGCATATGAATATGTGCAGCTCTTTTATGCCATAGCCAAGGATTTTGTTCTTTAGCAACTAAGCATGTTATACTATGATTAGATGCACTTTCAATATCAATCAAATAAATATTGTTGTGCCTAACACCTTGCAAAGCAATATCAGCAGAATCTTTAAAGTACACAGTGCATTTATCACTTTCAAAAGTTACCTTGAGACCTTTGTCGCATAATTGACTTATGCTTAAGAGGTTATGCTTGAGGCCTTCAACATATAGCACATCTCTTATAGTTAATGTATTTCCTCCTCCAATGTCTCCGGTATCCTTGATTCTACCTTTGTTGTTATCCCCATAAGTCACAAATCCTTGCTTTTTCTTCTCAAAAGAGATGAATCTTTTCTTGTCACCGGTCATGTGTCTTGAACATCCACTGTCAAGATACCACAATGACTTCTTTGACTTAGTAGATTCCTACAAAACAAATTAGCAAGAGTTTTAGGTCCCCAATCTAATTATGGGTCCTTGAGGTTAGTTCATGCAAGTATAAATCATTTTACAACTTTAACCCATGCATATTTACCATTTGGAACACCAAAATGTTTAATGTTGCATTTGTTTGATGTGTGTCCATGCTTCATACAGTAAAAACAACAAGCATTGCTTACTTTGTTTTTAATAAAAGTCCCTTTTTCAACCCAAACTCTACGAGTTCTTCTTCTTTGGACTTATTTATTTGATGCATATTTCTATTTTCAACATTGCTTTTCTTAAGGTTTATCTTAGCATGTGAATTATTCTTGGTTTCCTTTGCAAGTAAGTTTTCAAGTATATCAATATCAAACATATGATTCTTACAAGACAAGCATTCAACAGGTTCAACAGTAGCATTTGCATTAGATAATTTTGTTTCTAAAGAACTAACTTTATTTCTTAAGACAACTTCATCATCAAGCAACTTTTCATAATTCAATTTTAATTCATTGTGCTCTTTCTTAAGTTTTTTATGTGCAACATCAAGTTTTTCAGATTCAATCAACAATTCACAGAAGGCCTTTTGCATGTCTAATTCACTAGATTCAAAGCTGGAATCACTTACTTGGCTTCCAGTATCTTCTGAGTCAGCCATTAGACAAATATTGGCTTCTTCATCTGAATCACTTGATCTTGTTGAGCTAGATGCATTGTCTTCCCAAGCTATGTATGCTTTCTTTTTCCTTTGAAATTTTCTTTCCTTCTTGTCTTCACTTTTCTTGCTTTTTGGACACTCAGATTTTACGTGCCCTCTTTCTCCACAACCGAAGCACTTTACGTTTGATGGAGATTCTGGACTTTCTTTCCTATCTTTGTGAAACTTGTCCTTTCCCTTTGCTTTCATGAACTTTGCAAATTTTTTTATCATCAAGCTCATGTTTTCTTCATCATCAGAATCATCTTCTTTGATCCTCTTGGAGCTTTTTCCTTTAGATATTTCAGACTTGAAAGCTAGAGTTTTCCTTTTGCCTTGATCCTCTTCAGCAGTCAATCTTCTCAGCTCAAGTTCATGCTCACGGAGATTTCCAAACAAGATTGGCATTGACATCTGAGTAAGATTTTGAGATTCCGAGATGGCAGTCACCTTTGGTTGCCAAGACCTGTCCAAAGATTTCAGAATTTTCACATTAAGTTCATCAGTATCAAAAGTCTTACCCAACCCTGTTAAATGATTCACAATATGAGTGAATCGTTTTTGAACGTCAGAGTTAATTTCTCCAGGTTGCATTCTGAACATCTCATATTCCTGAATGAGAGTGTTCTTCCTAGCGCGCTTCACGTCCTCTGTTCCTTCATGAGTGACTCTGAGGACTTCCCACATTTCCTGTGCTGTCTTACACACTGAAATTCTATAAAATTCATCAAGTACAACAGCAGATGAAATTATATTGCGAGCTTTAATATCAAACTGAGCTCGTCTATTTTCTTCAGCAGTCCAATTAAAATAAGGTTTTTCAGTCTCTACACCATCAACAGTATTCATAGGAATATAAGGGCCATTTTGTATAGCTTCCCAGATACCTCTATCAACAGACCCCATAAAAATCTCCATTCTCACTTTCCAAAAAGCATAGTTATCACCAGTAAACAATGGAGGTCTGTCAATGGAAGCACCCTCAGCATATACATGGTTTTGATTGTGACCGGCCATTTTCGCAAATATTTTTTTTTGAAAAACTATCAAAGCAAGCTCTGATACCAATTGATGGTATCGGAGGGGGTATTTTTCGAAGAGTATAGCGCAGCGGAATTAAAACTCAGAGAGCGGGAAGCGTATTTGATCACAATTAAAATTAATTTTTTCCTTTTAGTAAAAATAATTTTCTTTCAGAAAATTAATCAAACAGTTGATATACGTAAAATAATATGAGTGTAGGGAATAAGAAGATCAACACAGAATTTTTATCCTGGTTCGAATCAAAAGATTCTACGTCCAGTCGTTAATCACTATAAATAGTGATTAACCTTTTTCACTAAAAATGGTTTAACAGATTACAAGATAATGAACAGGAATAAAATGAAAAGAACCACTCTACCAACTTGAAGAGAACCACTCCAGCAATCGACCAACGATTCACAAGCTTCTCCTTTCACAAGACCAAGCAGAGCACCTTGCTAACTTGAAGAGAGTCTGCTCCGACTATCGACACACGATACGCGAGCCTCTCCTTTCACAAGACCAAGCAAGGGAACAATGAACAAAAAGCTCTCTAACAACGTTCCTCTGACACACAGTGTTCTAAGCTTTCTCAGCTCAAAAAACGTTACCTTCTGATTTCTCCAAATCAATTTATATAGCCAAGTACACTGAGTGCCAAAGGTCAGCTCTCAACTGCCATGAATAATCGATTATTGTAAGTGATAATCGATTATTCAAGTCCGTTACAGGTTTTCAAAAATGTGATAATCGATTATATGAAGTGATAATCGATTATTCAAGTATGACTTGTGATAATCGATTATTGCTTAACCATAATCGATTATACTAGTAAAAATTACAATGTTTAACATTTTCCTACTACATTCAAAATCTACAAGTTGCTTTTTTAAATATTTTCCTACTACATCCAAAATCTATAAGTTGCAGCATCATCAAAACACATCTTCAGGTTTTACCAATACTCCTTATTGGTAACACACCACCTGGGCGCCCTTTTTTGGGGTGTTGAGCGCCACTTTTCCTGAAGAACCATGCCTGATTGCCCTTGAGTGAAGCTGAGCGTCAGTTTTAGTATCGCAGCACGCCTGGGCGCCCTAAGTGGGGCGTTGAGTGCCAGCGTGATAAGCCTGGGCTTTGTTTCTGTTTTGATTCCGCTCTATTTAAAGGACCCAGACATCCTAGGTTTTGTATCTTTGGCAGAGGACGCGCAACAACCCACTCTTTTATGCTATGATTAATTTCCACTGCATAAACAAGTCTTTTACCTTGCGTTTCAAGAAAGTTATAAAGGCATCAGTTTTGGTGAAAAAGATTTTGAAAGTTTTAAATTTTATACTTCACCAATTCACCCTCCTCTTGGTGTGAGAAATTGAGCCATTCGTTTTTAACAATTTCACTTTCATTGTTCTCCTCCAACATCATCATCACACTTTCATCGCTGTCGTCAAACACCATCGTCGTTCTATTGTCGTTGTCCTCCAACACCATCGTTGTGTTGTCGTCGCTCTACTCCACATTTCGTCTTCTCAACGACGTTCGTCCCTCCTCTATTATTCACATTCTTCTATTTTTCACAAGTGGTTGGTCATGGTGTGGTCTTGTGGTGTTTCCTTCACTATACACCTCTGCATTTTCTTCATAAACAAGGTTATCATATGAACTAGTATCTACATTATAAGAAAAATAATGGGTCGCATTTGGATAAATTATTTATGCACAACAGATGAGTAAAAGAGTGGAGTAAATCAACTTTTTAAAGTTGCGAAGATGAATGTGTTGGATAATAATGGAAGATTCTATTGCTCGTGTGTTAATTGTTTGAATAAAGGAAAACTACCAACTAAAGTTATTCGAGAACATGTTCTTTGTGGTGGATTCCTAAAGGGCTATTCAAAGTGGACATGTCTTGGTGAATTAATAGACATACTAAGTGTAAATGAGTCTCAAGTAGAAGTAAAATAAATTTATTTAGGGATGAGTGATCAATTAGATGACATGATACCTTCCAACGTGCTCATGTGTATGAAAATTTGTCAAGTGAAGCAAAAAATCCTTCATATCCAGAATTCACTAAGTATATTGAATTGACAATGGTATTTAAATTGTTCAATGTGAAGGTAAGAAATGGATAAACTGATAAAAACTTCACAGAATTGCTTTAGTTGTTGAGTGACATGCTTCCTGAAGGTAACACATTGCCAACACGCAATTATGATGCGAAGAAGATATTGTGTCCATGGCCAAACTATTGTTTCCTGTACAAGAGCGAGCTTGTCAAGTTATATCATTGTCCATAATATATGGTATCACAATACAAACAAGAAAAGGGTGAGCCTAAATGTGATAATAAGGGTCCTCCTACAAAAGTCTTGTGGTTTCTTCTTGTTATTCCATGGTTGAAACGCTTATTCAGTAACCCAAAACTTATGATATGACATGTAAATGGACATATAAAAGATGAGAATTTCAGGCATCTAGTAGATGGTTTGCAATGGTAGAATATTGATTCCATGTTTCCCAATTTCTTTAATGAGTCAAGGAACATTAGGTTTGGACTTGCTATAAAGGGAATGAATCCATATGGCAACTTGAGCAGTAAACATAGCTCGTGGCTTATGATGTTAGTGATTTACAATTTACCTTTGTGGTTGTGCATGAAATACAAATATGTGATGTTATCCTTGATGATCTCTTGTCCAAGACAACTTGAAAACAACATTGATGATTATTTAACCCCATTAGTTAAAGATTTGAAGATGTTATGATAGGAAGGTGTTGATATGTTTGATGCGTAAGTTGGTGATTCCTTAAGTTTCATGCCATGTTATTTTGTAAAAGCAACAACATTTTAGCTTATGGTAATTTAAGTGGCTATAACATTACGGATCACAAAACATGTCCTATATGTGAAAAAGGCACATGTCACCATAAACTACAACATGGAAGGAAAATAATATATCTTGGACATTAGAGGTTTCTTAATACTAACCATCTATATCATAAATTAAAGAAAATATTTAACGGGTGTCAAGAAAATGAATTAGCTCCAATGACTTTGAGTGGATCACAAGTATATGAGCTAGTGAAACATATTGAGGTTGTTCTTGGAAAGATGCAAAAAAAGGCACTTGAAGCAACATATGGAAGAAACTATCAATTTTCTTTGATCTCTCTTATTGGAAGGTACTTGATGTGAGACATTGTTTAAATGTTATGTATGTTGAAAAAAATGTCTCTAACAATATTATCAAAACACTTCTCAATACTCATATAACGATTTATAGTTATTTAAAGGTTGCATAGCCTTTACAGTTTCAGCCTCCAAATCCACTCTAATGTTAAAAAACATTTGTCTAAAACATAGGAAAAGGTAGACGATAACTTGGAAAACCTTTTTCCTTAATCATTATATTTCCCTAACACGACCCAAATTATAATTATTATTATTTTATTATCAATTTATATATTTTAGTGTTTAGGATTTAGCTAATTAGTGGTTGGTCGAGCTATTTTTGCCATAGGAAAGGTGTGTTCTAGTTGGGTTTTCACTTCAGGACTTTAGCCTGAGTTGTTCTCAAAACAAGGCGAGTTGTTTGCCCTACTTATGTGTTGATTTGGGTGACTTTTGATTGCTAATAATTCATGCTATGATGGATGTGTGGTTTCATGTTATGATTGTTGGTGGTAGTGTATGCTAGTGTGATGGATTTGCCTACTCGTTATGCCTAGTAAATTCTGAATTGGCTTTTTCGGTCGTGCGATGTGGGAAAAAGGTTCTCTTCGGTCGCGCGATGAGGAAGATGATGGATTTGGGTATTGCACCCTATCACCTGTGGGAGACAGTGGAGAGGGGAATGATGTTTCGCCTTGACTCTAGCACATTGTTGACTATATTACCCGATGTACGATGCGCCAATATTTTTATTCTTAAGTCCTTGAGGAGTAGGGAAACATGTCCTTTATTTGAGAGGGTAGGATGACTTGAACCACACTGTTCAGAGGAACAGGTGTGTACGATAGGGTATGAGAGGTAGACAATTGTGTTATGTGGTTCGTGATGGTGATAATGTTTAGGTAACTTTGTTTGTTTTGATATCATAATTACTATGTAATGTTTTGAGTTATTTGTTGATGATTCTACTAGTAATTTACCATTATTTGTTGTTTTTTGTGTTTGTGCGATGATCATATAAGAATTTGCTTATAGGGAGCAGATGGCAATGCAGATGTCTCTGATGCAGTTTAAAGTTGTGAGAGGATGGGGAAGAATGTGGGATTTTTTGTTAAGTTGTTGATTTAATAAATTTTGAAGACAATGTAATCTAGGTGTTATTTTTGAAGACTTATTTATGTTTTTCTTTTATTTCCACATGTTAAAATATTAAAGTTTTTATTAATTATGTTTTTTCGCATGCATAAATATTCATATATTTTGAAATTTTATCACAACTCATGAAATCCTGAAATGAGCTGTTACATGGATCATCTGGGAGGTTAGAGTGATATCTTACGTTGGTGGAACTCACGTATTAAAAATAGTTATCATTTTAGTATCGGGATGACACGTATGAAGCTTTGTTTGATAGAAGATGTTGAACACCTCTATGTTGTTATCAAGATGGGGAAGTAGTTACTATAGGTCCTAAGTTGTTGCAATAAACTACGGTGAAAGTTAAGATGACTTAGGAACGAATGTGAGAAACTCGTGAAGACTACTTGAGTTTGAGGTGAGAGATCATGTGTTTCTTTAAGTGACATGAACGACAAGAGTTGGGAAAGCTATCAAATTGAAGAAGCCATATCTGAAGTTTCTCAGACCTTATCAGATCATCACAAGGATTGGGCTTGTAGCATATGAGATTTCGTTAACATCGTAATTGGCGAACTTGCATGACATTTTCCATGTATTGCAATTGAGGAAGTATGTACCAACTTTTGTTCATGTGTTGAAAGCGGATGACATTCAAGTTAGAGAAGACTTATTTGTGGAGGTTGAACTGATACCAATGTTGGATACTCATACTAAGAAGCTTCGTGGCAAAGACATGATTGTGCATTGGGACAGAGGAAGCCATGACGCAACATGGGAGTTTGAGGACATCATTAGCGAGGCGTACCTGTACATGTTTCCTGGTAATTCCACTTTTCAAGGATGGAAATTTTCGGGTTAGGGAGAATATAAGACTCGGGAAAAGTAATTATCTAGAAAGGCGATGGGTGTAGATATAATGAATTAAAATAATAAAAAAATAAGTACTATCGAAAGATGTTTAAAGCTCCTTGTTATAGGTTGGTGGTCATGGGTTCAATTCTTGCTATGTGCACTATATATGTTTATTAGTTTTACTATTTGTTTATATTTAAGTGTGGTAAGGGTAGTTATGTTTATTGGTCATTTTGATCAATTTGTTGTGATGTTTTAGTGCTTTGTTTTGGTTCACGTGTGTTGATAGGGGGAGCTTGATGGGGAAGTGCATACCTAGAGAGAATATACTAAATGACATTTAAGAAATGGAAGAGAAATTAAAAATGGAAGAGATTAGAGAAAAGGAAACTTAGGAAATGAAGATGCGCCACTTGAACAAGCTTCCAAGATAAGCATCATGAAGAGGACCGCCACTTGCTTGAGCAAGATAAGGCCTGCCCAAATTTGGGACTTTAGAGACAAAATTCTATCTCAAAGAAGAATGCAAGATTGCAATTCAACTCAAATTTCATTCAATGCAAAGGTGTCCACAAAGAAGAACCCCTAGGTTGCTTATATAGCTTTTGGAATGACTTTGGTGACGAGTTTCAAGAGATGTGGGACTTGGAAGGCTCCAAGTTCTGTCCAGCAGCAGCTGCAACGTCCCTAGGTGCATGGGAGCCCCACATTGCTTAATTCTCTCTTTCCAAAAGGGTTTATAAGCTTCCTAGCTCTCCTAGAGTTCAAAAACTAACACTAGCTATGCTTCCTAACTCCTACACGCCTAAAAATGCTCACTTTCTCTTCTATTCTTTTTAAGACCAAGCTATGGAAAGTTCCACATTGCTTACTCTTAAAGAGAAAGAAGAGTTTATAAGCAATTATTCACAAGAACTAAGAGAAAGAAATCAAAAGGCAAATACACGCCCAAAGGAAACCTATTCTACTCTTTTTGTGTTTTTGTCACTTTGAAACTCTTCACTACTTGACCCATTTATGATCATATCAGAGCTATACCTATCCTATATATCTATGTATTTTATGATGACCAAAAGAATGGTTTTATGGTTTCTTGCACAACAAATGACATAACACTTACTTTATCTTTATTGTGTTTGTGATTGATGTATGAAATCATTATTGGTAAATGAATCATGAGTTAAACACATTGAATGTTTCATTTCTGGTAGAAATAATCTGTTAAGCAATGTATATAATTGTTATATTTCTCCAAACATCACTATATGCTTAACAAGGGCAAATACATGTGTAGTAATTGTTAAACCCTCGACAAGTGTAACCGAATCGTATAAAGTAATAAACCTGGTAAGACCAAGTATCGTTCTCCCAAAGGACTCACGACCTAGACAGTTGTGTGGTTTGTTGATTACCTAAGACTTGTAAAACCGATTGATTAAGATTTAAATGCAAATACTCAAAAGTAAATATGTATGCATGGATTGATCAATGGTAAGAAGAAACAAAACACGTGAATTGAAATATATGGATGATTATGTTGTTGGGGTTTATCAATTTCATCCTTATCTAGTCTCATGTATTTAGGAATTCATCTTTCTTCATTAATTGTTAATGCCACTTTCTAAATTACCTTAAACCCGATGTCTCGGCGAAGAAAGCCTAATCATAATCACTAGTTTACAATGTCTTGTCTCCCTAGCAATTAATCATGCATTATAATGAACAGAAGCTTAAAGGCAATCAACCATCATACTCCTATGTCTAGGTTTATATTACTATTGGGAGGGATTCCCCAGATCTAGATTTCCCCGTATGTGTCTATATCGACAAAATCAATGATCATGACATCGAATGAGTTAAACAATGCATGCTTTGATCAAAGAGGAAAAACCCTAACAATTAATGAAAGAAAGCATGTATCTTAAAGAAGATTTTGAAGAACAAATTCCATACATGAGAGTTTCAAAAGGATTACATTGATTCCCCAACAACAATAAATGTTTAGTTCACCATATTCATGGTGAAACTATATGAATTACAATGAAAGAGTGAAAAGATAGAACCCTAGAAATATGAGAAAGGAGCTGTAGCATCCAATGTCCTCCTCCAAGGGGTGAAAGATGACTGACCTAGGTTAACTAAAACCTTATATAGTATTCTAAAAATTACATAAAAGTGAACCCAAGCCCATCAGAATGCCGCTCAGCGGTAGTTGCGTGTCCTCTATTCCACCCCTCAGCTGCAATTCTACCCCTCAGCGGTGTTATCGAGTCTTGAAGAACATAGCTCAGCGGTAATTTCCACTGAGCGGCACTTGGTTCTTCTATTCTTGTGCACTTTTTGTGTCCTTTTCTGATTCCATCTCTTTCCTACTTCTCTTCTTTCATCAAATTCATCTGAAAATCTACAAAAACAAGGAAATCAAGCATAAAACCTGTCCAACTCTCTTATTTACAAAAACATAAGCAAAAGCATGATCCCAAGCTAGTTTCTAAGTCATAAAGGTTGTTTTTTTATATCAATTTTAAGTATAAAAATAACAGTTTTTCAACTGTTATCAGTAATCGATTACATAAGTTGTATAATCGATTAAAACACATTGTTATGGCAATATGTGTTTGATTTGTGCATTTATCTGTTTGGAATGGAAATTGATTTGAAAATTTGCTTAAGTGTTGAACATAACCGATTACATAAGTTTCATAATCGGTTAAATATGTTTCTTTTGTAAAAATCAATTTCATTTAAAGCCTGAACTATTTCTAATGGTCATATGAATTTATTATTGGCTTGTATGAATTATTTAATCGATTGCATGCACAGTAAAATCTGGTAAGTCTAAAAAAAAGCAATTATATTAAAGCAGAAGGAAAAGTTTAATAGATTACATAAGTTTCGTAATCGATTAAATTGCGTCAAGATTAAAAAATCCTACAAATAATTGTCTTGCGCGCTATTTCAAACGAATCTTTTGTGAAATCAATTTCATAACAAACATTGTGATTAATTTTTTATTGCAGGAGCGTCATAGAACTGTCTTGAAGAATCAAGGATCAAATTTAGTTTTACACATCAAGATTCTATCAAGAAAACTGGGTTGAAGTGTTTTGATCATATCTGCACTATTGAAGTGTTGCTGTGAAGATCAGTTTCATCATTTCCAATCTGTGGATTATGTTCTTATGCAGGTGTGCTACGAGGAAAGAGTTGTTGTGTTCTCATTAAGAGTTGGAATTGTTCTCAAGGTGTAAAGAATTGTAAGTTTTCTCTATTTTTGTAAGATTGTGAGAGTATTCACATCTTGTTACTATAGTGATTTTGAGTGAGGTGAGAAATACATTGAGAGGGGATATCCCTGTATTCTTGTAACTCTATCATTATAGTGGAATCCCTTCAACTAAGGTTGTTGAAGGAAGACTAGATGTAGGATTGGTCGAACTAGTATAATTTGCCTGAGTTAATCTTTCTCTATCCTTTCTCTTTTATTGATTATTCATCATACTTGTTTTATTGATTTCAAGAAAACCAAAGATTTAGAAAAGAACAATTTTAAGGAAAAATTCAATTCACCCCTCCCCCGTCTTGGTTTGAGATACAAGACATCACTTTTTTAACAACGTGGTTTGTGTGGCGTATGGAAAAAGGGTCATTGGGTTTTGGCATGAAATCATTAAACCATGATTTGCAACAACCTTCCATTTTGTGTTCTTCCAATCTTTTCTTGTAGTGCAATTATGCTCCATTTAAATTCTTTTTCTTTTCAAATGGTGCAAAACTTGTTGTCCCTCTTTAATTTAATGGTCATTCATCGTATGTTTTAGCAGTGCGAAGTTTTATCTTTCTATTCCAATAGTTGTAATTAGAGGTGTAGTTTTCTTCTTCCAATAAGCATGATATACAATGCACATTCTCTTTTCCAATCATCATTTGTAAGCAATGTAATTCCTTTGTACTTTTTATATGAGTGGTAAAATGCTTTCATCCAATTCTTACACCATATACCTCACAATTTCTATTGTGCAATGCGTGATTGAGGCATTTAATAGGTTGTGGTGCATTCAGATTCATAGACCATGTGTTCCTTATTAATCAACACAGTTCTTTATGCAACTTCCAACTTTTATAATTTATCATCAAAGAAGTTCTTTAATTGTTCTCTGCGAGTAACAAGCCAATTTTTGAGATCCCTAGTATACTAAAGAGATTTCCTTAATCTTTCTTGCATGTGTTACATCAAAGTTTTTTTAATGCGGCACAATGTTATCTACTTATTTTTTATGCCATTGCACGATCCGATGCCCTCCTTATTTTCTTCCACTAAATATCCTATTTATCCTAGTTAGATCACACACGTTTTAGTTTTTTTTTTTATTTCCATGCCATTGAAATATGCAATAAACACTAGAAGAACGGGGTAGGGGTGGGGGAGGGGGAGGTGCCGCTATGAATGGTGTTTTTCAAATTCTTTTACAAAGCAATGTCTAATGAATTATAAGGATAATGTATATGAGTTCTAAAATGTTTAGACGCTGGTTTTTAATGAGATATGTGAATGGAAAGCGCTTTGGATAGGAAAGAAATAAACCACAAATTTTTATACTGGTTCACTCAACCTAAACCACGTCTAGTTCTCCCTTAAGAACACTTAAGGAGTTCAACTAATCTTTCCAATATTACACAAGTTTTTCCTCTCTAGGATCTCACCAAGTATTCTCACCACTCTTGGTTACAACAACTAGTAGCACCAATCGTAGTTTCCTAGTTAACATGACTAGACGAGGGGTTTTTTTCAAATTCTTTTGCAAATCAACCTCTAATGACTTATAGGGATATGTATATGAGTTTTAAAATGTTTAGACGATCATTTATAATGAGATATATGAACGGAAAGTTGATAATGATTGAAAATACCGTTATCTGTGATGTAATTTTGACACTAAATGCACCCTTTTCTGCTTAAAAAGTTGCTTGGAATCATGTTTTTCTGTTAAGTTGTGTGAATAAGAGAGTTGAGGTTGAATTTGATGGTTTTAAGACTAAATTCCCTTGTTTTGGCAGGAAATGAGATAATATGGAAAGCAGAGATGAAGTGCTAAGGAGATGGAGCTCAGAAAGCCCTAGAAAAGCACCATAAGGGAGGAATGCTAAAAGCTTTGGCGCCATTTTGGAGGCTTAAGCGTAGAAGATGGACGCTCACTGCCCGGTCGTCCCTTTTTGGGAGCTTGAGCATCAGAAGCACGAAGCTTGGGCGCCCCTTTTGGAGGCTTAAGCGCAGGGAACCATCGTTCACCACCTAGGAGCCTTAAGTGGAGCGCTTGAGCGCTAGTGACACGAGCCTTGGCCTTCTTTCTGTTGTGTCTTCGCTCTATTTAAAGGACCCAAACATCCTAGGTTTTGTATCTATGGCTGGAGGAGCGCAGCAACACATTCTCTCACTCTCTAGAGGCGGATTTGGATGCGAGAGCTTCCATCTTCTACTTTTAGGATTTTTCTATCTCATTTTTCTCCATTATTCATCTAGTTTCACCATGTCTATGGTAAACTAAACTCTATTTGTTGTTGGAGGATGATGTAACCTTATGAACTCTCATGTATTTGAATTGATTCTTAATAATATATGTTTTTTCATTAATTGTTAGAGTAATTCATTTGTGTTTATTACATGCTTTGTTTAACTCATTCATAGCGTGATGTATGAATTGCATGAGTGCCGGGAGGTTCCTTACAATTCAGGTTCTTGTTGAATTATTCCCAAGGGTAATATTTCACAGTGATGAAGGTATTGTCTTGGACGTCTTAAAGCTCTTGATCTTCACATTTTATTACTAGGAATGCTAGGAATTGCATGAAATTGTGATTAAGGACAGACTTATTTCGTCGAGGGATCGGGTTTAAGTGATTTAGTGAGTGATGTTAACATTAATGCATAAAGAAGAATTCTTACATACATGGGAGGGAACTTGTTGAAATCTAACCCCAACAACTTACTCATCTCATATTAAAAACAACATCCGTTCATCACTATGCTATTCTACTATTGATCAAACTGCATTCATATTTAATTTTTTGTCTTTGCATCTGAAACCAATGATCTCGTTCTCTTTAAGTCTTAATTAATCGAGTTATCACATGACTGTCTTGTGCCGAGAGTCCTTTGGGATACGATACTTGGTCTTACCATTTTATATTACTTGTGATTCGGTAAACTTGACGATTCATCAATAAGTTTTTGGCGCCGCTGCCGGGGACTCACGGTTTAAACTATTCTATTTGTGTGATTCTTGATTAACTTTGACTTTATTTTTAATTTTTGTCTTATTTCTAATTTGTGTTTAGTGTAGTTTTTTTTTGGTTTTTATGCTAACAGTGTGTCTTATTTTTTGTGTCTATTGCTTATAGGATGTACTTTGGATAAGGTAATTTCAACCACGGGTGGAAACCTCACTCAACTATGGGACCAAGTCATTATGGACAAGCTGATGGACAACAACAATGGCAACAACAACCCTTTCTATCAAAAAGAATGGCTAAGATGGGTGACACACTACAACAGTTAATGCAGACGTCTGATTCTCATCATAAAAGCACTAAACCAGCATTCAGAGGATAGAGAGGCATCTCTGTCACATAATTCAAAAGCTAGATGTTTTTGGAGGTAATATGAAAGTAAACCCCAGAGAGGAGTGCAAAGTTTTTGTTTCCAGAAGTGGCATAATTTTAGATGAGAGAAAAATAGAGAGAAAAGAAAAGGAAAGGTTGAGTGAAAAAGAAAAAGATGAAGAAGAGAAAGAAAAAGAAGAGAGTTAGAGAACATAAAAAGAAAAAGAGAGGGAAGAGAAGAAAAAAAGAGAGGACAAAGATGAGAGAAAAAAAAGAAAGAATTTGATGGAAGCTACTCCAGGATGCGCAGAAGAAGCTCCACAATGCAGAGAATTGGCAGCGGATTGAATGAATCAGTGGAGTTACGGAGTGCACGTAAGGTGTTTGTGAATATGCTGGAGGTGTTGAGTGGCTGTGTTTGGTAGAGTTCTAGCTCAGTAGGCTTTCCAAAGGGGAAAGAAGCTAGATGAGGTGCAAGATAACAATGCACAAGGTTGACCTTGAGAGTAAAAGCTGAAAATTGGCAGCATTTCCTTACTTCAAATCAAGTTACATTTACAAGATGGAAGCTACTCCAGGATGCGCAGAAGAAGCTCCACAATGCAGAGAATTGGCAGCGGATTGAATGAATCAGTGGAGTTACGGAGTGCACGTAAGGTGTTTGTGAATATGCTGGAGGTGTTGAGTGGCTGTGTTTGGTAGAGTTCTAGCTCAGTAGGCTTTCCAAAGGGGAAAGAAGCTAGATGAGGTGCAAGATAACAATGCACAAGGTTGAACTTGAGAGTAAAAGCTGAAAATTGGCAGCATTTCCTTACTTCAAATCAAGTTACATTTACAAGATGGAAGCTACTCCAGGATGCGCAGAAGAAGCTCCACAATGCAGAGAATTGGCAGCGGATTGAATGAATCAGTGGAGTTACGGAGTGCACGTAAGGTGTTTGTGAATATGCTGGAGGTGTTGAGTGACTGTGTTTGGTAGAGTTCTAGCTCAGTAGGCTTTCCAAAGGGGAAAGAAGCTAGATGAGGTGCAAGATAACAATGCACAAGGTTGAACTTGAGAGTAAAAGCTGAAAATTGGCAGCATTTCCTTACTTCAAATCAAGTTACATTTACAAGTGATGAAGCTCTGTATTTATAGAAGAAGGAGAGCTTCTAAAACGTATTGTGCAATTATTTTAAATGTGCACATGCTGTAAAACAGATGGAGGAAGCTTGGGAAGCAAGCTATAATTACCAACTCAGCAAAGCAATTGAAGAAGATGGAGTTGTTGTCTTTGGTGTTGAACGTAGTGCAAATGCCTTGAGCACCAACCATCCATTTGTGCTTCCTTGGTTTTCTTACGTGGCAACCTTTTTAAGTTGCATAGACATGGTTCCTCCCTTTTATTAATATTCTACAAAAGCAATGTAAAAGTATTTAGCAAATAGAAAGAGAACATAGTAAGTAATACTCCATAAGGGTAAGGTAGTGAGTGCTCCCTCTTCCTCTTGGATTCTCTTGGACATGGCTCTTGTTAAAGGTCCTATGTTAAGCTTAGATGGTCCTCCATCAGTCCTTCCCTCTTGAAAAAGATCTGTCCTCAGATCTTGGGAATCCTGTTGGGCATCTCCTGTGAAAGGAATTAAATCACAAATGTTAAAAGTAGGACTGATGCCATAACTTTCAGGAAGGTCTAATTGATATGCATTATCATTTATTTTCTTGACCACTTTGAAAGGACCATCACCTCTTGGGATTAATTTGGATTTACGTTGAGAAGGAAATCTTTCCTTTCTCAAGTGAAGCCAAACTAAGTCTCCCTCTTTAAGGATTACTTGTTTTCTCCCTTTGTTGTTGTAGTCAGAATATTTTCAAGTTTGTTTTTCAATATGGGTTTTAACCTTTTCATGTAACTTTTTGATAAATTCCGCTTTAGAAATATCTTCTTTATGAAGAAAAAAAGATGAATCTGGAAGAGGAAGTAAATCAAGAGGTGTGATAGGGTTAAAACCATAAACAACCTCAAAAGGAGAAAGTTTAGTAGTCTTGTGAACTACTCTATTATAAGAAAACTCTATATGAGGTAAATGATCATCCCAATTTTTAATATTGCCCTTTAACATTACCCTTAATAGAATGGATAGAGATCTATTTACTACTTCTGTTTGCCCATCAGTTTGTGGGTGACATGTAGTAGAAAATAGTAGTTTAGTTCCTAGCTTGGCCCAAAGTGTTTTCCAAAAGTAGCTAAGGAACTTAACATTTCTATCAGAAACTATAGTTTTGGGTAAGCCATGTAATTTGACTACTTCTTTGAAGAAAAGTCTTGCTATATAGCTAGCATCATCTACTTTGTGGCAAGGTATGAAATGAGCCATTTTACTAAATCTATCAACCACCACAAAGATTGAATCAAACCCCTTTTGAGTTCTCGGTAGACCTAGGACAAAATCCATACTAATGTCCTCCCAAGGGGTGCTAGCTATTGGAAGAGGAAGATAGAGTCCATGAGGCATGACTTTAGATTTAGCTTGTAAACAAGTTATGAAACTAGAACAATGCTTTTGGACATCTATTCTCATGTGTGGCCAATAAAATTTGCTTTTTAAAGTATGAAGAGTTTTATCAACTCCATGATGGCCCATGAGTCCTCCTCCATGACTTTCCTTGATAAGAAGCTTTCGAATGGATCCTTGGGGTATGCATAGTTTTCCTTTATTAAAAAGATACCCCTCAGATATATAGAATCCGTCGAATGGCTTCTTAAGACAAGATGCATAAGTGGATGCAAATGTAGGATCAGTTTCATAAAGTTGCTTAATGTCATCAAAACCTAGTATTTGTGATCCTAAAGTAACTAACAATGCATGACGTCTAGATAGAGCATCCGCAACAACATTAGTACTCCCCTTTTTATGTTTGATGACATATTGAAATTGCTCGAGATATTCTATCCACTTGGCATGTCTTTTGTTCAGCTTTCCTTGCCCTTTGTTATACTTGAGAGATTCATGGTCAGTATTGATAATAAATTCTCTAGACACCAAGTAATGCTCCCAAGTTTGCAATGCTCGAATAAGGGCATATAGTTCTTTGTCATAGGTAGGATAATTCAATGTAGGTCCCCTGAGTTTTTCACTAAAATAAGCTATGGGATGACCTTCTTGTATAAGGACAGCTCCTATTCCTACCCTAGATGCATCACATTCGACTTGAAAAGCTTTGGAAAAATCAGGTAAATGTAGAATGGGTGCATGTGTTAACTTATGCTTCAAGGTCTCAAAGGCTAGACTTTGCTTTTCATCCCACTTGAATGACACATCTTTCTTTAAAAGTTCATTGAGGGGAGCAGCAATAGTAGAGAAATTTTCTACAAATCGTCTATAGAAACCTGCTAGACCTAGAAAACTTCTTACTTCTCCCACTGTTTTCAAGACAGGCCACTCTTGGATAGCGTTGATTTTGCTAGGATCAACATGTACACCTTCTTTCCCAACTTTGAATCCCAGAAAAATGACACTCTCTTGACAAAAGGTACATTTGTCAAAGTTGGCAAATAAGTGATGTTGTCGAAGTAAAATCAAAACTTTCCTCACATGGTGAAGATGTTCTTTAAGACCTTTGCTATAGATTAGAATGTCATCAAAGTAGACTACAACAAAGCTGCCGATGTATTCCTGAAGGACATGATTCATTAGTCGCATGAATGTACTAGGAGCATTGGTTAAGCCAAAAGGCATGACTAACCATTCATAGAGGCCAAATTTGGTCTTAAAAGCGGTTTTCCATTCATCTCCGTCTTTGATTCTTATTTGATGATATCCACTTTTAAGATCAATCTTGGTGAACATGTTTGCTCCATGTAACTCATCTAACATATCGTCCAACCGAGGAATAGGGTGCCTATACTTGATTGTAATGGTGTTGATAGCCCTACAATCTGTACACATTCGCCAAGAACCATCTTTCTTTGGGACTAACAACACTGGCACGACACAAGGGCTAAGACTTTTTTGTATCCACCCTTTTTCCAATAAATCATGGACTTGCCTCTCTATCTCTTTGGTTTCTGTAGGGTTAGTCCTATAAGTTGGCCTATTGGGAAGACTAGCTCCAGGGATCAAATCAATCTGATGTTCAATTCCTCTAAGAGGTGGAAAACCACTTGGAACCTCTTTAGGAAATAAATCATCAAATTCTTTCAAAAGTTTTTGTAACCCTTTGGGAAGAGAATCAAGTGGATGATTTATGGAAACAAGTGCCTCTTTGCAATAGAGAAGAAAGTGAGGTTGTCCAAGAAAAAGATTTTTAGATTGTTTTGTTGGGACAACTACATTGGTTGAGGCACTTTCTAACAAACTCAAATTCGTCTCTTTCGAAACTGCTTTATTTTTGAGCTTTTTCACACCATCCAATTTTTTTTTTAAGTATTATTTGATCCTCTCGTATTTGTGATGGTGTAAGAGGGCTCAAGATAATCTTTTTGCCTTTGTGTTGGATGGTGATCTTGTTGGTGACCCCATCATGCAAAGCTTGTTTGTCATATTGCCAAACAAGAACCACTATCCACAATCATAGAACAAGTTTTATCAAAAACTTTGCAGCGTGTGTGGAATAGGTTTTCTCGTTGAGATTGTTCTAACTCAACATGCTTTGCTTCAAGGAGTCTCCTAACCATAAGAAGATCTCCATCACAAGGTGGAGCTTCATGTTCCTCTTCAGATGAGGACAACTCAGATGCACTAGAGGTTGATACCTCACTATGAGTTTCATGCTCAAGGATATAGGTTGACTTTTTGAAGTGACACTCAGTTGAATAGTGTCCTCTAGCTCCACATTTAAAACATCTAGTCTCCCTACCCTTGGGATCTCTAGTTTGCTCTCTTGGAGGCCGTTGTTCCTTTCCTTTAGAGTTCTCTTTTTCTTTTCTTAGCTCTCTATCCTTGCTTTTGATCTTATCTTTCTCTCGTTCTCACTCTCTCTCTTTTGATTCTTCATATCTTGGAAAACTACCCTCCCTCTTAAGATCTCTCCTATATGAAGATGTAGTAGGGTAGGATCTATTTGTGGAAGCTTTTCTTCTGTTTTGTTCTTCCACTCGCACACATAGCTGGACAAAGTCATTTAGATCTAAGTAAGGTAAGAGTGCAACCTTATCTCTAATCTCATAGTTTAATCCACTCTGGAATCTAGCTATGGTGAATCGCTCCTCTTCTTTTATCCCAGCTCTTAACATGAGTAATTCTAACTTTTGCCGGTATTCCTCAACACTCATGTTTCTTTTTTGAAGTCGATGAAGCTTGTCCATGACTTCTCTAGCATAATAGGTTGGGACATGCCTTCTGTGTAAGGCTGCTTTCAATTCATTCCAGTATTGGATGGTGTAGTCGCCATGCATCTTTTGATCTCTTATGATGGATGTCCACCAATAGAGGGCTTCTCCTTGAAAGGTCAAAGTAGCTAAGGTCACTCGCCTCCTATCATCTATGTGGTAGCACTCAAAAATCTGTTCGACCTTCATCTCCCACTCAAAGTATTCTTCTACATTGTCTCGTCCAAAGAAGGGTGGAAGGTCAAGTTTAGGTTCCACAGGATGGTCTCGATGGTTATGATGACGCCTAGGAGGGCGTTGATAGTGATCATAAGGGTGATAACTATGGTGATCACTATGTTGGGAATGATCATCATGATCATGGTTTTGCCGATGAGAGTGATCCCCTTGTGAATGCCCTCTTTGAATGAGAGTAAGATTGGCGACCATTTGCCTTAGTTCATGTAACTCAGCCTTGGTTCTATTGAGTTCTTCTCTCAACTCTATGTTGTCCTGATCATGATTGGTGTTACCTTGAACACTAGAGTGACTCATGCTTGTGAAGTAGAGAAAGTGTTTTCACAAAATTTGAAAGCCTTGCACAAGTATGAATCAAAACTTTTGGAAAAGAGGATTTGTTTGTATTTGGTGAATGACTTCTATAGAGATTCTAAAGGTGAAGAAATCGAATAGCTCCCAGGAAGGAGAGGTGAGTCACAACGGACAAGCTTAGAAACCTTGTCCTTCCTTAGCCAGAGTGTCTCCTGACGTTTCTGACCCAAGTTTCTAGGTAGAAGTCTTTCAAAACCTTTTGGAATGTAACGATGTTATGCCCCTAATAAACCAAACAAAGGTTTGTCGATATGGTAGCGCACCTAGCTATCACGGAGACGTAGAACACAAATATTCAACAAGAAAAAGAAAGGAAGTATGAAATGAATGGAAAAAGAAAAACGGCCCTAAGTGACAGTGCAAATGACACTTGGAGCCACTTGACACACTTCCACACTAAGATGCGCAACTAGACTACTACAATGTTTAATGGAGTACTTGGAATTTCTTGATAAGCATTTTCCCAAGTAACTCAAGTTTCAAAAGCAAAGAAGAATTTACTACAAAGGTTCCGTGATAGAATGCCACTTATACAATGAAGTGTAAGACAATGTAAACAAAGCCAAGTGTGGCAGCAACAGCTAAATAAATGAGTTGAAATGTAACTTTAAAGTGGTGTTTTTCTGCTGCAAGGAAGTGCTTGACAACCAATGGAAATTGCTCTTGAAGTCCACTTGAAGCAATGTTAGCAAGACCTCCACTCCTTAAGATGCTACCCCTTTGATAAGGCCTAGTTGGATGTTAAAACTCCACCACCAAATGATATTCCAGCACACCAAAATTCACAAAACCCGTGAGTGATGAAAAGCAAGGTGCATCCAATTTAAATGCAGAATTAATATGACAACAGATATGGAAGTCAAGAAAAGGTGATTTCTAAACACTTTGGGGCTGGAATAAAGGCTAGCACACAAAAGGAATGTAAGATAGGGTCTAGAACAGATTAGAAAAGCAAGAAAAAACTCAAAACAAAGAGCAAATTCAAGTGCAGTGAATGTGTTTGATGAAAATGCCAAACTGTTTGACAAAATGCCACAAAGAACAGCAGATTTTGGTGTTTTCTGGTTTTGGATTCGTGAACACTGGATTGCAGGGTTTATGTGCTTTTTGATGCTTTGAATTCACTTGTATAATGATTCAAAAATGGTTGGAACAGAGTCCCCTAGCTTTTGCCAATCCAAATTTCAAATTGAAACTTTTAAAGTATAGAAAACAGCAAAGAAATGCATACTACACCAAAAATGTGGCTGGAAAATTGGAACAACAGTGTGCAAAACAAATGGCAGTGTATCAAAGGCTCCAATGATATGTCAAACAAGTTTATCACAAATTTTGATGTGTACAAACACTTAGACAGGAAAGAATGATACAACAGCAGCAAATCAGTAGTGCACTTCCCAATTTAGACAAATTAGATGTTTTAGGAAGTGATTTGGCACAAAGGTGTAAAAATGACCAAATGAACAGTAAAGATGAACTTTGATGCACCAAATACATGTATAGAAACAACCAAACTGTGCCAAAATCTACTGAATCACAATATGACTTGTTGAGTTCCAAATTTCAAGGAAAAATGGGAAGTCAAACTATGATTTTGCAGATTTAATGAAAATGGACCAAGGCAACAGTTAAAACAAGTTTCAAATGGTAAAATACACTTGTTCAAATGGTCACATTGCACTGAAAAACACTGGTTCACCAAATCACTGTGATAGTTGCTCAAAATGTAGAAAAATGCATTAATATTGGTTCAGAATGTTGAAAACAGCAAATTCAATGATGGCTGGTTCAATCAAATGCACAAGAAAGATCCTAATCCACTAGACCTAGTTGCTGACTACCAACTAGCAGATTAAAAAGTGACCTAAGACATGGCAAAGATTACAGCACGGTGCAAAACTGAAACAAAATTCTGTGACAGTAGTAAAATCCAGATTTAATCAACTCAACCATGCATTTTGCAATTCTGTGATTAAAATGAGTTGCTAGACTTCCAGCACTGCTGAACAACACCAAGGAAACTTGTTCAAAGCTTAAGAACCAACAAATCTGGTCTGAAACAGCTTATAGCCAATGCACCAGATTTGGAAATATTGTGCAGAATTTGGAAAACAGATTATGAAGAACTCAACCACTCATTTTGGAATGCAATGTGTAGTACTGATTGTTAACACTTGAAACATATGTGAAAGAAACAAACAAACTTGTTTCAAGCTTTAGAATCCCAAAATCTGGACAAAAATAGATTATAGTAAATCAAACCAAAAAATGAGTTTTTCTGCAGAATGTGGACTGGAAAACAGTGTACCATGCTTGTGAGCTCAAATAATCAAAGCTGACTTTCTATCATTGCTTTATAGATCAACATATAGCTAGCAAGTGCACTAGATTCAATGTAAAACGTAAAAAGAAAATTCAAAACTGAGCAGATGCAATACGTGATGACAGATTAAAACTGCAAAAACATTTGCACAAGACTTGACAGAAACTGAAATTGATTTATAAAGCTGAATTTGAACTGAAACAAACAAAGTGCACCGATTAAAATGATGAAGAAACACTAAGGAACAACTGAATGAACACAAACAACAAGCTCAAGTATGAATTAAGACAAACAGAATTGAAAAAAAAATCAAAAACAGCATGATAGTAGAACAGCACAACACGGACAAACTGGAAATGAATGAAAGAGAAACTTAGCTCTTGCAGTGGCAGCATGGAAATCGACTGGCTCTGGATGCCAAATGATGGAAGCTACTCCAGGATGCGCAGAAGAAGCTCCACAATGCAGATAATTGGCAGCGGATTGAATGAATTAGTGGAGTTACGGAGTGCATGCTGGAGGTGTTGAGTGGCTGTGTTTGGTAGAGTTCTAGCTCAGTAGGCTTTTGATGGACAAATTTGTAAGCACCAAAATATGATGTCACAAACTTGTTTCACAATCGGCAAGTATGACCGAATCGTTTCAAGTAATAAACTTGGTAAGACCAAGTATCGTTCTCCCAAAGGACTCACGGCCTAGTTTAGTTATGTGATTTGTTGATTAGCTAAGACTTAAGAACACAATAATTGAAGTTTACTATGCAAAGACGAAAATTAAATATGTATGCATGAATTGATCAATGACAAAGACAAAAGATAAACACTTTCAAGGAAATATATGAATGAATATGTTGTTGGGGGTCAATTTCATCTCATCCACTCTCATATATTTTAGGAATTCAACATTCAAATCATCATTGTTAATGCCACTCTCTAATGTACCATTCTAGATGGCTTCTCCCTAATCAAATAGTTCATACAATTCCTAGCATTCCTAATGATTAGTTCATGAGTGCAGGAGCTTAAAGGCAACCAATATAATATTGTCAGTATAATATTGGGAGAAATTCCCCGGATCTAGATTTCCCCGTACGTGTCCGTATCAACAAAACCAATAATCATGCATTAGAATGAGTTAAACAATGCAAGCATTGAGCAAAGAGGAAAAACCCTAACTAATGATGAAAGAAAGCATATGTCTTAATTCAAAGATGTATTCAACAAATCCATATATGAGAGCTTCAAGAGATTACTTTGATTCCCCAACAAACATACAAGGTTTAGTTCACCATATTCATGGTGAACCTAGATGAATTACAATGAAAGTATGAAAGAATAAACCCAATAAAGGTGAAGAGGTAGCCTGAGCATCCAAGATCCTCCTTCAAAGGGGTGAAAGAGAGAGTGTTTGCCTCGTTTCTGCCAAAGATGCCTAACTATAGGACGTGCAAGCCCTTATATACTAATCTAGAGTTACAAAAGATTACAAAAGTCCAAGCCCAAAAAGTGCCGCTCAGCGGTATTTACCGCTCAGCGGTGATTGCGCGTCTTCTTTCTTCCCCTCAGCGGCCATTTTGCCCCTCAGCGGTTCCAACGTCACCTCTTGAGTGCCGCTCAGCGGTAGTTTGCCGCTGAGCGGTGCCTTCGACTTCTCCTTTTTGCACTCTTTCTTGTCTTTTCTAATGTCCTCTCTCTTATTCTTCACTTCTTTCACCAAATTCACCTCAAAACCTGCACAAAAACACTTAAATCAAGCATAAACCTGTCCAGCTCTCTTATTTCTGAAAATATAAACAAAAGGCATGATTTCAAGCTAGTTTCTAAGTCTAAAGGTTGCTTTTAGTATCAACTTTAAGCATGAAAATAACAGTTTTTCAACTGTTATCAGCTTTCCAAAGGGGAAAAAAGCTAGAGGAGGTGCAAGATAACAATGCACAAGGTTGAACTTGAAAGTAAAAGCTGAAAATTGGCAGCATTTCCTTACTTCAAATCAAGTTACATTTACAAGTGATGAAGCTCTGTATTTATAGAAGAATGAGAGCTTCTAAAACGTATTGTGCAAGTTATTTTAAATGTGCACATGCTGTAAAACAGATGGAGGAAGCTTGGGAAGCAAGCCATAATTGCCAACTCAGCAAAGCAATTGAAGAAGATGGAGTTGTTGTCTTTGGTGTTGAACGTAGTGCAAATGCCTTGAGTACCAACCATCCATTTGTGCTTCTTTGGTTTTCTTACGTGGCAACCTTTTTAAGTTGCATAGACATGGTTCCTCCCTTTTATTAATATTCTACAAAAGCAATGTAAAAGTATTTAGCAAATGGAAAGAGAACTTTGTAAGTAATACTCCATAAGAGTAAGGTAGTGAGTGTTCCCTCTTCCTCTTGGATTCTCTTGGACATGGCTCTTGTTAAAGGTCCTATGTTAAGCTTAGATGGTCCTCCATCAGAATTGTATGAAAATCCTCTTCCTTACCCAAAGAATTATTCTAGGAAGGAGAAAGAAAAACAGTTTGAGCGTTTCATGGAGATTTTTAAGAAATTGGAGATTAACATACCTTTCTCCGAAGTCTTGCAACAAATGCCTTCATATGCTAAATTTTTGAAGGAGCTCCTCACTAAGAAAAGGAAGTACATTGAAGAGGAAACCATTGAAGTTCAAGGAAACTGTAGTGCCATCATACAAAAGCTTCTACCCCCCAAGTTGAAAGATCCAAGAAGCTTCACCATTCCTTGCTCTATAGGGAATATCTTGTTGGAAAGGCATTAATTGATTTGGGATTCAGTATCAATCTCATGCCACTCTCCATGTTTGAAAAGATTGAAGGTTTGGAACTCAAGCCTACTCGGATGAATCTTCAACTAGTAGATAGATCTCTGAAATATCCTTATGGTGTAGCTGAAGATTGGATTGTGAAGGTAGATAAATTTTTGTTTCCTGTGGACTTTGTTATCATGGAGATGGAGAAGGATGTAAATGTGCCTCTTATTCTTGGGAGACCTTTTATGAAGACTACAAGAGTTTTGATTGATGTGGAAAACAACAAACTGAAGGTGAGAGTGGAAGATGAAGAAGTAAATTTTCATGTTTTTGAAGCTATGGCTCACCCAAAGGATGAAAAGGAGTGTTTCCATCTTGACACTCTTGACAAAATTTGAATGATACAAGAAAAAAAAAAGCAAGTGATAGTTTTCTTTTAGAGGAGATACTAGTTGACACTTGTGAAGAATTGAATGAGAAAAAAGAAGAAGTGATTGATGAGTGCTTGGATGATTTGAAAGAAGTCCCTTTGCATAAGATGGAAGAGATCAACACAGAAGAAAAAGTCAAGGAAAGAAAATTGGAGCTGAAGATGTTACCACCACACTTCAAGTATGTGTTCTTAGAAGAAGGGGGGAATAAGCCAGTTATCATCAGTAATTCTCTCTCTCCCAAAGAAGAAGAAAAATTGGTTGAGATATTAAACTTGACCTTAAATACAACCTTTATGACTTAGAAACTAGCTTGGAATCATAATTTTGTTGAAGTTTTGGAAATAAGAGAGTTGGATAGGTTTTATGCTTGATTTCTTTGTTTTTGCAAGTTTTAAGATGAATTGAGTGATAGAAGTGAAGGAGCTAGGAGTTGGATTCAGAAAAGGAAGAAAAAGTGCATAAAAGGAAGAAGTTGTAAGTACCGCTCAGTGTCATTTACCGTTGAGCGGCACTTTGAAGACCTAGAGTCACCGTTGAGGGGCAAAATTGCAGCTGAGGGGCAGAATAGAAGTCACGCACTTACCGTTGAGCGGTATTTACCACTGAGCGGCATTCTTATGGGCTTGGGCTTACTTTTATGTAATATTTAGAAGAATATATAAGGCTTTAGTCTTCCTAGGGTTAGTATCTTTGGTTGGAACGAAGCAGAAACACACTCTTTCACCCCTTGGAAGAGGATTTTGGATGCTAAAGCTCCTTTCTCAACTTTCTAAGGTTTTATCTTTCATTCTTTCATCTAGTTTTACCACGAATATGGTGAACTAAACCTTTATTGTTGTTGGGGAATCAATGTAATCTTTTGAAACTCTCATGTATTGAATTTGTTCTTTAATATATATACTTTCTTTCATTAATTGTTAAGGTTTTTCCTCTTTGCTCTACGCATGCATTGTTTAACTTATTCGATGTCATGATTATTGATTTTGTCGATATGGACACAAATGGGGAAATCTAGATCTGGGGAATCTCTCCCAGTAGTAGTATAAACCTAGACATAGCAATATGGTGGTTGGTTGCCTTTAAGCTTCTATGTTGTGTAATGAATGAATAATTGCTAGGGAGACAAGACATTGTAAACTAGTGATTAGGATTAGGCTTTCTTCGTCGAGACATCGAGTTTAAGGTAATTTAGAAAGTGGCATTAACATTAATGAAGAAAGATAAATTCTTGAATACATGAGAGTGGATAGGATGAAATTGATAAACCCCAATAACATATTCATTCATATATTTCAAACCACGTGTTTTGTTTCTTGCCCATTGATCAATACATGCATTCATTAGAGCTGTCAAAACGGGTAACCCGGCCTAACCCAACCCGACCCACCACGGGTTAGTCATTTAGTGAGCCAACCCAACCTGGCTCATTTATTAGCGAGCCAAAAAAATTCGAACCTGACCCGACCCACCACGGGTTGGTGGGTTAAACGGGTTGGCTCATTGGCTCACTTAATTAATTTTTTTTTTCATCCTCTTCTTTGGAGATTCTTATAACATGTTACTTTGATCGATCAAATTGAAACAGTAATAATTGGACCAATTGATATAAAAGAAAATGAAACAAAAGAAATATATTGTTATATATATTCTAAGTTATCAAACATAAAATTTTGCCTATTTAATTTAATGAGACATACACAACCGTTTGACCAATAAACTACTTACCTTAATGGATAAATCCATAGTATCAAGCTCTCTTGAACCATCTTCTTCTTTATCTCCATCTATAATATTATCCAATCTATAATCTTAGGGTTTCATTTGCAGAGGAAAACTTTTTGAAAGACAACAGCGCAAAAGGCTCTATTACTAAGTAAAAGTTGTGCATTTTGAATAATTAAATTTAATTAATTTGATTTCAATAAAAAAATAGGATTTGAATAATTAATTTAATTAATTTAATTTATTTAAAAAAAATAGGTGGGTTGGTGAGCCAACCCGGCCCACCACGGGTTCAACCCGTGTGAGTCGGGTTCTTAGTGAGTCGGGTCAAAATTGGCTCGTATAAAAAATTTTGCATTTTTTTTCAACCCAACCCGACTCAAACCCGTGATGAGCCAACCGGATCACAGGTTTCAACCCATTTTGACGGCACTAGCATTCATATTTACTTTTCAGTATTTTTCATTTAAACCTACAAGAATTTGGTCACAAGTCCTAGATAATCAACAAATTACATAATTATCTATGTCGTGAGTCCTTTGGAAAAACGATACTTGGTCTTATCATGTTTATTAATTGATACGATTCGGTTACACTTGCCGAGAGTTACATTTATTTGTGTGATTATTGATTAACTTTGACTTGATAATTATCTTTTTATTTCTTTTATTTTATCTTTTTACCATTTTATCTTTTTAGTGTATCTTTTATATTTTTTTTTACTAACAAATGTTTTCTAGGGTTTTGTGCCTAATGCTTGCAGGATGCAATACGAAGAAGAATTTAACTATATGGGCACTCAATTTTATCAAAGTAATTTCAACCATTGGAGGGAATCTCACTCAAGCATGGATCAAACTCAATTTTGGCAAGCTGTCGGACAATTTGAGAACCAACCACAACAACAATGGCAGCAACAAAGCTCTCTATCAATGGCAAAGATGGATGACGTCTTTCAACAATTTATGCAAGAGTCCATCTCCACTCAGAAAAGCATTGAAGCATCATGTAAAAGGATGGAGATGCAGATTGGTCACTTCATTGAGAGATTGGAAGATTTTGGGGTTGAAACTAAAGTTAACCCTAGGGAGGAATGTCAAGCCATGATCACTGGAAGTGACAAGACTTTAGATGAGAAAGAGATAGAGAGAAAAGAAAAAAAAGAGTTGAGTGAGAAAGATAAAGATGTAGAAAAATAAAGAGATGTGGTTGAGATAGAAGAGAGAAAGAAAATTTATGTGAAGATAAAGAAAGTGAGAAAAAAGAGGACGAGAGGAAAAAAGAAAGAATCATATGATAAACCCCCTCCTCATCCAAAGAAGTATTATAGGAAGGAGAAGGAATTGGAGAGCTTTATGGAAATCATCAAGAAATTGGAGATTAAAGTTCCTATGATTGAGACATTGCAACAGGTTCCTGGTTTGATCAAATTCCTGAAGAAGTTCAGTAGAAAGAAGAAAAAAAAGAAGATGAAACTTGAACTTTATTGGGTCAAGCTAGTGACGTTAAAAGAGCGCTTGCTAGGAGGCAACCCAGTGATTTAAGAACTTTTAATTTTTGGTTTGGTGATGTAATTTTGAATTGTTGGTATTTTTGTTTTGGTTATAAGTTTGTTACAGGGTTAACATCTACTGATGGATGTTAGGTGGAAGAGTATATACTGAAGGATACTATGCTATCAGACACTTACTGATGAGTGTTGATGAAAAGTGTATACACCTATTGATGGGTGTTGGTAAGAAAGATTTGCATCTACTGAAGGGTGCTGGAGGATTTTGGGTCAGGCTCATGACGTTAAACAAGCACTACCTAGGAGGCAACCCAGTTGATTAAATTTATTTTTGTTTGTTTGTGTTGATTTTGTTCTAGTTGCATTATAAGGATTGAATGTTTGAGTGATGTGAGAACCCAAATACATTGAGTGAGTAAGAGGCATTGGTATAAGACACCTAGGGCAAGCTAGGAAGAAGGAGAGTTGGTGCCGCAAACGCTGGTCAGCAGTAATTACCGCAGAGCACGAACGCTGCAAAATGGGCTGACTGTTTTGGTCCATTTGGGCTGAGCGGAAGTAGGGCCCATTAGGGTATTTTTACACCCTAGGCTGCGGTTTTACCTCTATTTTCATATTTCTTCTTCCCACACACTCTTAAACACTTTCTCAAGAGTTCTCTACATTTTTTTTTCTTCTTCCCCCTTTACAAAACCTCTCTTCCACTCACTTTCTCACGAAGGTTCCATCCAAGTTTGGGGTTTGGTAAGAGCACTGCAATTGGGGATTGATTTCTTCAAATCCTAGAGCATTTCTCATTCATCTAGCATCTCCACTCAAGTAAGTCAAGCAATTTTCATTCTAGGGTTTTTGAAAGCATGAATTATTATGAACATGGTTATTTAAGCATGATTCTTTAGGGATTTTGATTTGTATGTGTAATGTGATGAATTAATTGTTGTTTGAACCAATTAAAATGCTTGATTTCGGTCTGGAACTAAGAAGATTGCATAAGGGTGGAGAATAGGAAATTTTAAAAGCAAACTTGATTTCCCCTGAGCGCGATTCTGACGGAGTTGTTTTCTTTCGCTTTTTATGCTTCCTTTGCTTGTTGGTTGGATGTGCAAGTTGCGCTGAGGGGCTCTGTTTGCCCTCAGCGGTGATTTGGCATGGTTTTAGGGTGTTGTTTGTTGTTTACAAATGATTAACATGTCTTGTGGTTTTGTAAATTGTGTTTCATGTAGGGATAGCCTCCTCATTTGGCAAGAGATACAAGACTATAGGAACCAAGAGGAAGGATAAGGAACCAGAACACATCCATTCTAGCAAGTTCCTTTCTCGCAAGCATGAGAAGCACTTCAAGGTTGTTCAAGATAGAAGGCTCCTAATGGAAAGGAAAGCTGGATTAATTCCTGATTTAGCTCCACAGTTTAGAGAGCAAATGGTGAGTAGGAGCCGGAGGAGGCTAGCTACCTACCCTGCACCAGCTAACATAGCAGTGGTGAAAGAATTTTACACCAACACAAGGAGATTGGGTGATCATCCTGCTGAAGATTACTTGAGCTATGTTAGAGGCCACGCCATTCGCTATGATCCTGACTCTATCAACAGATTTTTAGATACTGAATGGGTTGGAGTTCGCTCTTTACATGGAGGAAGGAATTGATTTTGATGATGTGGAGAGTGTTCTATGTGTACCCGGAGGACACTTCCAGAGGAACAAAAATGGTGCAGTGGTGAACATTAGGAGAACTTATTTTGACTCCTCTGGCAAAATATTGGATGGCATTCTCTCATGCCAACATTCAGCCATGCTCCCATGTTTCAGACATTACTATTAGCAGGGCACTTCTTTTGTATTGTGTGTTAAGAGGGTTAAGCATTAACATTGGTCAGGTGATAGCCAATGAGATACAGGTGTGTTGCAACACTATGAACAGCAAGGCACCTTTGGGACATCCTTCTTTGATCACACAACTATGTGAGCTAGTTGGAGTGAATATCTCTGCTCCACCATTTGAGAGGCCAAGGAAAGCTATTGATGAAGCCTATTACAGACAGTACTATGGAGGTGATGACGTAGTGATGAGTCGTTATTTCTTGAATTATATTTAGTTTATTGCACTTAAATAAACCAGGGAATTGTGTTTAATTGTTTGTTATTTCCCCGTTTTCCGAATTCCGCTTAATTTGGTCGGAAATTTGTAATTGTGCTAATTTGGATTTTCTGAGCTGATTAAGTGCATTTTTGAAATGCAGGAAAATTTCGGAAATACATTTTGGGACATCAGGAAGATTGCCAAATAAATTCAAGACTCTCCAGACAAACATTTTTGAATTAATTAAATTGTAATTCAGTAGCCTAGAATTTTTGAATCAACTCTTATATTTTGGGTCAATTTTTGGTAAATTAGATTAGACCCAAAAATTAGAAGTTAGTGACTTGGCACCCTAGGTTTTTTTTATGTGTGGACCCTACCCTAAAAAGTGACACACGGCCTTAAGACAAAAGGGCAGCCGCCACTTGCAGAGGAGGATTTTACACTCTCGGTTTTTGAACGTTTTGCACGGGAAATGGAGAGCTAGCTGCCGACCGCACGGTTTTCTTTTCTTTGAACGTTTTATTTTTATTTTTTTTCAATGGTAGAAGTGTGCAACTGTTACGTAATGGAGGAATGAAATTCTAATTTTTATTCCAACCTCACGCACCAGGATTTAGTTTTTCTTCCTTCAGACAATGCTTTTATTTTGCTTCCAGCGTTGCTTTTAATCAGGGATGGGTTCGGTCTCGTTTTTTTTTCTTCTTCATGCTTGAATTAGAATTCCGTTTTCATATTCTATAATTTAAGTTGCTATTTCATTTGAAAAGAAGTGATTTAATAGGAGAATGAAGTGATGTCTCGGTTGTCTCACGGCTGCTGGAAGGAGATAGAATTGTTTTTGGATTTATAAAGTTGAAAGCTGAATTGTTGGGAGTAGGTAGTGTGCACATGGTGATTCATTTCGCGGAGAAAGGAGAAGCACGCTCACTGGAAGCTTTGAAAGGTAGCAATTGTTGATTGAAGAGGAGAGTGGAGTGACGCTGTACGGGGTTCTTTTTAAATTGTTTCAGGAGATAAAAAATGGGGAGAGAGTGGTATGCACGGCTGCTGGAACGTGGATTGAAGTAGTAGGTGGGTGGTGTTTTTATTTCTATTCAGAGAATAAGAAGAGTGGATTAGGATAAAGTATAGGATGATGGGACATGCAAGGACTTGGTAGTAGAATGTGAGCTGGAACCACTTTTCTTTGAGGAAGGAAGAGTGATTAGGTGAAAGGTGTGGGGTCACGGCTGCTGCAGAAGTGCACTCGGTGATGAAATTCTTGGGGCATTCAATTCTCGGCTGGAATGATGTGTAAGAGAATGAAAAAGTAGAGTAGGTGAATTGTGTGGTGCAGGGGCGTTATGGCTGGAAGAGTGGCCCACGGCTATTGGATGAATGTCTTTTATTTATCTTTTAGCATGAGATAACTTAGGAGCAGCAAGGTACCGTGATAACTTCAATTTTAATTGCTTTAAATTCCTTTTGCAAAAAAATGAGTGGACCATATGTCATTAAAGGATTATAGAAGTTGGAAGTTCATGTCTGGAAGGAAGAAACATCCAAATTGTTTTGATATTTTTTTTTTTTTGCTTGCCACATAATGTCACGGTCATGGAGTAGTTCTTTATTAGCATTTGCAATTTTTAATTTTTGTTGATGGATGAATTGGTCACAATTAATAGTAGAGAAATTTTACTTTCTTTATTTTCTTTTACTTTGTTTGCTTAAATTATTTTATATCATGTTGAGTTGGTTGTGAATGCGTAGGATAAATGACAACATTGTGTATTTAATGTTTTAGTGTAACCGTTGCATTTTTACAGCTTGAATTGTGTTTGGATAATTATCTGTTGTAGTTTCATGCTAATGCTGTTATTTATATTTGGTTGTGTTTAATTCCCAGTTTTAATTTAGTTCGTTTCTAATCACAAAAACATTTTCACGAAACCCCCCCCACTACGTGTTTGACCTAAGACTCGAACCACATTTGGTCCTTGAGAGACGACCTAGGAGTCACTTCCTAGCACTATACTGCATTCTTTTATGCACAACTTTTGTGGGAGGCGCGACCCTTTCACCCCTTTGAAGGAGGATCTTGGATGCTCAGGCTACCTCTTCACCTTTATTGGGTTTATTCTTTCATACTTTCATTGTTATTCATCTAGGTTCACCATGAATATGGTGAACTAAACCTTGTATGTTTGTTGGGGAATCAATGTAATCTCTTGAAGCTCTCATATATGGATTTGTTGAATACATCTTTGAATTAAGACATATGCTTTCTTTTCATCATTAGTTAGGGTTTTTCCTCTTTGCTCAATGCTTGCATTGTTTAACTCATTCTAATGCATGATTATTGGTTTTGTTGATACGGACACGTACGGGGAAATCTAGATCCGGGGAATTTCTCCCAATATTTTACTGACAACATTATATTGGTTGCCTTAAGCTCCTGCACTCATGAACTAATCATTAGGAATGCTAGGAATTGTATGAACTATTTGATTAGGGAGAAGCCATCTAGAATGGTACATTAGAGAGTGGCATTAACAATGATGATTTGAAAGAGGAATTCCTAAAATATATGAGAGTGGATGAGATGAAATTGACACCCAACAACATATTCATTCATTTAATCCATTGAAAGTGTTTATCTTATGTCTTTGCCATTGATCAATTCATGCATACATGTTTATTTTCGTCTTGCATATTAAAATTTCAATCATTGTTTTCTTAAGTCTTAGCTAATCAAGAAATCACATAACTAAACTAGGCCGTGAGTCCTTTGGGAAGAACGATACTTGGTCTTAGCAAGTTTTATTACTTGAACGATTCGGTCATACTTGCCGATTGTGAAACAAGTTTGTGACATCATATTTTGGTGCTTACAAATTTGTCCATCAAGTTTTTGGCGCCGTTGCCGGGGACTCGTGGTTTAACTGGTTAATTTGTGTGATTATTGATTATCTTTGACTTATTTTTTTATTTTATTTTAAATTTCGAATTTTTATTTTATTTTATTTTTCTGTTTATATTTTTCAGTTTGTATTTTATTTGATTTTATTTTATTTTTTTGTTTTCTGTTTTTCTGTTTTCTGTTTTTATTTTCTGTTTTTTATTTTTCGGTTTTTATTTGATTTTATTTTATCTTTTTAGATTAGATTTTATTTTATTTATTAGATTTTATTTTTTTATCTTTTTAGGTTAGATTTTATTTTATTCTTATTCTATCTTTTAGGTTAGGTTAGATTTTATTTTATTTTATCTTTTAGATTAGATTTTATTTTTTAGATTAGGTTTTATTCTATTTTATTTGATTCTATCTTCTAAATCTTTTATCTTCTTATATCTTTTCAATTTTTCTTTTCTCTATCTTTTTGTGCTAACAATTGTTTTAGGGTTTTGTGCCTAATGTCTGCAGAATGCAATTTGGTCAAGAGTTTAACTATAGGGGCACTCAATTCTACCAAAGTAATCTCAACCAATGGTGGGAACCTCACTCAAGCATGGATCAAAGCAAATTTTGGCAAGCTGCTGGACAATTTGAGAACCAACCACAACAACAATGGCAGGAACAACCCTTTCTATCAGGAAGTTTGGATAGGTTGGAGGACACCCTTCAACGATTTTTGAAAAATTCCGACTCTACTCAGAAAAGCATTGAAGAATCATGTAAAAGAATGGAGATGCAACTTCGTCACATTAGTCAGATATTAAATGATGATGTTAATACTGATGTTAACCTTAAGGAGGAAGGGCAAGTCATTATCACTGAAAGTGACAAGATTCTTGATGAGGAAAAATTAGAGGGAGATGAGGAAAGGGTAGAGAGAAAAGAGAAAGAAGAGTTGAGTGAGAAAGATAAAGATGAAGAAAAAGAAAAAGAATTGGTTGAGAGAAAAGAGAGAAAGAAAATTTGTGTGAAGATAAAGAAGTTGAGGAGAAAAAGAGAAAGGAAGAAAAAAATAAAAGAAGAGAAAAAGAGAAAATTTAGGGAGAGAAAAAGGAAGAAAAAGAAGATGAGAGGAAAGAAGAAGAAATCACATGAAAAATCACATCCTTATCTAAAGAAGAATCATAGGAAGGAAAAGAAATTTAAGTGCTTCATGGAAATCTTCAAGAAATTGGAGATTAAAGTTCCTATGATTGAGACACTGCAACAGGTTCCTGGTTTGATCAAATTTCTGAAGAAGTTCAGTAGGAAGAAGAAGAAAAAGAAGAAGGAACTTGAGCTTTACTGGGTCAAGCTAGTGACGTTAAAGAAGCGCTTGCTGGGAGGCAACTCAGTGGATTTACAAACTTTTGATTTGGTTTTGTAATTTATAATTTGTGAATATTATTCTGTAATTATTTTTGTTGGATTTAGCATCTACTGAAGGATGCTAGGTGGTTAAGTATCTACTGAAGGATACTAAGTTTGTAACACCTACTGATGGGTGTTGGTGAGAAGATTTTGCACCTACTGATGGGTGCTGGTAAGTTTGAAACACCTACTGATGGGTGTTGGTGGATTTTGGGTCAGGCTCGTGACGTTAAACAAGCGCTACCTGGGAGGCAACCCAGTTGATTGATTGTTTTCTGTTTGTCTATTTTAGTTAGGGTTTGCATAAGCATTTTTAACATTGAATTGCAGGGAACCTATGAGGGGTATGTTAGGAAGGCACGTAGGTCAAGAAAAGAAGGAGAAGGGCACATCACGAAAGTGCCGCTGAGCGGCAGTTACCGCTGAGCGGTACTAACGCAGATGGGCTTAAGTTCCCCTTAGCGGGACCCGAGCCCATTAGGGTATTTTTATACCCCAAGCTGCGTTTTAGGGTTTATTTCCAGACTTCTCTCTGCACAAACACTCCCACACACCTTCTCCTAGGTTTTCCACATCTTTTCACTCTTCCCTCTTAAGAAAATCTCTCTTCTATTCATTTTTTCACTAGTGTGCCATCAAAGTTTAGGGTTGGGAGAGAGCATTCTAGTTTGGAAGCATTCTCATATCATCTAGCATCTCCACCCAAGTAAGTAAAATGCATTTTGTTCATTCTAGGGTTCTTGAATTTGAATGTGATTGTCAAAGCATGAATACTTAGGGGTTTTAGTTTCTATGCATGATTTGATGATATATTTGATGTTTGAACCGATTAAACTGCTTGATTATGAACTGGAAAACTGAAAATTGCATTTGGGTGGAGTTAGGACTGTTTTAAAAAGAGATTTGCAAAAATCTGCAGATCACCGCTGAGCGGCATTTACCGCTGAGCGGTACTCTGCCAGATTTGTTTTTTTGGTTTATTGCGTGTTTGAATTTGGCACTGGTGGCGCTGAGGGGAAATTCTGGCCCTCAGCGGTGGTTTAGCTTCGAAAGGAGTTGTGTTCTGTGTTTACTAATGATTAACATCATGTTCTGTGGTTTTGGATTTATGTTTGAATGCAGGAATGGCATCCTCTTCAGGAAAGAGATTGAAAACCATGGCAACCAAGAGAAAGGAAAAGGAACCAGAGCAGCCCCATAATGGCAGGTTCCTCTCTAGGAAACATGAGAAGCACTTTAGGGTGGTTCAGGACAGGAGACTTCTAATGGAGAGAAAGGTTGGAATGATACCTAACTTTGCTCCTCAATTTGGAGAGCAAGTGTTAGGGAATGATTGGGGGAAGCTAGCCACTTATCCATCACCTGCCAACATAGCTGTGGTGAAAGAATTTTACACCAATGCAAAGAAGATTGGTGATTATCCAGCTGAGAATTATTTGGGCTATGTTAGAGGCCATGCTATCAGGTATGATCCTGACTCCATAAATAACTTTCTGGATACTGTGTGGGCTGGTGAACAATGCCAGTTTGCTCTTAGCATGGAGGAAGGTGCTGATTATGAGGATGTGGAGAGAGTATTGTGTATACCTGGAGGACACTTCCAAAGGAATAGATCTGGCTCAGTGGTTAACATTAGGAGGACAGATTTGACTCCTCTTGCAAAGTATTGGATGGCGTTTTCTCATGCCAACATTCAACCATGTTCACATGTGTCAGATATTACTCTCAGCAGGGCACTATTCATCTACTGTGTTATCAGAAACTTGAATGTTAATATTGGGCAGGTGATAGCTGATGAGATTAGTGTGTGTGCTAACACCTCAAACAACAAAGCACCACTGGGACATCCTTCTTTGATCACTCACCTTTGCAAGCTAGCTGGGGTGGACACTTCTGTTCCACCATTTGAGAGGCCAAGAAAAGCTATAGATGAGGCCTATTACAGACAGTACTGTGGAGGTGAGGAGGCAGCCCAGCCAGTGCCACCACGCCAGGCTCGTAGAGAGAGAAGGCCAGCACAGAGCAGGACTTCTGCTGATACTCATGAGGCAGAACCATTCCAGATGAGGGACATGTATATGTCTCTTATAGGTGCTCAGTTGCAGTCCATCCACAGAGGGCAGGTGGCCACGGCTGAGATGATAGTAGGGATGTATGATACCCCTCCAGCACACAGGTGGACTATGGATGAATTCCATAATGTGGTAGCTTGGCCAGAAGAACCATGGCATGGAGGAGCTGAAGCAGCTGAAGCTTCAGCCCGAGACATGGATGAAGATGAAGCTGAGGAGGAGGATGCAGTTGATGAAGATGATGATGAAGAGGAAGAGGAAGATACAGAGAGCTCGGACTGATGAGGAGCTGAGATAGCATTTACTGATGAATGCTATCATATGATTATGCTTTTGTGGTTTAAGTTTTCTAAACTTATTTGTTTTTGTTTTTAGATTAGGGTTTGATGTACTCTATGGAACACCTGGTTTGTTATGATGGTTTGCTATTAACTGTGATTGTGTGATAAGTAATGCTTGATGATGCTTATTGATTGATTGATGTTGAGATGATGTGCACATTAAAATGCTTATACAGGTGATTCACAAGCTTTGTGAACAAATGCATAATATCATGATTGTGATTGTGAAATTAAGCAGGATGTGCATGTCAAATGTGAATGAGCTTATATGTGAGGTTTTGAGCTCCAGAGTTGTTATTGTTGAATGCTATTACTTTGAAAGCATGAATGACTTTGCCCAGGTTTTCTATGATTGAATCAATTGCTTGTTTTGCATCATATGATCAAAGGCCGTGTAGTTGAAACCTTTTTTATTGGCCAAATTCATAAAGTTAGCCTTCTAAAAGAGAACACGGTGTGTTCTATCCTTTGAACCCTTAGCCTTAAATATACACTGAACACCCTTGATTGAAAATCTGTACCTTGAGTTAAGTAGAAGATCTTGTGTGGTATTCAAGTTTGGGGTTATTGGGGAAACATGAAAAAGGAAAAAACATTGAGCTAACAGCTAAAAAGTAAGAATATGCAAAGAAAAGAAAAGAAAAAGAAGCAAAGCTCAATGCAAATGCAAAAGCAAAGGCAAAAGAGAGTTGGGAATGAATAAGAAGATTGTGTGTTATGATTCTCTTAACTCAAGGATTTTGTGATCCAGAAAAACCAATTTTCTTGTTAGCCCAGCCACATTATAAGCCATTGAAAAGTCCTTGTGATGATGCATGCTTGTGAATGTATTTGATTGTGGTTAAATGAAAGGCAAAGTTGATTCATGTGACATTGTGATAGTGGAGTGAATGAGTGAAACACTTTACCTCTTATACACTTGTGTGTTGAGTGAAACACTTTACCTAGTGAGGAAAGATTCCATAAGCACATGAACATCCATGCTTAATTGATTGATCATTCATGAAAAATAGCATTTGTTGGAACTTAAATGACTTTGTGAACACTAAAGCATGTGCACATCTTGAATTAACTCTTGGTCATAAGTTTGAGTGAAGTTATTACTTATCTTGAAAAGAGGATTTTGAATGAGTGAACCATCATATGAATTGGTTGGAGATGTAGTTACATTTTGTTTGCTTGAGGACAAGCAAAGTTCTAAGTTTGGGGTTGTGATAACAGTTGAAAAACTGTTATTTTCATGCTTAAAAGTGATACTAAAAGCAACCTTTAGACTTAGAAACTAGCTTGAAATCATGCATTTTGTTTATATTTTCAGAAATAAGAGAGCTGGACAGGTTTATGCTTGATTTGAGTGTTTTTGTGCAGGTTTTGAGGTGAATTTGGTGAAAGAAGTGAAGAATGAGAGAGAGGACATTAGAAAAGACAAGAAAGAGTGCAAAAAGGAGAAGTCGAAGGCACCGCTCAGCGGCAAACTACCGCTGAGCGGCACTCAAGAGGTGACGTTGGAACCGCTGAGGGGCAAATGGCCGCTGAGGGGAAGAAAGAAGACGCGTAACCACCGCTGAGCGGTAAATGGCGCTGAGCGGCACTTTTTGGGCTTGGACTTTTATAATCTTTTGTAACTCTAGATTAGTATTTAAGGGCTTGCACGTCCTTTAGTTAGTATCTTTGGCAGAAACGAGGCAAACACTCTCTCTTTCACCCCTTTGAAGGAGGATCTTGGATGCTCAGGCTACCTCTTCACCTTTATTGGGTTTATTCTTTCATACTTTCATTGTTATTCATCTAGGTTCACCATGAATATGGTGAACTAAACCTTGTATGTTTGTTGGGGAATCAATGTAATCTCTTGAAGCTCTCATATATGGATTTGTTGAATACATCTTTGAATTAAGACATATGCTTTCTTTTCATCATTAGTTAGGGTTTTTCCTCTTTGCTCAATGCTTGCATTGTTTAACTCATTCTAATGCATGATTATTGGTTTTGTTGATACGGACACGTACGGGGAAATCTAGATCCGGGGAATTTCTCCCAATATTTTACTGACAACATTATATTGGTTGCCTTAAGCTCCTGCACTCATGAACTAATCATTAGGAATGCTAGGAATTGTATGAACTATTTGATTAGGGAGAAGCCATCTAGAATGGTACATTAGAGAGTGGCATTAACAATGATGATTTGAAAGAGGAATTCCTAAAATATATGAGAGTGGATGAGATGAAATTGACACCCAACAACATATTCATTCATTTAATCCATTGAAAGTGTTTATCTTATGTCTTTGCCATTGATCAATTCATGCATACATGTTTATTTTCGTCTTGCATATTAAAATTTCAATCATTGTTTTCTTAAGTCTTAGCTAATCAAGAAATCACATAACTAAACTAGGCCGTGAGTCCTTTGGGAAGAACGATACTTGGTCTTACCAAGTTTTATTACTTGAACGATTCGGTCATACTTGCCGATTGTGAAACAAGTTTGTGACATCATATTTTGGTGCTTACAAATTTGTCCATCACTTGTCAGCACCCTAAACGTCCGATATGGGGGGCCGGATGTCTATAATATTATAGACGTCCGTGCCCCTCCTGCACGGACGTTTAATGAGCTGACAGGGGAGTTCAACGTTCATTTTTTTCAGCCTCTTAGACGTCCGGGCCCCTCCCACGGACATCTATAGTATTATAGACGTCTGTCCCCCCCACAACAGACGTCTAGTGTTTCACTTATTTACGAATATGCCACCGGTCATTATGTACATTGGGGCTTTTGTAAACGGACGTCTATGGGGGGACGTTAAAAGCCAATTCTGCACTAGTGAGAGCAGGATCTTTTCTATCTTTTGTTTTGTATCATTGAAATTATTTTCTTCTGTTAGTATAATAGGGTTTGATGTACTCAATTTGAAACTTTGTCTGTTAATGGCTTGCTTGTGACTTTTGTGTGATAAGTAATGCTTGATGATGCTTTGATATTGATTGATGTTGAGAATGTGCATATTATATGCTGAGATACAGGTGGTTCACGAGCTTTGTGAACAAATGCATGATGTTGTGATTGTGATTATGATGTTAAGCAGGATGTGTATGTGGAATGGTTAAATGAGCCTATATGTGAGGTTTTTGAGATCCAGAGTTTTTGATTTAATGCTATTACTTTGAGATTCCATGAGCACATAATTTCATCTATGCTTAGTTGATTGATCATTCATGAGAATAATATTTGTTGGATATTATGGGATTATGTGAACACTAAAGCATGTGTGCATCTTAACTAAACTCTTTGTGATGAGCTGATTTTAGTATTTACTTGTCTTGAGAAAAGAAGTTTTGAATGTGTTGAACCATTGTATGGATTGGTGGAAGATTGAGTTAAATCTTGTTTGCTTGAGGACAAACAAAATTCTAAGTTTGGGGTTGTGATAACAGTTGAAAAACTGTTATTTTTATACTTAAATTTGACCTTAAAGACAACCTTTATGAATTAGAAACTAGCTTGGAATCATGATTTTGTTGAAGTTTTGGAAATAAGAGAGTTGGACAGGTTTTATGCTTGTTTTCTTTGTTTTTGCAGGTTTTAAGATGAATTGAGTGACAGAAGTGAAGGAGCTAGGAGTTGGATTCAGAAAAGAAGAAAAAGTGCATAAAAGGAAGAAGCTGTAAGTACTGCTCAGTGCCATTTACCGCTGAGCGGCACTTTGAAGACCCGTAGTCACCGTTGAGGGGCAAAACTGCAGCTGAGAGGCAGAATAGAAGTCACGCACTTACTGTTGAGCGGTATTTACCACTGAGAAGTATTTAGCGCTGAGTGGTATTTACTGCTGAGCGACATCCTTATGGGCTTGGGCTTACTTTTCTGTAATATTTAGAAGTCTATATAAGGCTTTAGTCTTCCTAGGGTTAGTATCTTTGGCTGAAACGAAGTAGAAACACACTCTTTCACCCCTTGGAAGAGGATTTTGGATGTTAAAGCTCCTTTCTCAACTTTCTAGGGTTCTATCTTTCATTCTTCTATTGTTTTTCATCTAGTTTCACTGTGAATATGATGAACTAAACCTTTATTGTTGTTGGGGAATCAATGTAATCTTTTGAAACTCTCATGTATTGAATTTGTTCTTTAATATATATGCATCTTTTGGTTGCCTTTAAGCTTCTGTGTTGTGTAATGCATGAAGAATTGCTAGGGAGACAAGACATTGTAAACTAGTGATTAGGATTAGGCTTTCTTCGTCGAGACATCAGGTTTAAGGTAATTTAGAAAGTGCCATTAACATTAATGAAGAAAGATGAATTCTAGAATACATGAGAGTGAATAGGATGAAACTAATAAACCCCAACAACATATTCATTCATATATTTCAAACCACGTGTTTTGTTTCTTCTTGCCCATTGATCAATACATGCATTCATATTTACTTTTCAGTATTTTGAATTTAAACCTACAAGAATTTGGTCACAAGTCCTAGATAATCAACAAATCACATAATTATCTAGGTCGTGAGTCCTTTGGGAAAACGATACTTGGTCTTACAATGTTTATTACTTGATACGATTCGGTTACACTTGTCGAGGGTTAATAGTAGTATACTACCCGTACCCGACCCGTTTAGAAGCGGGTATTAAAATACTTGCTACCCGTTACCCACAGATAGTAAATACCCGCGAATAGTAACTATACGCCGCGGATTTTACCCGCGGGTACCCGTGCCTGCGATTAAAATTGCCATCCCTGATTGAAGCAGCTCCACACTTCATGCTAGAGCGCTCCACGATTCAGAATGGACGTGGCAAAATAAAGACATGAGTGATTTTTATGGTGTACGCCAAGTGTTTGATGAAAGGTTCAGTGGAGGTTTGATGAGTGTGTAAGGTTTCTCAAGCTCAGAAGGCCTTCCAAGAGGGAAGGAAGCTAGAAGAAGGAGTGCAAAATAAGCACAAAAAGAATTGAACTTTGAAGATAAGCCTAGAGTAAACTCAACAACATTTCGTTATCATTTCAAAGTTGAAAATTACAAAGGGGAGAGCCTTTCTTTTATAGGTGAAGAGAGGACTCCATATCAGACCTTGCTAAGCTTCTCTAATCACTAAAGAAGAGTGCTAGATATGCTTTAGAACTTGGGCCGCAAGTTCCACACAAAACACATTAAAAACGTGTTTAATATGTAAAAGCTGTCAAAAATGGCTGGGTGCACGATGTAGATGGCTGAGCGATTTTCCAATCCGAAAGCTATTTTTCAATGCATTCCCAATTCGGAAGCTATTAGCTTCAATCTAGAAAACACCTAAATTCCTCTTCTTTGCCTTCTTTGCTCTCTTTAGCTTGGCAAGCCTCCTAGGATGCATAGGTGATGACAAATTTATGAACACCGAAAAACGGCGCCACAAACTTGTTGAACAATCGGCAAGTGTGACCGAATCGTTTCAAGTAATAAACTCGGTAAGACCAAGTATCGTTCTCCCAAAGGACTCACGGCCTAGTTTAGTTATGTGATTCGTTGATTATTTAAGACTTAAGAACGAAATAAGTGGAGTTTAATATGCAAAACAGAAAATAAACATGTATGCATGAATTTGATCAATGGCTAAAACAAAATACAAACACTTCAATGGAATATATGGATGAGTATGTTGTTGGGTTTATCAATCTCATCTTATCCACTCTCATATACTTTAGGAATTCAACATTCTTTTCATCATTGTTAATGTCACTCTCTAAATTACCTTGCAAGAAGGCCTATCCCTAATTACGAGTTCATACGATTCCTAGCATTCCTAATAATTAGTTCTTTTAGTGCAGGAGCTTAACGGCAACCAATATACTATTGGGAGAAATTCCCCGGATCTAGACTTCCCCGTACGTTCCCGTATCGACAAAATCAATAATCATGCATTGAATGAGTTAAACAAAGCAAGCATTGAGCAAAGAGGAAAAACCCTAACTAATGATGAAAGAAAGCATAGGTCTTAAATATAAGATGTAAAAACAAATTCCATATATGAGAGTTTCACAAGACTACATTGATTCCCCAACAACAATACAAGGTTTAGTTCACCATATTCATGGTGAAACTAGATGAATAATAATGAAAGAATGAAAGATAAAACCCTAGAAAGGTGAAGAGGTAGCCTGAGCATCCAAGATCCTCCTTCAAAGGGGTCGAAGAGAGAGTGTTTGCTTCGTTTCTGCCAAAGATACAAACCCTAGGACGTCCTAAAGCTTATATACTATTCTAAAATTACAGAAAATTTAGGCCCAAGCCCATAAGTGTGCCGCTCAGCGGTAAAGTACCGCTCAGCGGTAAGTGCGTGAGTTGGTTTCTTCCCCTCAGCGGCCATTTTGCCCCTCAGCGGATCCGCCGTGAGCTTCTAAGTGCCGCTGAGCGGCAGTTGCGGCTTCTCCTTTTGCACTTTTTGATGTCTTTTCTGATTTCATCTCTCTCCTTCTTCACTTCTTTCACCAAATTCACCTTAAAACCTGCACAAAAACACTGAAATCAAGCATAAACCAGTCCAGCTCTCTTATTTCTGAAAATATGAATAAAAGCATGATTTCAAGCTAGTTTCTAAGTGTTAAAGGTTGCTTTTAGTATCAATTTCAAGCATGAAAATAACAGTTTTTCAACTGTTATCAATAGGCATGGTTTCCAACCTTTATTTGTGACCTACAAAACAATATAAATGTGTTTAGCAAAGATAATCCATCTAAGACTTAAATAAGGAAAGATCTTTTTGTTAAAAGTCTTTATTCACTCCCCTTTCTTAATCTTTGTCTAAGTTGATACTTCTTTGGATGGGAAATCCCTAAAGGAATTGACATCATGTAGTGTCTCCATAATTGACGATATCATCATACGAGTCTAGCAATGTACTAAGAAGATGATACAAGTATCAAACAATTCTGGATAACCACAAAATAGACACGTTCAATAATCTTTTCTTGTCTTTAATAATCCTTTTTAATCTTCCAACTCACTTAGAATTAAGCTCAAGATCTTAATTTGTCTTTGTCATTGGAAAATCTCTAAATTAGCCGTGGTTGTATCTTCTATAAGGCACTTGACGATTAAAAAGTTATATAATGTATCGACAACTTATGACTTTAATTTTACTTCAGCTACACAAAACACATGTTAGAATGCTAAAGTGTAGTATATGCAGTTACATAATATCATTAAAACTCTACACGTAAAAGACTTATCAAGTCATTTAGACAAATTCCATAAACTATACTCTCTAGTTAGAGTATTCTAGCTAAAGTATCTAACGTATAATGTCCACCTAGAACAACTTTTGTCTAAAAAGGCTTAACCAATTGATTTGAACATTATTTTCATTCCAAGCTCATTTTATCACTTTTGGGGAAATCCTAGTTAAAACAACAAATTTAAACACAATTATTAAATAATAAAGTTAAGACTAAATTATGTATGAGATGGAATCCTGCCTAACGTATTTTCTTTAGTGTTCTCTTTTTGTATTTTTACATTTTATTGTATATGCATTTAAGTTTTCTTGGAGCATGGGTTACTATAAAAACCCATCTCCACCAATCTATTTGGTACTTTTGAGAATAATGAGAATTGAGTTTTCTGAAGTAGAAATTATTCTCTCTTGAAAATCAGACTAGAGAGTCCAAAGACTCCCTCTAGCCACCTTCCAAGCACCTCTCTCACTTCCATTTTCCAAATTCCGCGGTGCTTCTCTCTCCTCCATGACGCCCTTTCTCCACCAATTTGTTTCCTCTGCGTGGCGCACTCCTTCAACCACGCGTAACGCTTCACCATGTCTTCATCACTCCTCGCCACATCTTCATTTGGCATTCCCTTCCACATCGCAAACACGCATATCTTTATTCTCGCATATCTCTCGTGTCTTCCTCGAGAGCATTTCTCTTTCTAGAGAGCTCCTCGTCCTCGTCAGCCATTGCTCATCCCAGTAAGTCTCCTTTCTTCACATAATCACTTCATCACACACATTCTCCTCACAGATTTTTGCATTTCCTCTTCACGATTCATCTTTGAATCATCCTTTTCAACCTCATATCCTCTTTCCGCATCTCCTGACCACATCAAAACCTAGGGTTTCTTTATTATTTCGTCTTTTCCTGCCATTCTCACCGTTTGTTTTTGATTCCCACCGATTAAACCTCCATTTGCACCGTTTAAACACTATTGCACCGATCAATCTTGTGCTTGAACCGATTAACCGGTTCATATTATGTTCCCTCCCATTTCTAGGGTTCCTTCAGTCAGTTTAGGGTTTTTGGTCCGATTAGAATTTGAGTTTAGTTTTCCTTGGAGGCAGTCTTTGATCTCGTGTTCTCGTCGTCATTTTCATCATTCTGTTGCGTCTTTCTTCGTCAAGGAAGCTTCGAGGAGTTCGCATCGCGCCTTCGATCACTTGTGGGAGCCGCTCTTCCATCAGTGGGTATTTCGAGCAAGGTTGAGCACGCTTCAAAGATAAATTTCTCACATCTATGTTGTTTGATTTTGTATTTACTCTTTTGCGTCTCTGTTCTGAGTTTTCTTCAAAATTTCTAAGTTTTTCGGTTTAATTATGAGTTAAGTTTCTGTTTCATTCATTGTTTTTGTTCCACGTTTATTTTGTTCATTCTTTGCATTATTAGTTAAATTTTCCTTTGATGTCTTAATCTGATTTAGTTTGTGCATTTTCTGTGATTTGAGTGAAGTCTTATTTTCATCTTGTTCGGTTCAATTTAATCTTTGAGTCATTTTAGTTTTGAATTCCAATTATGTTTTGTCATAGTCATGTTAGTTGATTTTTCTTGTTCATAACTTCAAGTTGTACTTCTTATTTGAGTTGTGTTTGTGGTGATCTGATTATATGTTCAATGTGCATACCGTATGAGCTATGACATTGAATACTGAGAGCTCGGATGCATGAAATGAGCAGTAGATATGATTTGAATTTTCTATTGTGAACTTCTAACTTTAATAAGCTGTTGAATCCGAACATTAAAGCTATTCTACGCTTTTAAAATTGAGTTGGAATGCTGAGATGACTAGTAACAATGTGTCAACCAAAAAAGTTGTGATACGCTCAGCATTAGCTTGGTTGTTAGTGTGAAAGTCACAGTAGAAATTACTTGCAAGTAGTAGGCCGAACTGCATATTTCCTTGCTTGAGTCATTTGCTTTGTTTTTGTTCATTTCAATAGTAGATCATTGCTAGAATTTAGTA